>NC_090854.1:4912500-5212500 GCF_024217435.2 Syngnathus scovelli | reverse complement strand
TTGGGCAGTTGGGTGAGGAAACACTTGGTGGAAGCGGACACTGCTTGGTTTACAAAAAACATGCAGTGCCCCAGAGACGCTGATAAAGGGATTGAGAAAGGCAAAAGTTCTGATGTATTTCATCTAGATGATGATAATGATCTAAATGAAGATACAACGATCTTCTTCCAAAGTTCCCAAAGGGGCAGAGCGAGAGTTAGATACCAACAAGGTCGCAAGCCACCATTCAGATCAAAACCCCTATCAGATTCAGACAACTGTTGGAACTGTGGGAGACGAGGACACTATGCAAGAGTGTGTCATTTTGCAAAACAATATCAATCAAAGGGTGGAGGAAGGAGCAGAGGAAAAGCCAAATTTTTAGCATGACAAGCTTCCTCCTCTTTGACCGCTTATGCTCATACAGAGAAAGAAAGAATAGATGCCCATATGACAGCAAAACATGTCATTGTCAGAATATTAGAATTTTTTTAGATTATTAGAAGTCCTGTCCATCCAAGAAGTATGACAATGCTGTTTGTATGCCCAATTACAAATGACTAGAGATCAATTTGTGTTACACTAAAGTTAAAATATGCAAATCAAGTGGTAAAGAAATGCAACTTGCTTCTAGAAGATAAATAAATAAAATTAGAATGTGCTGTCCTCGTGTGCATGGGAGGGACCAGCTCATGATCGACCACAGGAAATGGCCAGCCTGTGACGAATCATTGGTGCTGGGAACTACCTTTTGCGTGCGAGAGCTGAGCATGTGTGTGCGTATATGTTAAAATGATGAACATTGGCTAAAGTTTTAGTATAAAAAAAATTGCTAGACTGTGGTCTATCCAATTTGCACCACAGAACAGAAATGATTTTGAAAGAGAGAAGTCTGTTTGCGAGCAGAAACTAATCCACACTAGTGCATGTAAAGTGTCGAGCCCACATGAGAAATTCGAAGAAAAAAAAACGACAGAACATGCTTTCAGGAATTGGAAGAAGCTAAATTGTGAATTTAAGATTTTGCAATGCTACATTTAATAGGAATAATTGATTGGTTGTGTTATAAGACTATACAAAATTCTAAATGCAAGCTAAATCTGAGAGATTGGGTTCTTCAAATTTAAAAACAAAGAAAAAATTCAGATTAATTTGCCAATTGTTTTTTTCAGTTAAGTTTTTTTTGAATTGGTGGATTGTTCTACCAGGAAACCTGAGTTGAAAATGATATATGAATGTTGTGTGGTGAGCTTGGATGAATTGGGACCAATGTGATAGAAAGACTCCTTTTTGGAGACTGTGTGTGAGATGCAAATGAACATTGATGAATGATAGCCTGAATGAAAAGAAATTACAGGTTGAATGGTTGAAGTTGTTGGCGACTACTATGGAAAATTAGTAGAGCGACTTTGATGAAAGAGTGATTTTGAGCAGGTTGAATGTTAGAAAGAAACACGTAGCTTTTGGATTGATAATTAACTAGAGAAAAAAAAACTGGAGAACCAGTAACACATGCAGAAGATGTGTGAACTGAGAAATTGAGAAGCGTTTTGGAAAGAAAGTCAAATTAAATGATGATGGAATCGTATGTAGTAAAGAACGCATTCTCCCAAAAAGTTTGTCAAGGTGTGAGGCATGGGCGTTGCCAAGCCTCAAAAGGAGGGAATGAGTAGGACAGATAGTGGAAGATAGTAATAATACAACACTTTATGACAATGAATTTTCGAATACATTTGGTGTTATACTGTGGTAAATTTTTTGTTCTGGTGTAGATAGGTTAACAACTCTAACACAGGTGTCAGGTTTAGTCCTGTCACCGGTGTGTTTCTCAGCGACAGCAACACTAGATGTGGGTCAGTGCCGGTCTGCACTGCTTTCTTCAGTGTGTGTTTTACTGTCTTTTTGGCCCGCTCTGCCATTCCATTTGAAGAGGGAAAACCTGGGCTGGAGTGAGTGAGCTTGAACTCCCATGAAGCTGCAAATGACTGCATCTCATAACAGGCGAATGGGACATGATCACTCACTACCTCCTTAGGAATCCCATGTCTGGCAAAGACAGACTTCATCTTTTGAATCACTGTGCGAGCTGTTTTATCAGTCAGGTTGAGCACTTCTGGATATTTTGTCAGGTAATCTACCAACAACAGGTACGACTGACCATGCAGCTCGAAGATGTCAGCTCCAACTTTCATCCATGGCAGTTCAGGAACCTGGTGTGGGATGAGTGGCTCAGCCTGATGCTTGGACTGTAGCTGCTGGCACTGCACACATTTTTCCACCATTGTCTCTATGTCTCGTGCCATGCCAGGCCAGTAAAGGACTCTTCTTGCTTTAGCTTTAGTACGCTGCACGCCTTGGTGTGCAAGGTGCAGCTTCTCCAAAATTACTCTGCTGAAGCTCTCGGGTATTATGATTTTGTCTCCGACCATTACAGTGTCATTCACTATGCTGATATTGTCCCTCATTGGCCAGTAACTGTGTAGTTTACTGTCCAGACTTTTCTTTTTCATGGGCCAGCCTTTCAAGTGTTTCTCACATACAGCTTGTAACACGCTATCTGCTGCCGTTGCTGTTTTCAGTAGGCTAAGTGTTTCCTTACTCAGTGCATCTGTGGCTTCCAAGGCGTACACAACTCTCTCGTCACAAGGGTTCTCATTGAGATTGCCACTGTCATTGCTCGCAGTGGCGCGTGATAGCGTGTCCACGATGTGCATGTGTTTGCCTGGTGTATATGTCACATTTAAATCATACCTCTGCAGGCTTCATTTGGTATGTACTGCGCCAGGAATTTTGTCATTCCCAGCAGGCGTTGGAGACTTTGTTTGTCGTCTGGGTTTGGCATGTTGACAATCGCTCTGATCCTGGCGTCATCAG
The DNA here is from genome assembly GCF_024217435.2 of Syngnathus scovelli. Classification (NCBI taxonomy): domain Eukaryota; kingdom Metazoa; phylum Chordata; class Actinopteri; order Syngnathiformes; family Syngnathidae; genus Syngnathus; species Syngnathus scovelli. The sequence goes on along the minus strand of NC_090854.1, from coordinate 5,209,647 downwards.
CTCTCTGTCCTGCTGCCGTGATGATGTGTTCCATATATTTTACTGTGTTCACTTTGAACTGGGTCTTGTCTTTGTTAAACTTCACATTGGCAGACTTTGCACTCTCCATTACTTTCTGCAGGATTTCATCATGTTCCTGCTCTGAGGATGCTGCTATAATCATGTCGTCTGCTATGACGTACACACCTGGAATGTCGCCAAAGGTCTCACAGTTCTTCTGTTGAAAGACTTCACTGGCCGACTTCATCCCAAATGGTAGCCTGAGGAAGCGGAAGCGTCCCCACGGCGTGTTGAAGGTGCATAGCTTAGATGATGGCTCATCTAGCTTGATCTGCCAGTATCCATCCTTCTCATCCAAGATGGAGAAGATGGATTTTCCAGCTAGTCTGCTGCGCACATCTTCAGGAGTAGGAATGGAGTAATGCTGGCGCTTGACTGCCTCATTCAGGTTGCAAGGATCCAAACAAACCCTCAGCGACCTGTTCTTTTTCTTTGTGGCAACAAGAAACAAGTTCACCCATTCTGTTGGTTCATTTACTGGTGTTATGTAAAACTTTTCTGTTTTGTAAGTCTTTAATTGTCACCTTCAGCGCATCCATGATGGAGAGGGTTTGCATGCGTGAATCACAGGAGTGACGCTGGGGTCGACGTGTATGTGATGAACTCCAGGAAATTCCCCCAATCCTGTGAATACATCAGCTTATCTTTGTAGTAACTCCTCTTAGGTGGCTAGAGGTTGTCGTTGTTGTGGAGCCGTTGCTGTGAGTGACTCCATTCTTTTCACCAGTTGCAGCTTCTCACAAGGCTCCCCTCCTAGAATTGGCTTGTCTGCTGTCCTACTCACGTGGAAGTCCAGTACAGCTTTGCGTTTAGACGTTCTGCATTCCAATGATGCAACACCATCTGCTGGAAGGCGTGCCCCTCCAAAAGCTATTAACACAGTCTCTGTTGGAGGCAGCTGAATGGGCCCTGGTAGCTGCTGGTATAGCTGCCTGGGCAGTACATTAGCATCAGCACCAGTGTCCAGCTTGAAGTTAATTGCAACACCTCTGATTGTGGCTGTTTCATGCCATACAGTGTCTTTTGTTTGGTGTGCTAATTTCTTGTTTTCATTTCCAACCATGCCTATGTATAAACAGTCCATTTCTTTTTCTGTATTGTTTACAGTCTTCGTTTTACAATGGCTACTTACCTCCCCTACACACCTTTGAAAAGTGGTTATTTTTTCCACATTTATGACACACAGCGCCGTAAGCTGGGCATTGACGAGGCTCATGCTTGTTTCCGCATTTATGGCACACAGTTATTACCCGCTTCTTGTAGCTTGGTTTGTTCTTGTCCCAGCTGCGTGTTTGCCCTCCTGCTCTATATAACGCATCCACTGAGGAATCATGAACAACAGGTGATGCTTGCATTGCTTGTATTTGTGACTTGGCAAGTTCTGCTGATCTACATGTTTCCATTGCTCTGCGTAAAGTAAGCGCATTATCACGTAACAGTCTCTCTTTCAGATGTGTATCACTTATGCTGAACACCAATTTATCCCTTATCATGTCATCTTCATGTCTTCCAAACTCACAGTTTTTGCTCTTTTGACGTAGTTCCGTGATGAATCTGTCCACCGATGTTCCTGATGACATTGTGTGCGACCAAAACTGATGGCGCTCAAAAACAACATTCTTTTGTGGACTGCAGTAGAGTCTGAATGCCTCCAGAACTTCCTCCATCGTTGCTTCCTCTCCTCCTGGGGTAATGGTAAGTGTATTATACACTTCCAGCGCCTCCTCGCCGACAGTGTGAAGCAGGATGGCTATTTTAACCTCCTCATTTTTATCCACCGCACCAGAAGCAACTATATAGAGCTGAAAACGCTGCTCCCACCTGCGCCAGTTTTCAGCGAGGTTCCCCGTGAGTATCAGCGGAGACGGTGGCTTGAACTGTGTTAGTCCCCGTTAGCTTGCCGCTAATCTTCGGTTAACACGTGTTGAATACTGTCCTTGACTTACTCCGTAACTCTGTCTTCTGACACCATGTTGTAGCTTTATGCTCTGATGAACTATTGTAGTGTTGTCACTTATAGTGGGTTGCTTATTGATTGCTTAAACAATAACACACGGAGGCAAGGATGCAGTACGAGCCGATCTTTACTGGGTGCTCTGTCACGACTACACACAGACATCACCACACGATCACTGAACTTCCAGTACTGACAGACAAACACAGTCGAGCACTGAGTGCTCGATCCAATCCACCACATATGTACACGAACGTGAAACAGGAAGTGGTATCGCCTGAAAACGGCCTTCAAAATTAAGCACCCTACCTCAAATCAACCACGACTGAATAACATAACATGAAGAATTATGTTTGTAGAACAGCTTTTATTATTATAACGTTTTTTATTACAAGGTCCAAGTGTACATACTGTAAATCTGTTTTTAGAACTCTTATTATTATAACTATTTTTCTATTGTAGTGTATTTTTATTTAGGTCTCATGCAATGTATATTTCATTTCTAAGCTCAGAGGTGACTAGGTCACGCGCGCATGGGATTTTATGGGGCCTGGGCCAGGAAGGCAGACTTCCTGGCACCAGCATACAGGAATCGGCCATTTGGTTAGAATCAACAAGGCAGGCTGGGGGTCAGAGGACATCCAGCAGCCCTCGTGTGCGTGCGCCCGAGTAAGGGGTGGGGGGCACGGGGTATAAGACCCAAGGCGGGAGAAGACAGGGGGACTTCTTTTTTTGGCTAGAGACACTTCAATTCTGACATGGGTTGAATAAAATCTTTCCCCAATCAGCCGTGTACCACTGAAGTTTTCCTCCTCTGAGTCAGCCACATATCCACCGTTTGATCTTGGAGACCAGCAGAACATCGAAGAAAATTTACCATATTTTGGGCGTCACGAACAGTTCTCTTGTTCTCCGGGGAGCCCTCGTCCACCTGGGTGTGAGTATAGGGCGTCCGGCCGGCCGGCTGAGTTTGAGGTGAGGCGCTTTCACTCATGTTTTTTGCGGTATGCTCGTGCCTGGTGTGGGGGAATAGAGTGGGGCTCCTCAGGGGGATAGTTAATGGATCTGATGTGCACGTGGCTGGCTCAGAGGGGGGTTTGTCTCCCCTAGTCAAAAGTCGTCAAAATGTGAATTTTGAAAGGGGGAGTGGCCCCAATAGGAAAATGAAATTGTTCAATAAAAATAGAAAAAAGAAAAAGGCAAATAAAAATGGAGAAATAACATGAAACCTAATGGGGAAACGTGAACAGTGTGAGTGACGTCTGGTGTGAATGATGAATGAGAAAGAAGAAATGCACCGAGAGAGGGGCTACGTGAAACAGGATAGGATGTCTGGGTCATCTCTGATCGACTGTCATGAGAGAAGAATAATAGAAAAGTCCCATAAAATGTGGACTTTATTTTGGCGACAGATACATTTTAGCGGTATGAGTGGGGCGGAAGCACAGATACGATTGAACAGTGTTTGCGATAAGAGACGTGCGCCACCAAGCCACCGGAGGCTAATTCCCGGGACGTGCTGAGATGTTGAGATCGCACCCAATGGCCGTACGGGCCGAGTGCGATTGTTGAGATGTTCGGTGGTGGCATTTGTCTCTGTCAAGGTTGCGCAAAAAAGGGAGGCTTGCTGCAGACCGCGATTGGCAGAGCGGAGGAGTGCGCAGCCTTGGCATCCGTAACTGTGTGAACGAATGTGGGAGAAATACCGGCCAGGTCTGGGACCATGAGTGCCGAAGAGAATGAAGTGCGCAGACCACGCTAATTGGGCACTGATCAGATTAGGAGTGTGTGTGGGTTGTGGAGTTCCCCCGGCTGACCATTGGGCGTTACCCTCTCAGAGATACTCTTTGGGCAACTTACCGGGGTGAACTGGTGTGCTGCGGTCGTACCCAAGTCGACACGGTTCGATTCCGATTGTCGAGGCGCACTGTAATAGCATACACGCCTGTCAAATTTGGATCTCTTTTTGTGTTGTTCCCTATGTATTTGTGCTAATCTCTGTGAAATATGTATGTCAGTCTTTTGTTGTTCTGGTGTGTGTGCTCAGGGGATCCCCGTGTGTGCGTTTGCGTGTGTGTGTGCATTGGCGCGTGTGTGTGCGTGTGTGTGTGTGTGTGTGTGTGTGTGTGTGTGTGTGTGTGTGTGTGTGTGTGTGTGTGTGTGTGTGTGTGTGTGTGTGTGTGTGTGTGTGTGTGTGTGTGTGTGTTTGGGGGGGGTTGTGCGTGTTGGCTTCACTTGAGTTCAATTTGGTATTTTCGTCAAAAGTGCATGTGGTGAAATTCCACAAAGTAGGATGGGCAAACACATTCCAGTAAACTATTAGTGTCAATTGGGCTCTCAAAATGGCAGGGAAAAGATGCACAGCAAAACGAAAATATGTAGATGAACACAGGACGTTTTTTATCAGAGTGGGAAAGTTTCTATTTTTTGTTGAACGTGATGGCAAACCATTCTGCCTGATACGTCAGACCTCAGCGCATTTCAAAGATTCAAATCTTCAGCGCCATGCACTTCAGCTCACTCCATGCTAACATTGATCAGGCGTCGAACCCGCAACATCATGCTTAAGAGGTGGACATGCTAACCAGTGCGCCATTATGTCAACGCATAATAACTAAGTCAAAACAGCGGTTACTATATGACGTCGCTACGTCGTGGTCACGTGACGCAGACAAGACGTCAATGGGCGGAACTTCCGCCGAAATTCAAATCCGTGGGCAGTTAACTTGTTTAAAAGGGAGTGGGCAGAAGAAATATTTAATTTATTTAAATCTATTTTGAGTGCACAGCATTATGTCAATGCATAACAACTGTAAATCTACTAAACAAAACAGCGGTTGCTATATGACATCTGCCACGTTGTGGTCACGTGACAGACGTGACGTTGATGGGCGGAACTTCCGCCGGAATTCAAATCCGCGGGGAGAGTTAACTTGTTTAAAAGGGAGTGGGCAGAAGAATTATTTAATTTATTTAAATCTATTTGGAGTGTGCGCCATTATGTCAATGCATAACAACTGTAAGTCTACTAAACAAAACAGCGGTTGCTATATGACGTCTGCCATGTCGTGGTCACGTGACGCGGACGTGACGTCGACGCCTACTTTACATCCCACTGATCACAGGACCCCTCAGCTGCATAACCACGCCCCCTTCCCAACCAATCGGATTTCATTCTCATTGCCGCACCCACTTTCTGATGCGTCAGCGAATCATGAAGCAGTATTTAACAAGCAAATTGAACCCCCCCAAAAAATGCAAGTTACAAACTTTATGCAGAAGTGAGAGAAAATGGACACAGTATAGCCCAAGGGCAGGTCTCGAACACTTGTTCCATCGTACCAGAGGTACTGTTGAGACGAGTTGGAAGCCGCACCCTCTCTGCCTGGGTGTGTCTCAGCCACACCCAAGGAGGCAGGCTGTTGAGAGCACCAGGTGGGGTTAATTAAGAGGGAGAGTGTTGGAGCTCACGGTAACTTGCCATGATTTAGACAAGGCAGCATTTCCAAAGGGCAGGACTGCAGCGGAAAGCTTGGAAAACGAAGCAAAAGAAGGAGCCGATGAGCCTTTGGACATTTGAATATGGGGCTACAGCTCACATCTGGGTGGCTTAGGAAATTAATATGTAAAATTGATATGGGTTATGGTTATGTTCAACATTATAGTGAAATTGTGGTAAATTATGTGGTGTATTCTAAAAAGTAAAAGCTAAAAAAGAAATCGGGAAAAATGTTTGTATGTACTTACCAGGGTTGAAAGCTGTTTGGCTAAGTCATCCTGACTTAGTATTTAAAACCTAAGTATTTGATTTTGGATTGTATTGCTTAATTATGGTTTAGAGTTTGACCATCTATTTGTGTTTATTTTAAGGTTTTTCACCTGTGTCAACTGTGTCAACTGTGTTGGCTGTGTTGGCCGTGTTTGGCCGTGTTTGGCTGTGTTTGGCTGAAGATACAAATAAACCAAAGACAAGGAAAAAAAACAGTCATGATCACTGAGTGAAGTCCAGTTCAAATCCTTTTGTCCAAGCGCCTTTCAAGTGGGGAGCTGCAGTTTAACCCCACAAAAGTGTGGGCCACTTGACAGGTACTGACGTTGCCACTCGACCAAAGACTCATGACTATGGCAGTGACAGAAGAGCAACGCACGTTCACCTCAAGAGTGAAAAGTGCCTTCAAAAACTAAAACACGCTCACCTCAAGAGTGAAAAGTGCCTTCAAAAACTAAAACCTAAGTGCCACTTTGAATGCCTCCTACCTCAGCCCAAATTCAGTCTGACCAATCAGACTTGCTGAACTGAACTTGGCCTGACCACGCCCATTTTTCCAACAGCTAATCGGAAGGCAGCATTTCAAATCGACGACACCGTGCACACTTTTCATCCCACTGATCACAGGACCCCTTGGCTGCATAACCGCGCCCCCTTCCCAACCAATCAGATTTACACGAAAACGACGCCAATGGGTAGAACTTCCGCCAAAATTTAAATCCGTGGGCGTGGCTCGCAACAGGAAGTAGGAAAACGGCGATGTTGACAAACAAGACACAGCGGATGGTAACACGACGACTAACAAGAGAAATATTTTTATTTTCTGCTTGCAACTGGACCTTTCAGAGCGTACACGGTAAGTACAACTCATCGTTTTTAGAAAGAAGTACTTTTGTTGCCCTGAAAAGCGAGTGAGTGTGGCGTTTGGGGGGAACGTCGAATTTCGACGATTCTTTCTGGTCAACGGTTGTAAATGATTGCGTTGATTAAAAAAGAAAACTTGATGTAACTCTACTTTTAACTGCCATTTCAGATAAGCGGGTATTACGTTGCAGTCATGTGCCGCGGATATGACGTAATTGGCGGAACTTCCGCCAAAATTCAAATCTGTTGGCGCGATGGCCGTGAGCCACTGAGCAACGACGATTATCAACAGAAATATCTTTATTTTCTGCTTGCAACTGGACCGTCTAGAGCGTACACGGTAAGTAACACTCAAAGTCAAAGTCAAAGTCAGCTTTATTGTCAATTTCTCCACATGCCAAAGACACACAAAGAAACCGAAATTTCGTTCCCCCCTATCCCACGGTGACAAGACATGGCTCACAACAGACAAACAAGTAAACAAGTATAACAAAAGTGTGCTGAATAAATAATGAATAAATAACACATTATGTTTAAGGAGATTTACGTTTGTGTAGTTTGACTAAAGTTGTCGATGTAGCTAGCGTTCACTGTAATAGCAACGTGTAGCTGAGGTGCTAACCCTAGCAGAAGTGTAGCCGCATTGCGTTGTACGTGTGAATATTGGTCGAGGCGAAATGTTAATGTTTAATTTCATTCCTTTAGGTTCCACGGTGTTTGTTGGCTGTAAGTTTTCCACTGCAAGAAGAGGCTCGTATCATTGACCAGGAGCGAGCTACAATGGTGAGTACCCCTTTCGTCCTCCATTTAAGCCACTCCTTCTCAAACAAGTAAACTCTGCCCATTTTGCACAGTAGATGTTCTGTTAATATCTAGTGTTTATACAAAGTCATAATTTAAATTGCTTTCAACCTTCATTCATCGGTTCAACCAACGTTACTCGCTCTTATTACCAACTTCTATCGATTTAACTAAGCGTTTAATACTTCCTATCAGGTCTCAAGTCAAGATTTGGCAAAATACAATTTCAGCAAATCCAATTTTGCCAGGGAACAAAAATAGATTAAATAAACTAAATAAGTCTTCTTCCCATTAAATAAATCAGAAAAGTCTGTCTTGTAACCAGTCCTCTTCAAACAAGTAAAGTCTGCCCATTTTGTGCCGTAGAGTTTGTGTCTATGCCTAGTATTTATACAAAATCATAATTTAAACAACTTCATTCCTTCATTCACTTTGGAAATTTGGAATTGCAGCAAATCGAATTTTGACAGGGAACAAAAATAGATCATTAAACTAAATAAGTCTTCTTCCCATTAAATAAATTAAAAAAGTCTGTCTTGTAACCAGTCCTTTTCAAACAAGTAAAGTCTGCCCATTTTGTGCCGTAGATTTTGTGTTTATGCCTAGTATTTATACAAAATCATAATTTAAAGGACTTCATTCCTTCATTCAGTTTGGAAATTTGGAATTGCAGCACATCAAATTTTGCCTGGGAAGAAAAGTAGATTAAATAAATTTAATAAGTCTTACTACTTCCCATTAAATAAATTAAATACGTCTTACTTGTCCCCACTCCTTTTCAAAAAAGTAGTTTAAAACGAGGGCCCTTCACTCAACATTTAACCCTATTTATTCTAGGCTAAGTGTTAAAGGCTAAGTGTTAAAGGCTAAGTGTTAGAGGCTAAGTGCCAGAGGCTAGTTTTTGTGGGCTGACGTTTTAGTGGTGTTAGTGTGAATACAATACAAAAGAGTACAACAGAATACAATACAATAGAATACAATACATAGAATAAATTCAATAGCTCTTACTACTTCCCATTAAATAAATTAAATACGTCTTACTTGTTCCCACTCCTTTTCAAAAAAGTAGTTTAAAACGAGGGCCCTTCACTCAACCTTTAACCTCAACCCCACACGTCACATTGTGTTGTATCTGTGAATGTTGGTTGTGGCCAAATGATAGTTTTCTTTCATTCGTTTAGGTTCCACGGTGTTTGTTGGCTATATGTTTTCCACTGTCAGAAGGATGAAAATACAAAGTACAACGCTTGGACGTGGGCGAACACGTCACCGGTGAGTCCTTCCTTCCTATTTATTCACCTTCTAGGTAAGGGGTGGGCAAACTTTTTGACTTGCGGGCCAAATTAGGTTCTAAATTTTGACCGGGGGGCCGAACCAGGAGCAGATGGATGTAGTGTTTGTGTGAAGTAATATAAACGACCTGTAAAGGTCATTGCATAAAAGGTTTTGGGCTTTATTAGGTAGTAAAGCATGGATATTCAAAAACATTTTTTTTGAAAACAAATGCATTTATTAACAGCATTAAAAAAACATCCCTAAAAAACTGCTATCAGTGATTCTCATAAAATACGACACTGTTATTATGAATAACAGTCTCCATCACTTCAGTGCCTGCAGGTCAGATTAATGAAAGATGTTTATCTTATGAGATCACATCAAACGGCAAACATTCTGACCAAATATATCATCTTGAAGAATCGGTGAAAGCATACATCCAAATAAAGTAATCAAAACGGCAACACGGTGAGGGGTATCTGAAAATCAGAGCAGAGTTTTAACTCACAAACACCTGGTAACAGAGGTGAGGAAACGGGAAACACTTCCTTAAAGTAAGCCTTAAGAACTTTACAGGTTAAGATTAGTCACAAACAGGTGGTGCATCAATGTCCTTGAGCATCCTGCATTGTTTGAAAATGAGAATGGTCGCTAGTTTCAATCCCTGCTATTTGTACAGATCATATTCAAAATGCATTTTTTTACAACAAACTTGAAAGCCTCCCCTTCATTTTCAGTGGGAACAGTGTTGTTGGTCTCCCTTTTTTGCTAGTGTGTCATAGTCTGGAGTAAAACTTGTTGTGGCAATTGTTAGGAGAGATCCGAGGTGTTGGTCCGTTTACCTAGATCTGTGACGGGTTGATGTTGATGTTCATGTGGCTGAACGTCACGTCCCGTACGTCGAGCCAAATTGGCCACTCTTTTTAAACACTCGGCACTCAGTGTCCACCTTGCTTTTCCTTGGGCGAATCATTTTAATGGAAGGATTCCAGGGGAAGGTTTGTGGGTGGCTTTAGCGTAAAACTGTATCCGAAAGCTCGGCGTGCAAATTACAAGAATGCTGTCGTCACAGCCCACGCTCTAAATTCGGCACTGATGCAAATAGAGCGCGAGTGCGCCATTTTCGTACTACTGAGTACGTACACGCACTTGTGAGTGTGCACCGAGCTTTCTGACACGGCTTCCGGTAGTAAATGCGCAGGCGAGTGGTTCCCCATCTACTGGGGAAACGCAGTCATTGCAGGCAAAATGACCCAAAAAAAATGTTTAATAATACAATTTATTTAGGGTTGGCGGGCCGGATTAAACGGTCACGTGGGCCGGATGTGGCCCGCGGGCCGTAGTTTGCCCATCCCTGTTCTAAGTGCTAGAGGCTAAGTGTTAGAGGCTAAGTGTTAGAGGCTAAGTGTTAGAGGCAACACAATACGAACAACACAACACAATACGAACAACTCAACACAATACGAACAACACAATATGAACAACACAACACAATACGAACAACACAACACAATACGAACAACACAACACAATACGAACAACACAACACATTACGAACAACACAACACAATACGAACAACACAACAATACCGCACTGAACAACACGATACTGCACTGAACAACACCATGCCGCACTGAACAACACCATGCCGCACTGAACAACACCATGCCGCACTGAACAACACCATGCCGCACTGAACAACACCATGCCGCACTGAACAACACCATGCCGCATTGAACACCATGCCGCACTGAACAACACCATGCCGCACTGAACAACACCATGCCGCACTGAACAACACGACACCGCAGTGAACAACAAAACACTGCACAGAACAACACAATACCGCACAGAACAACACAATACCGCACAGAACAACACAATACCGCACAAACAGTTTTAGATAATATTACCTCGCAGTCATGTGACGCGGACATGACGTCAATAGGCGGAACTCACGGCAAAATTATAATCCTTGGGCGTGGCTTGCAACAGGAAGTAGGAAAGCGGCAATGCTGGCCAACAAGACACAGCGGTTCGTAACACGACGACTAACAAGACAAATATTTTTGTTTTCAGCTTGCAACTTGAACGTCTAGAGCGTACAAGGTAATTACAACTCATTGTTTTGAAAAATACGTTCTTTTGTAGCCCTGAAAAGCGAGGGAGTGTGGCGTTTGGGAGGAATGTCGAACTCGGCGTCTGCTTCCAGCCACAGACGCCAAATTTTGATGATTATTTCAACTGGTCAACGGTTGTAAATTATTGCGTTGATTAAAAACTTTATTTAACTCTACTCTTAACTTTGCCGTTTCAGATATGCGGGTATTACATCGCAGGCATGTGCCGCGGAAATGACGTCAATAGGCTGAACTTTCGCCAAAGTTCAAATCTCTGGGCGCAATGGCCTTGAGCGAGACAGCGGATACAAACACGACGATTATCAACAGAAATATCTTTATTTTCTGCTTGCAAGTGGACCGTCTAGAGCAGGGGTATCCAAACTTTTTGCAAAGAGGGCCAGATATCATAAAGTGAAGGGGCCCGGGGGCCACTACTTTTTTCAGACATTTTTTAACTACAGAAATTTCATGCAAATACATACTGTTATGAAACAAATTTCATTGTCCCAATTGTCTTTATTTTTTAAATGACAAAATAACCAAAATATAAGCCACTCAGGCAGATGTGAACAACTTTAAAAACACAAATTCTGCCTTTCATTCATATCTAAGAGTCAGATAACATTGAAGAAACTGTATGAAATAATTTAATTTACAAGAGTTTAAAATTATTTTTGCCTCATGAACATTTTAACGCGCACTTGCTCCTTTTTTTCTGCTCCTCTTATTTATTTATTTATTTATTGTTGTGTTATTTATTCATTATTTATTCAGCATGCTTTTGTTATACTTGTTACTTGTTTGTCTGTTGTGAGCCATGTCTTGTCACCGTGGGATAGGGGGGAACGAAATTTCGGTTTCTTTGTGTGTCTTTGGCATGTGGAGAAATTGACAATAAAGCTGACTTTGACTTTGACTTTAAACAGGAGTTATAAGTAATGCAAAGTTGTCTGTTATTATTAAAACTTAAAACAAGTGAATTTTGCTCGTCATTTACAATATTTTTCAGAAAGTAATAGCTTGTGTCACGTCTACAGGTTCCTAACTTCAACAGTATTAACATAGCCACTTTGTAATATTTAATATTAAGTATTTTTTACTTTTGATTTACTTTTGACTCACAGCCCCACGTGATGAATCGCTGTTGTGATGCCAGTTCAGCTTGGAGCTGCTTCACTTTTTCAGCGCGGTCACTCCCTGTTAGCTTCTCGTATGTGTTAGCATGTTTAGTCTGATGGTGTCTCTTTAGGTTGAAATCCTTAAACAAAGCAACAGTCTCTTTACGAATTAGACAAACACAATTGCCTTGATTTTCATTGAAGAATGTAATTCCCATTTCTCTTGAAAGCGACGGCCCTCAATGTCAACTTTCCTCGTTTTCTTTGCAGTCGCCATGGCAGAAATGAGCGGAGAGGGCTGGTGCTGCCACCTTTTGGTAATAGGAGGAATTACAGTTTCAAGTGTCATGATTTTTTATTTTTATTTAGTTTGACAGTGCAGGCCATGAATAATACATTAAAAGACCGAAGATGTGGGCCGTATGAAATATGACCGGGGGCCGGATTTGGCCCGCGGGCCAGACTTTGGACATGCCTGGTCTAGAGCGTACACGGTAAGTACAACTCATTGTGTTTAAAAAGATTTACGTTTGTGTAGTTTGCGTTGCGTTGTATCTGTGGATGTTGGTTGAGGCTAAATGTTAATGTTTAATTCCATTCCTTTAGCTTCCACGGTGTTTGTTGGCTGTATGTTTTCCACTGCAAGAAGAGGCTCGTATCATTGACCAGCAGGAGCTACAATGGTGAGTACCCCTTTCGTCCTCCATTTATGTTAAACACTTCCTATTTCATGTCTAACAGTACTCGATTTAACAAATAACCATATATAAATACAGTGTGGGCACTCAAGTTAACATATGTGATTATATTGCCTAATATGTTTATCACAAATATGTCACTAATCACTAATATATTTATTTGTTTATCACAACACCTTTGGACCTTCAGCAATCGATTATTTCCCTTCATCTACACAGAGAAATAACGATGGTGTCTTAAACATCTCATTCATTTCACCAAATAACTTCACGCAGGTGGATAACGGCCGTCTCGGTCACGCTATGTTGCGTGATGCAGATTTGAAGAACCAAATGCATTTATTCAATGAATAAGTCAAGCTAGATCTATGTTTATGATGTTGTAAGTTACGGTACCGATTGAAGTTGAGTCTGAAGCCAGTGGAAAACAGCGCTGCGTTTGTGCTCTCCAGGTACAAATGTTGTGATCTCTGACTGACGACCGGGCGAGACTCGAGTAAGAGATTTTCAAAACGAGCTCCGGCAGGGCGGGCCAAGGCGGAGCGAACGGACGCCCTTCAAGCCGCCAATGACGAGCTGAGAGCCAAACTGATGGACGTCCAGTTAGAACTTCAGCAGGAGAAGAACAAGGTGAAAACCTCAACAGACAGACACTGCCTGCCTCCCTGCCTGCCTCCCTGCCTGCCTCCCTGCCTGCCTCCCTCCCTCCCAGTTTTCCCGATGTAGATTTGACATGCGTGTGCCATGTCTGTGTCAGCCTACATCAACAAATGCACCGAGGACGTCAGCACCACTAAGAATATCATCACCCTGTATATCACCCTGGATAGAATATCACGACCCTGGATGACTGAGGAGGTACGTCAAACGCTACGAGCGCGGAACTCTGCCTTCAAGTCTGGCGACAAGGAGACACTGAGGACAGCGAGAGCCAACTTGAACCGTGCCATCAGGGTAGCGAAGCGAGACCACAGTCGAAAAATTCAGGATTGTTTCCACGACGCCAACAACACCAGGAGTATGTGGCAAGGCATACGGGCGATTACAGACTACAACTCACCCTCACCTGGGTGAAGTTGATGCTGACTTCCTAAATGGTCTAAATAACTTCTTTGGGAGGTTCGAGGCACTAAACGGCACTCCAGCAGTTAAAACTGCCCCCCATCAGGAAGAGGAGGTACTCTGCCTTGACTCCGCCGATGTGTTAAAGACCCTGAGGAGAGTCAACCCCCGTAAGGCCCCTGGCCCCGACAACATTCCTGGGCGTGTGTTCAGGTAATATGCAAGTCAGCTGGCTGGGGTCATCACAGACATTTTTAACACCTCGCTGGGCCAAGCCACAGTGCCAGCGTGCTTTAAGACTGCCTCCATCATTCCGGTGCCGAAGAAACCTAAAATCACCTCATTTAATGATTGTTGCACTGACTCCGATCATGATGAAGTGCTTCGAAAGGCTGCTTAAAGATCACATCGTTTCCAGACTCCCCCCCAACATTCGACCCGTTCCAGTTTGCCTACCGGCAAAACCGCTCCACTCAGGACGCCATCTCCTCCGTTCTTCACCTGAGCCTGGCTCACCTGGAGGAGAAGAACACCCATGTGCGGATGCTGTTCCTGGACTTCAGCTCAGCGTTTTAACACCATCATCCCACAGCATTTGGTAGGAAAATTGGAACACCTGGGCTTCAACACTCCCCTTCGCAACTGGCTGCTAGACTTCCTCACCAACAGACCTCAGTCATTCCGGGTCGGACAGAACACCTCTGATGTCATCACCTTCAGCACAGGCTCCCCTCAGGGCTGCGTCCTGAGCCCCCTGCTGTTCACCCTGATGACACACGACTGCGTCCCCAGGTTCACCACCAATCACATTGTGAAGTTTGCAGACGACACAACGGTGGTGGGGCTCATCAGCGACAACAACGACCTGGACTACAGAGTGGAGGTGGAGCAGCTGGTGGGCTGGTGCAGAGACAACAGCCTGATCCTGAATGTGGAGAAGACAAAGGAGATCATCGTCGTCTTCAGGAAAAAACAGCCTCACCACGCTCCACTGATCATCAACAGCTCAGGTGTGGAGGTGGTCAGCAGCACCAAATTCCTGGGGGTCCACATCGCAGAAGACCTCACCTGGACTGTGAACACTACGGCACTGGTCAAGAGGGCACAGAAGCGCTTGTACTTCCTGTGGAAGATGAGGAGAGCCCACCTGCCCCCACCCATCATGAGGACGTTCAACAGGAGCACCATAGAGAGCATTCTGACAAGCTGTCCCTCTGTGTGGTGTGGAGGCTGCACCGCCTCCGATTTGAAGAACGTGAGGAAAGTGGTGAGGACAGCAGAGAGGATCATAGGGGCTCCTCTTCCCTCCATTCAGGACATTTCATCTCAGCGCTGCATGTCCCGTGCCCGTAACATCATCAATGACCCATCACATCCCCACCATGGACTGTTCTCCCTGCTGCCCTCTGGGAAGAGGTTTCGCAGCATCCGCTGCAGGTCCACCAGGTTCTGCAACAGTTTTTACCCTGCTGTCTTCAGACTGTTGAACACTAGAACTGTTGAGCTCTAAACTGAACTCTGCATCACACATTCACAGAACTGTACTTTATGACACTACGGACCTCTATCTTGCACTACCAACTTTACTGAACTTGTATGAACCCTTTAAATAGAAGTTTAATACATGGTTTAGCATTCCTCTGCACACTCTTGAATACTGTTTTGCCTACTTGCACTATTGCATAATTATCACTGCTGCACTTTATACTTATATATTTTCATAGGATATGTTACTTCTATTCAACTGCAATATTGTTGTAAGCTGTATGAAACGAAATTTCATTTTGTATGCACCATGTGCAGACAAGATGACAACAAAGTTTGTCTAAGTCATGTCAGGTCAGCTGTCTGGAGAGAGAGAGAAGTCAGGAACTGCGGGTGGAGCACCACCGTGCCACCGCCGCCATGACGGAACTCAAAAGCAAACTCCATGAGGAGAAGCAGAAAAAGTTAGCCGTTACCAGGGAGACATTACTGCGGCAGCATGAAATGGAGCTGATGAGAGTGATCAAAATCAAAGATGGAGAGATCCAGCGACTGAATGCCTTGGTCCTCAGCCTGAGGGACGGTTCCATGGACAAGGTGATCCGCTCAATCCGTGTCTGACTATCTGCACGCCACGTCGGGCTCCAATCCGGCCGCTACTGTATTGTGTAGCTTGTCCCCAGTAAGCGTCGCAGCGCTCCGTTGCGGTCTCATCGGCCCGGTGTGGCGCAATGTCTGCTCAGGTGAGGAGCGGGGGCGCTTTGCTGGCGGAGGTGGAAGAGACGCGGCGGTTTCGGGAGACCGAGCGGTGTCGCCTCCACCAGGAGCTTCAGGAGCAATGCGGGGCAAACAGGAGCGCGGAAGAAGCCCTGGCAGCGGCCCAGCAGGCTTGGCAGTCCCGAGCGGCCGAGCTCCGATCGGCTCATCACCAGCATCGGGAGGAGCTGAGCCGAACCAAGAGAGACTGCGAGAGGGAGATCCGCCGACTGGTAGGACTGATCAGATGCGCGGTGCGTGGCTATGTTCCTAATTTCGTTGTATACCTGCAGTGCAATGACACCTAAGGTATTCTATTCTTTTTCACAAGAAGAAAACGTCCGGTTGCTCGCTTCGCTTTTGTCACAATTCTGGCAAATGAGTTTGCCCGCCTGCCTGAGCGCTCCCCGTTTGTACATCCAGATGGATGAGATCAAGCTGAAAGACAGAGTGGTTAGTGTTTTGGATAAAGCCCTGGGGCCGGCCACGTCCACCGCCTTCAGCTGCAGACTCAGGCTGCAGCAGCTCGCTGCCCTGAGGGATTCCCAAAGGGCGGGCCTAAACTACCCTGGAAGTGGGGTCAACGCCGCTACTAGCAATCCTCTTCATAGCGTAAGCCACCTCATCACACACTTGCAGTACGCATGACTTAGTTCATTGCTGGAGGAAGGTAGCACAAAAACAGTTTTGAACTTTGAACGAGTGGTTGTGTGTGTGTGTGTTGCGGGGTGTTTTCAGTCTCAGGAGGATCGGGACTCACGAAGGTTTCATCTGAAAATCGCTGAGCTCAGCGCAGTCATCAGGAAACTGGAGGATCGAAACACCCTGCTTTCTGAAGAGCGCAACGAACTGGTAATTTATTGACGGCACGCTTGAAGGTTTGCGCTACGTTTGATGCGCGCCATCCAGCGAGGCACCCATTGCGCTTGCTTATTAGTTGCTTAAGAAGTATGCAGCTCATAGCGGCCGTTCTGCGCGGCCGTTGCAATTGGCTATTGCGCGCCGCCGTCCCGATCGGCCATTGCACGCGTCAATTCCAATCGGTCATAGCGGTTTCAACCGAGAGGAAGTGTGCAGCTTTGGAGCGGACGTTGCGCGCCGCCGCTGCAATCGGCAATTGCGCGCGGCCTTTCCGATCGCCCATTGCACGCGGTTGTTGCGCGCAGCAATTCCAATCGGCCATTGCAGTTGTAACCAAGAGGAAGTGTGCGGCCTTTGAGCGGCCGTTGCGCGCGGCGGTTGCTCGCGGCCGTTGAGCGCGGCCATTGCACGCGGCCGTTACGCGCTGGGTGCATGATTGTGCCAGGGACGTCGCACGCACAAGCGCGAGCGCACACGCGCACACACACACGCACATACACAATCAGTGATGTTCGGGGCTTTTTTAAGCGTCATTTGGAGCTTGGACGCTTCGCCCGAGTGCATCCTCGCGCGCGAGGCGGGCGAAAAAAGAACCAGGAGAGCGGATGGACACTTTTTAGCGGTCCGACGGCAATTTGTGCCTTTTCCACGTGCTCTTGGTACTACAAAGAGGCCGCGCACACGCGTGAAGTAGCCGAAAAAAGAAACAGGAGAGCAGATAGACACTTTTTAAGCTCCGCGGCGGAGATCACGGAGCGTTATTAGACTTCCAGCGGGCCGCTAGCCCACCAAAAGTGGCTTTGCTGACCGTGGAGTGCGATCTGGTACCTCGCACGGGACGCCTCTCACCCCCGCGCAGAGTTCCAGGAGCTCAGGGAGGCTTTTCAGCGCTGCCGCTGCAGCTGAATTACCTTCTCTGGCGGACAGGCCAAGTCAATACACCGTCACTTGCTCTTTGAGTCTATCAGCCTCTTCTCCGGTCCGACGGCACTTTGTGCCTTTCCCACGCGCTCCTGGGACTACCGGGAGGCCGGCACACACGCGCGGTGGCCGAAAAAAGCACCAGGAGAGCCTGATGTACACTTTGTAACGATCCGAGCGGATCGGCCCTTTCTAAGCAGCGCGGATGAGATCGCGGAGCGTTATTCGACTTCCGGCGGCCGGCGCACTCACACACGCCGCCCGGGACCAACGGGAGGCCATGCGCACGTGCCAGGTTGTTAGAAAAATTGTATATATATGTTATCATGCGTTCTCTAATGAGTACTTATTCACAATATTACTGTTCAGTATGCTTGCTGCTTTGCCTTGCTTATTCTTATCTTGTACAACAGAACAGAAGGATTACGGCTGGGTCAGGGGCGAGATGACGGTTGTGTCAAACAAGATGCTGCTGACAGCTCAGCGTCCACCAGAACAGATCGTGAAAACAACACGTCAAACAATGCGTCACGAACCTTCTGATCTTCCTTAAAGAACGTCACTTTCTCTTTTTATCTCTCAGAATATCGCTTAAACTGTTTTGCTGATATAGCCATATCTGCACGCAACACTTTGTGCGTTACTTTTTGTTTCTTACGAGACGAAGCCACAATCTCTTTCCCCCCCCCTTAAGGGCTAATCGTCTCACACTGTGGGTAGGGCATTCCAAATAAAAAGAGCGAGGAGTGTAAAACAGATTTTTAGTGTAGTCGGATTGCTGTAAGTCTGATTGCACTCCTCGCGAGAAAAGACTCAATATTCTGCCTCACTTGTTTTTTGTCTGCTGACCCTTTTCTCTTATTCAGATATTCAGTTAGCACTTTGAACCTAACAGATTTTTGGGGGCTCGTCCGGGATCTCAATAGACCTATTTCGGGATTCCAGCTGACTTTTCGACCCAGGACAAGTCCTTGGCCAAGGCATATAGAGGAAACCCTTTTCACGGGGCTGACTCGATCAGTCAGCTGGACGCCGGAGTGGTTGACGAGATCATCCGAGGAGAAGGCCCAGCAGACTGTGAGTACGAATCTTGATTCTGTTGAAAGTAATGAAAGTACAGTGACAAGAGGTCACTTAAAACCTTGACAATTCTAGACCCTATCAAGTGCAATTAGAAACAGTTAAATTCTGCAGGGGATGGTGGAGTCCCCTGACGTAAAAGTCAGTTAAATTCCACGGGAGGGCGGACTCCTCTGTTTTCTAAAAAGTACAGGTAATTTGGAGCAGTTAAATTCCACTGAGGTGTCGTGGGGCCTCCTAACTTAACCTTCCTAATGTGTTAGCTTTCTGCTGCCATCTGTGGTGTTTTTCTTAACTCTTGTTTAGCTGGTTTGGCTCATTTATCCATGAAAAGATAGGTTTTATATCTACTTCAAGAAAAAGGCAAAATAAGTTTTCTTACACAATAGGAAGGTTAAAGAGTTTGTTAAAATCCACGGGAGGGTGGACTCCCCTGCTTGCCTGTGAGACGATAAAAGTGCGCATTGTGTGTGTGTGTATGGTTTGACTGAGAGTGACCTCATTTGAGCTCTCCTCTATGTAAACAACACAGGATTGTAAACAGTGGCTTTGTGTGGATGAAAGCAAGGACTCTCTGCTTCCTCCGGGAAGGTGAAAAGAGACTCGCCACACATCGAACATTTAACCACTGTCCTGTGAATAAAGTTGGCTTTAGGACACTGTAGGTGCCATTCGAATTGCCAACTCCGAAATTTAGAAAATAAACCATGGGAAAATCAAATAGCAAACAAAAGCTGCTACCCCGACATGAATTAAAATGCAAAGATTGGAAATTGATGGAAGAGGTCGACACCGAAAATATAAAATATCTTGACAAATGCATATTTTGGACAGAGGTGGGTTGCATTATGCGACGTGGCGGTGGCGAGGCTCTCCGCACTTCAGTTGCTCCCCCCACCCTTGTTATCAGCTGGGAAGATTGTCATGTCTATGTTGTGGGCCCGTGTGTTTGTTTCTGTGTATGTTTGTCTTTGTGTATCAGTTCGTTATAAAGGTTGGAATTGCGCTAAATTGGTGCACGAAAACGGTGTGCTAGACAATGGTTTATCAGATTTGCATTGTTAAATGTAAAAATTAGAAATTATAGAATAATATGACGGTTGTGGGCAGAAACTCATCCGACGAGGAGAGTGCCCAACCCTCATAAAAATGTGAGAGTAAGAGAAAACATACATTGTAGAACTGGATAAAATTAGGTTAATGATTAGAAATCACTGGTGTTATTATTATTCTCTAATCCCCTGCATTGCAAATGTCTTCTTGATGCAGATAGGTTAACAGGCTAGGACTTTAGTGAGGAGATAATTTATCAATTGATGGGGGTTAGTAATTGTCCAAATTCTAGTCACATGTTTTGAGGGACCACAGCAACAACATTATATTTAATTTGCAGGCCATTATTTAGTACGATATGACAGTGTCTAGCTAAGTAGACTGTTCTATCAAAAAATGTGAGAGTGAAGGAGGAGGTTTGATTTGTAATCTGACATTTGGGTCCCATTTTGAAGAGTCTCTGCAGGAGCATAGATTGTTTTTGTTTAAAGATATGTTTAACAGTTTATCTCGGTGCAGTAAGGATATAGCAATTTTGCAAGACTTAAAATTAAAAATTAAAAAGCAAAATTACATTCTCATTTTCCCAGATGAGAGGAAAATTGAAAGATAAGGAAGACGAAGAAAAGATAAAAAAGAACTTGCTGTTGCACAGACAGGAAGATGATGACACAGTGTCAGCGCGAGCTCGCTTAAGAATCGCAGCTAAGAATGTGATGAATGAAGATGAGAAAAATGATCAAATTACAAAGACAGATGTTGTGGCACGGCAAAGCGAACCATCCTTTCCGTCTTTGTACCCCAAATTAAACAACTCATTGCTTCCTATAATTTGAGAGGTGATGAAGTACAACAGGTTTTCATGGCATCCTTAACCAAACATCGGGCAAGCGTTAAAGGCACCTGGAGTCCTTTTGATCTCCAGGGCCGTCCATTGGAATATAACGGGGTGCCATTACAAATACAAATTGACCAACTATTGGGCAGGATAAAAATAAAATTCCAACGTAGAGCAAATTACACAGACATTGGCCGAACTAAACAAAAACAAGATAAGTTGGTTGAAGACTTTAGACACAGACCAGAAAGAGTGTTCAACTGATGTCTATGATCAACAAATCAAAAATGCTCTACATGCAAATTTGCGACCAGTATTATGTCGACAACGAATAAATTCGACAAATTTTTCCCTATAAAATGGTGCCGTTTGGGTTTGAAGTACATAGTCGCTTCAAAGGAGGAAAAGCATGATTTAAGATACGCGATTGATCAATGAGAAGGCTATCCCTTGTGCCAGGGGTGTCAAACTCATTTGTTCAAGGGCCGCGGTGTAGTCATGGCTTCTTTTGGAGGGCCGGTATGACTGTCATACCCGAGTAGATGTGTGAGCGCCTCATATTGTGGGAGTTGCAAAACAAGCTGACGAGTAACTCGCTTTCAAATCAGACAAATACAAACTGGTCTAATATTTAAACTTACAACATTATTAAGAGGGAAGATAATTTGCAATTCGAGTAATGACATGAATATGAAGCACAATTTGACACCTGTGCCTTATACAAAGGTAAAGTAGGATTAGGAATTGCTTGCAATATAATTACAAATTAGTTAACACCTGTGTGATTGATTGATTGATTGATTGATTGATTGATTGATTGATTGATTGATTGATTGATTGATTGATTGTCAGATTGATTGAGTGAGTGAGTGAGTGAGTGAGTGAGTGAGTGAGTGAGTGAGTGAGTGAGTGAGTGAGTGAGTGAGTGAGTGAGTGAGTGAGTGAGTGAGTGAGTGACTTTTCTGTCGCCTGCACGTCATCTTTCTTGCATGGCTACGTTGCTGTCTCAGCTGTTCTCAATCCTGCCACTCTCATTCCCCTTCCTGACGACGGCGGATTCCATGATTGTGTCGATGCTGCCCAACAGATTGCAAAGGCTCGGCCTGATTTGGAAGATACGCCTCTGCCAGATGGTCATGTGGGTTTTGTTGATGGGTCTTCTAAGAAAATGAATCTGGTGTGACCCTTACTGGGTATGCCGCCGACGAAGTCTTGGAGGCTGCTAAACTGCCATCCTATATGTCAGCACAGGCCGCTGAGCTCATTGCTTTGACTGGGGCCTGCAAATTGTTTGCAAACAAGTCCGTCACTATCTGGACTGATAGTCAGTATGCTTTTGCTACAGTGCACGTTTTTGCTCAGCAGTGGAGCAACCGTGTCATGATAACTTCTACAGGGAAGCCCGTCACCCATTCCACATTACTAACTCAACTTTTGGACGCTGTCCAGCTACCTTTAAAGGTGGCGGTTTGCAAATGTGCTGCTCACACTGCAAGATCTGATCCTGTTTCTCTTGGTAATGCTTTTGCTGACAAATCCGCTAAGGCCGCTGCAGAAGGCCTGCTCCATGTCCTCTCGTCTCTCACTGATCATGATTCGATGGAAAAAACGGGGTGCAACTAAAAACACTGATGGTCTTTTTGTGTGACCTTTGGGCAAACCTGTCTTGCCTCGTAACTTGTTCAAATGGGCTGCTATTTCGAGTCATGGGGTCACCCATGTCTCGACGGGGGGTATGGTGAAACAAGTTGAAGCTATTTATACGACATATGGTTTTGCAGCTTTTTCACGAGGCAATTTAAGACCTCAGAGAGGAAAGTTCCCGACTCCATTGTATCCGCTTCAGACAATACATATTGTTTATATCCAATTACATAAATGTGAAGGGAAAAAATATTGTTTTTTTCTGCATTTATTTGTTTTCTGCATTTATCTTATTGTAAAAAGGTGATCTCCGCAGACCCAACCTAAGTACGGAAGGTGAGCAAAGTCTGGTAATAGTGCCTGATCCTGGTGCCAAGATCCAGGGTTGACACGAAAGCTAGCAGAAGCCAATTTCCAAGACACCAACCCGAAGCTCAGGGTGTTGACTCTGAGGAGATCCAAAAACATGAGCATTAGAGAGTCATTTGGTGAGTACTTTAATCCGGCTGTGGCCTGCGCAAAGTCTGCCATGTGTTTTTGGTTGCTTTTGCTGGTTTGTGTTACCATTGTATTTTTTTTTCGGGGGTTATTTTATTTGGAGGGATAGAGTACCATGAGCCTCGAACATTCTTCTCTCGGGCAACTACCAACGCTGATTCTAATCAATATGGCTCATGGGGAAAAATTGCTAGACATGAGCGCAACACAAAATCCCCTTTTGATCATGTTGTTTGTACACCAGAAACCGTCCGCGTTCCAACTTGCGTACCATGGCTTTTGTCTTGGACTTACAATAACTCATTAATGTTTACTGTGGCTCCTAATACATCTTCTTCTATTATTTTACCAATGAAAAGTTTGAAAGGTTTCGAAATGGTCACCCCGCTCTCTGGTTCCAGTTAAGAGGCTGTGTTCTTTGCTAAACGAGTGACTTTGAAGAATCGGGGCACAAGCCTCCTTTTGACTCTTACACTCCCTGATGGTCAAATTCGTCCTCCAAATGCCACCTTGTTTGACACTTTTTGTTGGGGTTTTCAACTGTGGGCCTGGTCCTCTGGAATCGATCCTCACTTTCCTATTGCTATTTGCCTTAATAAAACAATGTCGATCGCAGACCGTCCCGTTACAAATAATTACACCTTGTCAGCAGGAGCAAAAATCACAAGTATGCTCCTCACTGATATAGACAGCTATTTTGTAGCTTCCACAGGAATAAGCGGTCAAACCAACAACTGGCTTCTTATGGCTGAGCAAGCCGCAAAAATGGCTAACACCAGTTGCATTGCATGTATGGGTCCAAGACCTCTTTTGAAAATACTTGCAAATATAGTTCCTAAGTGTGCTGTTGTTTTAATGTTAAACTCATCCATTTCACCCACTCATGATTGTTTTAAATGGGATAAGGTTTACCCTGTTGCCTCTATGACAAAATATAAACCCCTTTTTTCGTCCGATGTAGATAAGGGTAATTTTACATGCATTAGATTACCTGGTACCGGTGAGAAGCTCGGCGCCCTACCTACTCCATGGTGTGGGTCCATGACCAATGTCACTGCCCCTTTTTGCCCATTGCTCGTAGTGATATTTGGTTTTGGTGTAATAGTAAAAAACTTTATGATAGGTTGCCTTTAAACAGCTCTGGAATTTGCGCTTTGTTAGGCCTATTGTTTCCTGTTCATTTGATACCAATGTCTTATGATCTAACATCTTTTGCTAAGTCCGTAGTGCCCGAATACTGGCCGAGAACGAAGCGAAACGCCGAATGGCAGGGCGCAGTTAATCCAACTTACATAGACGCCATTGGTGTTCCTAGAGGAGTACCGGATGAGTATAAGCTGGTGAATCAGATAGCAGCTGGTTTTGAATCCGCCCTGTGTTGGTGGTGTACTCTTAACAAAAATGTTGACAGGATTAACTACATCCACTACAACGTGCAGAGGCTTGGAAACTAGACCGAGGCGAGTTTCAAGGCGGTCCACTCCCAACTGGCCGCTACTTCCCTCATGGCTTTCCAGAATCGAATGGCCCTTGACATGCTACTCTCAAAAGAGGGCGGTGTCTGCGCCATGTTTGGTGAGCAATGTTGCACATTTATTCCAAATAATACTGCAGCCGACGGAAGCCTGTCCCGGGCCATTGAGGGTCTGAGGACCTTGAATGGGAGGATGAAGGAACACAGTGGGGTGAACACGGAGGTTTGGACCGACTGGTTGAACGTGTTCGGAAAGTACCGCACCCTGGTTTCCTCAGTCCTGGTCTCCATTGCCGTTTTCTCTGCCATTTTAACCCTGTGTGGATGTTGCTGCATTCCTTGTCTCCGATCCTTAATTATTAAGCTAATTACAACTGCTATCTCTCCACCAGCTGAGACTTTTCCGTTACTCCAAAGGGATGACCTTTCGATCGACGGGAGTTCTTTCTCTAGTGACGACTCTGTCAGCGAATCCATTGTGGTAAACCTGTCCGATTTGTTTCGTGACTCTGGCTTTGACGATTAAGACTCAATTTCCTCCCAAGTGTAAGTTAGTTCTTGCGAAATGTGATCCCTTGGCTGAAAATCTTTTGAAGTGGCCATATGGGTGATAAGTTAGTCCCCGAGAACTTATGATAAACAGGGGGGAATTGTTAGAAAAATTGTATATATATGTTATCATGCGTTCTCTAATGAGTACTTATTCACAATATTACTGTTCAGTATGCTTGCTGTTTTGCCTTGCTTATTCTTATCTTGTACAACAGAACAGAAGGATTACGGCTGGGTCAGGGGCGAGATGACGGTTGTGTCAAACAAGATGCTGCTGACAGCTCAGCGTCCACCAGAACAGATCGTGAAAACAACACGTCAAACAATGCGTCACGAACCTTCTGATCTTCCTTAAAGAACGTCACTTTCTCTTTTTATCTCTCAGAATATCGCTTAAACTGTTTTGCTGATATAGCCATATCTGCACGCAACACTTTGTGCGTTACTTTTTGTTTCTTACGAGACGAAGCCACAATCTCTTTCCCCCCCCCTTAAGGGCTAATCGTCTCACACTGTGGGTAGGGCATTCCAAATAAAAAGAGCGAGGAGTGTAAAACAGATTTTTAGTGTAGTCGGATTGCTGTAAGTCTGATTGCACTCCTCGCGAGAAAAGACTCAATATTCTGCCTCACTTGTTTTTTGTCTGCTGACCCTTTTCTCTTATTCAGATATTCAGTTAGCACTTTGAACCTAACACAGGTGGTCGAAAATAGCTCCAGCCGAGCGGATCGGCATTTTATAAGCACCGTGGATGTGAACGCGGAGCCTCATTCAACTTCCGGCGGCCGGAGCACTCACGCACGCCACCTGGGACCACCGGGAGGCCGTGCGCACGCGCCAGATGGCCGAAAATAGCTCCAGCCGAGCGGATCGGCACTTTATAAGTACCGCGGATGAGATCGAAGAGCCTCATTCGACTTCCGGCGGCCGGTGCACTCACGCACGCCACCTGGGACCACCGGGAGGCCGTGCGCACTCGCCAGGTGGCCGAAAATAGCTCCAGCCGAGCAAATAGGCACTTAATGAGCACCGCGGATGAGATCGCGGAGCCTTATTTGACTTCCAACGGGCCGCGCGCGCACGACGAGCGGCGCTGGTGACCGTCCAGCTCCATCTGGTACCTTGCACGGCCCGCTTCTCCCCCCGTGCGGACTTCCAAGCGCTCGGGGAGATATTCGGAAGCTGCCGGTGAAGCTGTGGCGGGGAATTACTTCCCTCTGGCGGACATGGCGAAAAATTACACCACCTCTCGCACTTAGCGTACACTCGCATTGCTCCGCGTCCGATTACACTTTAAGCGGCCAAACGGCGGGAGTAACTACAACTCTCTTAAGTTAGGCTCATTTGACATTTTTTTTAACGGTTCGTGGAGGCGACCGGGACCACCGGGAGGCCGTGCGCACGAGCGATGTGGCCGAAAATTGCTCCAGCCGAGCGGATCGGCACTGTATAAGCACTGCGGATGAGATCGCTGAGCCTCATTCGACTTCAAGCGGCTGGCGCACTCACACTCGCCACCAGGGAAAACCGGGAGGTCGTGCGCACGCGCCAGGTGGCCGAAAATAGCTCCACCTGAGCGGATCGGCAATTTATAAGCACCGCGGACGAGATCGCGGAGCCTCATTCGACTTCCGGCGGCCAGCGCACTCACGCATGCCGCCCGGGACCACCGGGAGGCCGTGCGCACGCACTAGGTGGCCGAAAATAGCTCCAGCCGAGCGGATAGGCACTTTATAAGCACCGCGGATGTGATCGCGGAGCCTCATTCGACTTCCAGCGGCCTTCGCACTCATGCACGCCGCCCGAGACCACCGGGAGGCTGTGCGCACGCGCCAGGTGGCCGAAAATAGCTCCATTCGAGCGGATCGGCACTGTATAAGCACCGCGGATGAGATCGCGCAGCCTTATTCGACTTCCGGCGGCCGGCGCAGTAATGCACGCTGCACGGGACCACCGGGAGGCCGTGCACACGCGCCGGGTGGCCGAAAACAGCTCCAGCCGAGCGGATCGGCACTTTATAAGCACCGCGGATGAGATTGCGCAGCCTTATTCGACTTCCAGCGGCCGGCGCACTCACGCACGCGGCCCGGCACCACCGGGAAGCCGTGCGCACGCGCCAGGTGGCTCAAAATAGCTCCAGCCGAGCGGATCGGCACTGTATAAGCACCGCGGATGAGATCGCGGAGCATTATTTGACTTCCGGCGGCCGGTGCACTCACGCACGCCGCCCGGGACCACCGGGAGGCCGTGCGGACGCGCCCGGTCGCCGAAAATAGCTCCAGCCGAGCGGATCGGCACTGTATAAGCACTGCGGATGGGATCGCAGATTCTCATTCGACTTCCGGCGGCCGGCGCACTCACGCGCGCCGCCCGGGACCACCAGGAAGCCGTGTGCACGCGCCAGGTGGCCGAAAATAGCTCAGCGGCTCGGCACTTTATAAGCACTGCGGATGAGATCGCGGAGCCCTCCCGTCACTCCAGTTAGGTGGGCATAGTAAAAAGTGCTCTTGGGGGCTTTAGAGTTCAAAGTTGACCTTGGCACATGAAAAAATGACCATCTGCAGCGTTTGGTTTAGGTTTTAGGTGTATTTTTGATTTT
Source organism: Syngnathus scovelli (assembly GCF_024217435.2). Taxonomy (NCBI): domain Eukaryota; kingdom Metazoa; phylum Chordata; class Actinopteri; order Syngnathiformes; family Syngnathidae; genus Syngnathus; species Syngnathus scovelli. The sequence continues at coordinate 5,182,161 of NC_090854.1, read as the reverse complement.
ATTGCTTAAATCGCATTTTCTCGACGAGCTGAGCACGTTTTTCGGAATTGGGCCCCTCCCTTCGCTCCGGTTAGGTTGGCATAGTAAAAAGTTCTCTAGGGGGCTTTATAGTGCCGTGTTGATAAATGCAAATGAAGGAATGACTACCTGCAACGTTTAATTTAGGTTTTTTGCGCTGTTTTAATTTGATTGCTTAAATCGCATTTTCTCGATGAGCTGAGCATGTTTTCTGAATTGTGTCTCTCCCGTTACTGTGGTTAGGTTGGCATAGTAAAAAGTTCTCGAGGGGGCTTTAGATTGACGAGTTGACCACTGCGTATGAAGAAATGACCATCCGCACCGTTTGGTTTAGGTTTTAGGCGCTTCTTTAATTTTATTGCTTAAATCGAATATTCTCGACGAGCTGAGCACGTTTTCTGAATTATGCCCCTCCCGTTTCTCTGGTTAGGTTGGCATAGTAAAAAGTACTCTTGGGGGCTATAGAGTGCCGAGTTGACCACGGTACATGAAGAAATGACCACCTGCAACGTTTGGTTTAGGTTTTATCAGCATTTTTAATTTTATTGCTTAAATCGCATTTTCTTGACGAGCTGAGGACGTTTTCTGAATTGTGCCTCTCCCGTTACTGTGGTTAGGTTGGCATAGTAAAATGTTCTCTAGGGGGCTTTAGATTGACGAGTTGACCACTGCGTATGAAGAAATGACCATCTGCAGCGTTTGGTTTAGGTTTTAGGCGCTTTTTAAATTTTATTGCTTAAATCGAATTTTATCGACGAGCTGAGCACGTTTTCTAAATTTTGCCCCTCCCGTCACTCTGGTTAGGTTGGCATAGTAAAAATTGCTCTTGGGGGCTTTAGAGTGGCGAGTTGACCACGGCACATGAAGAAATGACCACCTGCAACGTTTGGATATACGTTTTTTGCGCTTTTTAAAATTTTATTGGTTAAATCGCATTTTATTGACGAGCTGAGCACGTTTTCTAAATTGTGCCCCTCCCGTCGTTCTGGTTAGGTTGGCATAGTAAAAAGTGATCTTGTGGGCTTTAGAGTGCCGAGTTGACCACGGCACATGAAGAAATGACCACCTGCAGCGTTCTGTTTAGGTTTTATAAGTATTTTTAATTTTATTGCTTAAATCGCATTTTCTTGACGAGCTGAGCACGTTTTCTGAAATGTGCCTCTCCCGTCACTCTGGTTAGGTTACCAAAAAAAAGTGCTTGTTAGAAAAATTGTATATATATATGTTATCATGCGTTCTCTAATGAGTACTTATTCATAATGTTAATGCTGAGTATGCTTGCTGCTTTGCCTTGCTTATTCTTATCTTGTGTAACAAAACAGAAGGATTACGGCTGAGTCAGGGGCGAGATGATGGTTGTGACAACAAGATACTGCTGACATCTCAGCAGAAAAATGACATCCACCAGAACAGATCACATCAAACGATGCGTCATGAACCTTCTGATCTTCCTTAAAGAACACTTTCTCTTTTTATCTCTCGGAATATTGCTTAAACTGTTTTGCTGATATAGCCATATCTCCACGCAACACTTTGTGCATTACTTTTTGTTTCTTTTCTAACGAGACGAAGCCCACAATCTTTTTTTTCCCCTCACCCTCAGGGGCTAATCGTCTCACACTGTGGGTAGGGCGTTCCAAATAAAAAGAGCGAGGAGTGTAAACAGATTTTTAGTGTAGTCAGATTGTAGAAAGCAATCTGTATCTCAGTCCTCGCGAGAAAACTCAATATTCTGCCTCACTTGTGTTTTTCTGCTGATCCTTTTCTTTTATGCAGATATTCAGTTAGCACTTTCAACCTGACAGAAATTGGGGGCTCGTCTGGGATTCTCAACAGACCTATTTCGGTGGTCCAGCTGACTTTTCGATGCAGGAAAAGTCCTTGGCCAAGGTACATAAAGAAACCCTTTTCACGGGGCTGACTCGATCAGTCGGCTGGACGCCAGAGTGGTTGACGAGAACATCCGAGGAAAAGAACCAGCAGACTGTGAGTACGAATATTGATTCTGTTAAAAGGAATGAAAGTGCCAAGAGGTCACTTAAAACCTTGACAATTCTAGACCCTATCAAGTGCAATTAGAAATAGTTAAATTCCGCTGGGATGATGGAGTCCCCTGACTTATAAGTCAGTTAAATTCCATGGGAGGGCGGACTCCTCTGTTTTCTAAAGAAGTACAGGTAATTTGGAGCAGTTAAATTCCGCTGAGGTGTCGTGGGGCCTCCTAAGTTAACTTTCCTAATGTGTTAGTGTTAGATGAATTGTATATATATGTTATCATGTGTTCCCTAATGAGTACTTATTAATAAAGTTATTGCACAGAAGGCTTGCTGTTTCGCCTTGCAGACATCACCCAGTCCACAACAAGTCAAACTATGCTGTCTGGAGCTTCCTGACCTTCTACACCTCTGGGAATCCAAGAAAGCTGTTGATAGCTCAAACTATTTTGTTGATGTCTGCACATGGCATTTCGTCTATGCACTCTTCATGTTTCTCATGGCATCCTGTCTGCGACTTCTAGTTTCACATAGAATCTCGTTTCTTCTCTCATCAGACAAAGCCCACGCTTCCACCCCCCCCCCCCCCCCCCACCTATCAGGGGTTAGTCTCACATTGTAGGTAGGGCATTCTTGAATAAAAAGAGTGAGGAGTGTAAGCAGACCTTTAGTGTATTTCGGGACTGCTGTAAGTCTGATTGCACTCCTCGCGAGAAAAGACTCAACATTCTGCCTCACTGGTTTTGTCTGCTGATCCTTTTTCTGATTTTGAACCTAACAGATTTTTGGGGGTTCGTTCCGGGATCTCAAAAGACCTATTTCGGGGTTCCGGCCGACTTTTCCACGCAGGACAAGTCCTTGGCCAGGGCATATAGATAGAGAAACCCTTTTCACGGGGCTGTCTCGATCAGTCGGTTGGACGCCGGAGTGGTTGACGAGATCATCTGAGGAGAAGGCCCAGCAGACTGTGAGTACGAATCTTGATTCTGTTGAAAGTAATGAAGTGCAGTGACAAGAGGTCACTTAAAACCTTGACAATTCTAGACCCTATCATGTGCAATTAGAAACAGTTAAATTCCGCTGGGATGATGGAGTCCCCTGACTGATGAGTCAGTTAAATTCCATGGGAGAGCGGACCCATCTGTTTTCTAAAGAAGTACAGGTAATTTGGAGCAGTTAAATTCCGCTGAGGTGTCGTGGGGCCTCCTAGTTAACCTTCCTAATGTGTTAGCTTTCTGCTGCCATCTGGGGTGTTTTTTTTAACTCTTGTTTAGCTGGTTTGTCTTCTTTATCCATGAAAAGATAGGTTTTATATCTACTTTGAGAAAAAGGCAAAAATAAGTTTTTCTTACACAATAGGAAGGTTAAAGAGTTTAGATTTTGTAAAGATCCACGGGAGGGCGGACTCCCCTGCTTGCCTGTGAGACGATAAGGATGCGCATTCTGTGTGTGTGTGTGTGTGTGTGTATGGTTTGACTGAGAGTGATCTCATTTGAGCTCTCCTTTATGTAAACAGTGGTTTTGTATAAAAGCAGAGGAAAGGAGACTTACCACTCATTGAATATTTTACCACTGTCCGGTGAATAAAGTTGGCTTTAGGACACTGTAGGTGCCATTCGAATTGCCAACTCCGAAATTTAGAGAAATAAACCATGGGAAAATCAAATAGCAAACAAAAGCCGCTACCCCGACATGAATTGAAATGCAAGGGGTCGGCACCGACAATATAAAATATCTTGACAAATGCATATTTTGGACAGAGGGGATTGCATTATGTGACGTGGCGGTGGCGAGGCTCTCCGCACTTCAGTTGCTCCCCCCACCCTTGTTATCAGCTGGGAAGATTGTCATGTCTATGTTGTGGGCCCGTGTGTTTGTTTCTGTGTATGTTTGTCTTTGTGTATCAGTTCGTTATAAAGGATGGAATTGCGTTAAATTGGTGCACGAAAGCGGTGTGCTAGACAATGGTTTATCAGATTTGCGTTGTTAAATGTAAAAAATTAGAAATGATAGAATAAACTGAGGGTTGTGGTCAGAAACTCGTCCAACGAGGAGAGTGCCCAGCCCTCATAAAAATGTGAGAGTAAGAGAGAACATACATTGTAGAATTGGATAAAATTAAATTATGATTGCAGATTTTAAATTTAGGAGGAATTATTGATTGGTTATGACATAAGACTATACAAGGACACATGTAAGGACAAGTCAAAGATTTGAATCACTTGGAGTTAAAAACAACATTGCAAGGGGGGCACTTTTTATCAACAGAACACCAAGTAAAGTATTAAGTAGTGGGCATTCGTGATTGGGATTGAATTAAGGATAAAATTAGGTCAATGATTAGAAATCAATGGTGCTCTACACAAAAAGGCTTAAATTTTAATGGGGAAATATTTGGAGTACTGACCCCCTCTCTGCACGTTGTTGGTTTACATAGGTCATGGGCCTAGTTTATTTGGTTTTGATTGTGGTTTGGGTTTATTTTGTTTATTGTTAAGGTGTTCTTGTTATTCTCTTATCCCCTGCATTACAAATGTCTTCTTGATGCAGATAGGTTAACGGGCTGGGACTTTAGTGAGGAGATAATTTGTCGATGGATGGGGGTTAGTAATTGTCCAAATTCTAGTCACATGTTTTGAGGGACCACAGCAACAACATTATATTAAATTTGCAGGCCATTATTTAGTATGATATGACGGTGTCTAGCTAAGTAGACTGTTCTAAAAAAAAAGAAATGTGAGAGTGAAGGAGGAGGTTTGATTTGTAATCTGACATTTGGGTCCCATTTTTGAAGAGCATAGATTGTTTTTGTTTGTTTATTTTTAAAGATATGTTTAACAGTTTATCTCGGTGCAGTAAGGATATAGCAATTTTGCAAGACTTAAAATTAAAAATTAAAAAGCAAAATTACATTCTCATTTTCCCAGATGTGAGGGAAATTGAAAGGTAAGGAAGACAAAGAAAAGATAAGAAAGAACTTGCTGTTGCACAGACAGGAAGATGATGACACAGTGTCAGCACGAGCTCGCTTAAAAACCGCAGCTGAGAATGTGATGAATGGAGATGAGAAAAATGATCAAATTACAAAGACAGATGTTGACAAAGCGAACCATCCTTTCCGTCTTTGTACACCAAATTAAACAACTCATTGCTTCCTATAATTTGAGAGGTGATGAAGTACAACAGGTTTTCATGGCATCCTTAACCAAACATTGGGCAAGCGTTAAAGACACCTGGAGTCCTTTTGATCTCCAGGGCCGTCCATTGGAATATAACGAGGTGCCATTACAAATACAAATTGACCAACTATTGCAGGATAGAAATAATATTTCAACGTAGAGCAAATTACACAGACATTGGCCGAACTAAACAAAGAGAAGATGAGTTGTTTGAAGACTTTAGACACAGACCAGAAAGAGTGTTCAACTGATGTCTATGATCAACAACTCAAAAATGCTCTGCATGCAAATTTGCGACGAGTATTATGTGGAAAATGAATAAATTCAACAAATTTTTTCCCTATAGAATGGTGCCGTTTGGGTTTGAAGTACATAGTCGCTTCAAAGGAGGAAAAGCATGATTTCAGATACGCGATTGATCTATGAGGAGGCTATCCCTTGTGCCAGGGGTGTCAAACTCATTTGTTCGCGGGCCGCGGTTTAGTCATGGCTTCTTTTGGAGGGTATGCGCACCCAACCAGAGTGACGGGAGGAGCACATTTCAGAAAACGTGCTCAGCTCGTCGAGAAAATGCGATTTAAGCAATAAAATTAAAAATGCACCCAAAACCTAAACCAAACGTTGCAGGTGGTTATTTCTTCATGCGCAGTGGTCAACGCGGCACTCTCTAGCTGCCAAGAGCACTTTTTACTATGCGCACCCAACCAGAGTGACGGGAGGAGCACATTTCAGAAAACGTGCTCAGCTCGTCGAGAAAATGCGATTTAAGCAATAAAATTAAAAATGCACCTAAAACCTAAACCAAACGCTGCAGGTGGTTATTTCTTCATGCGCAGTGGTCAACGCGGCACTCTCTAGCTGCCAAGAGCACTTTTTACTATGCGCACCCAACCAGAGTGACGGGAGGAGCACATTTCAGAAAACATGCTCAGCTCGTCGAGAAAATGCGATTTAAGCAAAAAAATTAAAAATGCACCTAAAACCTAAACCAAAAGTTGCAGTTGGTTATTTCTTCATGCGCAGCAGTCAACGCGGCACTCTCTAGCTGCCAAGAGCACTTTTGACTATGCACACCCAACCAGAGTGACGGGAGGAGCACATTTCAGAAAACGTGCTCAGCTCGTCGAGAAAATGCGATTTAAGCAATAAAATTAAAAATGCACCCAAAACCTAAACCAAACGTTGCAGGTGGTTATTTCTTCATGCGCAGTGGTCAACGCGGCACTCTCTAGCTGCCAAGAGCACTTTTTACTATGCGCACCCAACCAGAGTGACGGGAGGAACACATTTTAGAAAACGTGCTCAGCTCGACGAGAAAATGCGATTTAAGCAATAAAATTAAAAATGCACCCAAAACTTAAACCAAACGTTGCAGGTGGTTATTTCTTCATGCGCAGTGGTCAACGCGGCACTCTCTAGCTGCCAAGAGCACTTTTTACTACGCGCACCCAACCAGAGTGACGGGAGGAGCACATTTCAGAAAACGTGCTCAGCTCGTCGAGAAAATGCAATTTAAGCAATAAAATTAAAAATGCACCTAAAACCAAACCAAACGTTGCAGGTGGTTATTTCTTCATGTGCAGTGGTCAACGCGGCACTCTCTAGCTGCCAAGAGCACTTTTTACTATGCGCACCCACCCAGAGTGACGGGAGGAGCACATTTAAGAAAACGTGCTCAGCTCGTCGAGAAAATGCGATTTAAGCAATTAAATTAAAAATGCACCTAAAATCTATACCAAACGTTGCAGGTGGTTATTTCTTCATGCGCAGCAGTCAACACGGCACTCTCTAGCTGCCAAGAGCACTTTTTACTATGCACACCAAACCAGAGTGACGGGAGGAGCACATTTCAGAAAACGTGCTCAGCTCGTCGAGAAAATGCGATTTAAGCAATACAATTAAAAATGCACCCAAAACATTAAACCAAACGTTGCCGGTGGTTATTTCTTCATGCGCAGTGGTCAACGCGGCACTCTCTAGCTGCCAAGAGCATTTTTTACTATGCGCACCCAACCAGAGTGACGGGAGGAGCACATTTCAGAAAACGTGCTCAGCTCGTCGAGAAAATGCGATTTAAGCAATAAAATTAAAAATGCACCTAAAACCTAAACCAAACGTTGCAGGTGGTTATTTCTTCATGCGCAGTGGTCAACGCGGCACTCTCTAGCTGCCAAGAGCACTTTTTACTATGCGCACCCAACCAGAGCGACGGGAGGAGCACATTTCAGAAAACGTGCTCAGCTCGTCGAGAAAATGCGATTTAAGCAATAAAATTAAAAATGCACCTAAAACCTAAACTAAACGTTGCAGGTGGTTATTTCTTCGTGCGCAGCAGTCAACGCGGCACTCTCTAGCTGCCAAGAGCACTTTTTACTATGCGCACCCAACCAGAGTGACGGGAGGAGCACATGTCAGAAAACGTGCTCAGCTCGTCGAGTAAATGCAATTTAAGCAATAAAATTAAAAATGCACCCAAAACCTAAACCAAACGTTGCAGGTGGTTATTTCTTCATGCGCAGTGGTCAACGCGGCACTCTCTAGCTGCCAAGACCACTTTTTACTATGCGCACCCAACCAGAGTGACGGGATTAGCACATTTCAGAAAACGTGCTCAGCTCGTCCAGAAAATGCGATTTAAGCAATAAAATTAAAAATGCACCTAAAACCTAAACCAAACGTTGCAGATGGTCATTTCTTCATGCGCAGTGGTCAACGCGGCACTCTCTAGCTGCCAATAGCACTTTTTACTATGCGCACCCAACCAGAGTGACGGGAGGAGCACATTTCAGAAAACGTTCTCAGCTCGTCCAGACAATGCGATTTAAGCAATAAAATTAAAAATGTACCCAAAACCTAAACCAAACGTTGCAGGTGGTTATTTCTTCATGCGCAGTGGTCAACGCGGCACTCTCTAGCTGCCAAGAGCACTTTTTACTATGCGCACCCAACCAGAGTGACGGGAGGAGCGCATTTCAGAAAACGTGCTCAGCTCGACGAGAAAATGCGATTTAAGCAATAAAATTAAAAATGCACCCAAAACCTAAACCAAACGTTGCAGGTGGTTATTTCTTCATGCGCAGTGGTCAACGCGGCACTCTCTAGCTGCCAAGAGCACTTTTTACTATGCGCACCCAACCAGAGTGACGGGAGGAGCACATTTCAGAAAACGTGCTCAGCTCGTCGAGAAAATGCGATTTAAGCAATACAATTAAAAATGCACCTAAAACCTAAACCAAACGTTGCAGGTGGTTATTTCTTCATGCGCAGTGGTCAACGCGGCACTCTCTAGCTGCCAAGAGCACTTTTTACTATGCGCACCCACCCAGAGTGACGGGAGGAGCACATTTCAGAAAACGTGCTCAGCTCGTCGAGAAAATGCGATTTAAGCAATAAAATTAAAAATGCACCTAAAACCTATACCAAACGTTGCAGGTGGTTATTTCTTCATATGCAGTGGTCAACGCGGCACTCTCTAGCTGCCAAGAGCACTTTTTACTATGCGCACCCAACCAGAGTGACGGGAGGAGCACATTTCAGAAAACGTGCTCAGCTCGTCGAGAAAATGCGATTTAAGCAATAAAATTAAAAATGCACCCAAAACCTAAACCAAATGTTGCAGATGGTCATTTCTTCATGCGCAGTGGTCAACGCGGCACTCTCTATCTGCCAAGAGCACTTTTTACTATGCGCACCCAACCAGAGTGACGGGAGGAGCGCATTTCAGAAAACGTGCTCAGCTCGACGAGAAAATGCGATTTAAGCAATCAAATTAAAAATGCACCCAAAACCTAAATCAAACGTTGCAGGTGGTTATTTCTTCATGCGCAGTGGTCAACGTGGCACTCTCTAGCTGCCAAGAGCACTTTTTACTATGCGCACCCAACCAGAGTGACGGGAGGAGCACATTTCAGAAAACGTGCTCAGCTCGTCGAGAAAATGCGATTTAAGCAATAAAATTAAAAATGCACCTTAAACCTAAACCAAACGTTGCAGATGGTTATTTCTTCATGCGCAGTGGTCAACGCGGCACTCTCTAGCTGCCAAGAGCACTTATTACTATGCGCACCCAACCAGAGTGACGGGAGGAGCACATTTCAGAAAACGTGCTCAGCTCGTCGAGAAAATGCGATTTAAGCAATAAAATTAAAAATGCACCCAAAACCTAAACCAAACGTTGCAGGTGGTTATTTCTTCATGCGCAGTGGTCAACGCGGCACTCTCTAGCTGCCAAGAGCACTTTTTACTATGCGCACCCAACCAGAGTGACGGGAGGAGCACATTTCAGAAAACGTGCTCAGCTCGTTGAGAAAATGCGATTTAAGCAATAAAATTAAAAATGCACCCAAAACCTAAACCAAACGTTGCAGGTGGTTATTTCTTCATGCGCAGTGGTCAACGCAGCACTCTCTAGCTGCCAAGAGCACTTTTTACGATGCACACCCAACCAGAGAGACGGGAGGAGCGCATTTCAGAAAACGTGCTCAGCTCGACGAGAAAATGCGATTTAAGCAATAAAATTAAAAATGCACCCAAAACCTAAACCAAACGTTGCAGGTGGTAATTTCTTCATGCGCAGTGGTCAACGCGGCACTCTCTAGCTGCCAAGAGCACTTTTTACTATGCGCACCCAACCAGAGTGACGGGAGGAGCACATTTCAGAAAACGTGCTCAGCTCGTCGAGAAAATGCGATTTAAGCAATAAAATTAAAAATGCACCCAAAACCTAAACCAAACGTTGCAGGTGGTTATTTCTTCATGCGCAGTGGTCAACGCGGCACTCTCTAGCTGCCAAGAGCACTTTTTACTATGCGCACCCAACCAGAGTGACGGGAGGAGCACATTTCAGAAAACGTGCTCAGCTCGTCGAGAAAATGCGATTTAAGCAATAAAATTAAAAATGCACCTAAAACCTAAACCAAACGTTGCAGGTGGTTATTTCTTCGTGCGCAGCAGTCAACGCGGCACTCTCTAGCTGCCAAGAGCACTTTTTACTATGCGCACCCAACCAGAGTGACGGGAGGAGCACATTTCAGAAAACGTGCTCAGCTCGTCGAGTAAATGCAATTTAAGCAATAAAATTAAAAATGCACCCAAAACCTAAACCAAACGTTGCAGGTGGTTATTTCTTTATGCGCAGTTGTCAACGCGGCACTCTCTAGCTGCCAAGAGCACTTTTTACTATGCGCACCCAACCAGAGTGACGGGAGGAGCACATTCCAGAAAACGTGCTCAGCTCGTCGAGAAAATGCGATTTAAGCAATAAAATTAAAAATGCACCCAAAACCTAAACCAAACGTTGCAGATGGTCATTTCTTCATGCGCAGTGGTCAACGCGGCACTCTCTAGCTGCCAAGAGCACTTTTTACTATGCGCACCCAACCAGAGTGACGGGAGGAGCACATTTCAGAAAACGTGCTCAGCTCGTTGAGAAAATGCGATTTAAGCAATAAAATTAAAAATTCACCCAAAACCTAAACCAAACGTTGCAGGTGGTTATTTCTTCATGCGCAGTGGTCAACGCGGCACTCTCTAGCTGCCAAGAGCACTTTTTACTATGCACACCCAACCAGAGTGACGGGAGGAGCGCATTTCAGAAAACGTGCTCAGCTCGACGAGAAAATGCGATTTAAGCAATAAAATTAAAAATGCACCCAAAACCTAAACCAAACGTTGCAGGTGGTTATTTCTTCATGCGCAGTGGTCAACGCAGCACTCTCTAGCTGCCAAGAGCACTTTTTACGATGCACACCCAACCAGAGAGACGGGAGGAGCGCATTTCAGAAAACGTGCTCAGCTCGACGAGAAAATGCGATTTAAGCAATAAAATTAAAAATGCACCCAAAACCTAAACCAAACGTAGCAGGTGGTAATTTCTTCATGCGCAGTGGTCAACGCGGCACTCTCTAGCTGCCAAGAGCACTTTTTACTATGCGCACCCAACCAGAGTGACGGGAGGAGCACATTTCAGAAAACGTGCTCAGCTCGTCGAGAAAATGCGATTTAAGCAATAAAATTAAAAATGCCCCCAAAACCTAAACCAAACGTTGCAGGTGGTTATTTCTTCATGCGCAGTGGTCAACGCGGCACTCTCTAGCTGCCAAGAGCAGTTTTTACTATGCGCACCCAACCAGAGTGACGGGAGGAGCACATTTCAGAAAACGTGCTCAGCTCGTCCAGAAAATGCGATTTAAGCAATAAAATTAAAAATGCACCTAAAACCTAAACCAAACGTAGCAGGTGGTAATTTCTTCATGCGCAGTGGTCAACGCGGCACTCTCTAGCTGCCAAGAGCACTTTTTACTATGCGCACCCAACCAGAGTGACGGGAGGAGCACATTTCAGAAAACGTGCTCAGCTCGTCGAGAAAATGCGATTTAAGCAATAAAATTAAAAATGCACCTAAAACCTAAACCAAACGTTGCAGGTGGTTATTTCTTCATGCGCAGCAGTCAACGCGGCACTCTCTAGCTGCCAAGAGCACTTTTTACTATGCGCACCCAACCAGAGTGACGGGAGGAGCACATTTCAGAAAACGTGCTCAGCTCGTCGAGAAAATGCGATTTAAGCAATAAAATTAAAAATGCACCCAAAACCTAAACCAGACGTTGCAGGTGGTTATTTCTTCATGCGCAGTGGTCAACGCGGCACTCTCTAGCTGCCAAGAGCACTTTGTACTATGCGCACCCAACCAGAGTGACGGGAGGAGCACATTTCAGAAAACGTGCTCAGCTCGTCGAGAAAATGCGATTTAAGCAATAAAATTAAAAATGCACCCAAAACCTAAACCAAACGTTGCAGGTGGTTATTTCTTCATATGCAGCAGTCAACGCGGCACTCTCTAGCTGCCAAGAGCACTTTTTACTATGCGCACCCAACCAGAGTGACGGGAGGAGCACATTTCAGAAAACGTGCTCAGCTCGTCGAGAAAATGCGATTTAAGCAATAAAATAAAAAATGCACCTAAAACCTAAACCAAACGTTGCAGGTGGATATTTATTCATGCGCAGTGGTCAACGCGGCACTCTCTAGCTGCCAAGAGCACTTTTTACTATGCGCACCCAACCAGAGTGACGTGAGGAGCACATTTCAGAAAACGTGCTCAGCTCGTCGAGAAAATGCGATTTAAGCAATAAAATTAAAAATGTACCCAAAACATTAAACCAAACGTTGCAGGTGGTTATTTCTTCATTCGCAGTGGTCAACGCGGCACTCTCTCGCTGCCAAGAGCATTTTTTACTATGCGCACCCAACCAGAGTGACGGGAGGAGCACATTTCAGAAAACGTGCTCAGCTCATCGAGAAAATGCGATTTAAGCAATAAAATTAAAAATGCACCTAAAACCTAAAGCAAACGTTGCAGATGGTCATTTCTTCATGCGCAGCAGTCAACGCGGCACTCTCTAGCTTCCAAGAGCACTTTTTACTATGCGCACCCAACCAGAGTGACGGGAGGAGCACATTTCAGAAAACGTGCTCAGCTCGTCGAGAAAATGCGATTTAAGCAATAAAATTAAAAATGCACCTAAAACCTAAACCAAACGTTGCAGGTGGTTATTTCTTCGTGCGCAGCAGTCAACGCGGCACTCTCTAGCTGCCAAGAGCACTTTTTACTATGCGCACCCAACCAGAGTGACGGGAGGAGCACATTTCAGAAAACGTGCTCAGCTCGTCGAGTAAATGCGATTTAAGCAATAAAATTAAAAATGCACCCAAAACCTAAACCAAACGTTGCAGGTGGTTATTTCTTCATGCGCAGTGGTCAACGCGGCACTCTCTAGCTGCCAAGAGCACTTTTTACTATGCGCACCCAACCAGAGTGACGGGAGGAGCACATTTCAGAAAACGTGCGCAGCTCGTCCAGAAAATGCGATTTAAGCAATAAAATTAAAAATGCACCCAAAACCTAAACCAAACGTTGCAGGTGGTTATTTCTTCATGCGCAGTGGTCAACGCGGCACTCTCTAGCTGCCAAGAGCACTTTTTACTATGCGCACCCAACCAGAGTGACGGGAGGAGCACATTTCAGAAAACGTGCTCAGCTCGTCGAGAAAATGCGATTTAAGCAATAAAATTAAAAATGCACCTAAAACCTAAACCAAACGCTGCAGATGGTCATTTCTTCATGCGCAGTGGTCAACGCGGCACTCTCTAGCTGCCAAAAGCACTTTTTACTATACACACCCAACCAGAGTGACGGGAGGAGCACATTCCAGAAAACGTGCTCAGCTCGTCGAGAAAATGCGATTTAAGCAATAAAATTAAAAATGCACCCAAAACCTAAAGCAAACGTTGCAGATGGTCATTTCTTCATGTGCAGTGGTCAACGCGGCACTCTCTAGCTGCCAAGAGCACTTTTTACTATGCACACCCAACCAGAGTGACGGGAGGAGCGCATTTCAGGAAACGTGCTCAGCTCGTCGAGAAAATGCGATTTAAGCAATAAAATTAAAAATGCACCCAAAACCTAAACCAAACGTTGCAGGTGGTTATTTCTTCATGCGCAGTGGTCAACGCGGCACTCTCTAGCTGCCAAGAGCACTTTTTACTATGCGCACCCAACCAGAGTGACGAGAGGAGCACATTTCAGAAAACGTGCTCAGCTCGCCGAGAAAATGCGATTTAAGCAATACAATTAAAAATGCACCTAAAACCTAAACCAAACATTGCAGGTGGTTATTTCTTCATGTGCAGTGGTCAACGCGGCACTCTCTAGCTGCCAAGAGCACTTTTTACTATGCGCACCCACCCAGAGTGACGGGAGGAGCACATTTAAGAAAACGTGCTCAGCTCGTCGAGAAAATGCGATTTAAGCAATTAAATTAAAAATGCACCTAAAATCTATACCAAACGTTGCAGGTGGTTATTTCTTCATGCGCAGCAGTCAACACGGCACTCTCTAGCTGCCAAGAGCATTTTTTACTATGCGCACCCAACCAGAGTGACGGGAGGAGCACATTTCAGAAAACGTGCTCAGCTCGTCGAGAAAATGCGATTTAAGCAATACAATTAAAAATGCACCTAAAACCTAAACCAAACGTTGCAGGTGGTTATTTCTTCATGCGCAGCAGTCAACGCGGCACTCTCTAGCTGCCAAGAACACTTTTTACTATGCGCACCCAACCAGAGTGACGGGAGGAGCACATTTCAGAAAACGTGCTCAGCTCGTCGAGAAAATGCGATTTAAGCAATAAAATTAAAAATGCACCCAAAACCTAAACCAAACGTTGCAGGTGGTTATTTCTTCATGTGCAGTGGTCAACGCGGAACTCTCTAGCTGCCAAGAGCACTTTTTACTATGCGCACCCAACCAGAGTGACGGGAGGAGCACATTTCAGAAAAGGTGCTCAGCTCGTCGAGAAAATGCGATTTAAGCAATAAAATTAATAATGCACCCAAAACCTAAACCAAACGTTGCAGGTGGTTATTTCTTCATATGCAGCGGTCAACGCGGCACTCTCTAGCTGCCAAGAGCACTTTTTACTATGCGCACCCAACCAGAGTGACGGGAGGAGCACATTTCAGAAAACGTGCTCAGCTCGTCGAGAAAATGCGATTTAAGCAATAAAATAAAAAATGCACCTAAAACCTAAACCAAACGTTGCAGGTGGATATTTCTTCATGCGCAGTGGTCAACGCGGCACTCTCTAGCTGCCAAGAGCACTTTTTACTATGCGCACCCAACCAGAGTGACGTGAGGAGCACATTTCAGAAAACGTGCTCAGCTCGTCGAGAAAATGCGATTTAAGCAATAAAATTAAAAATGCACCCAAAACATTAAACCAAACGTTGCAGGTGGTTATTTCTTCATGCGCAGTGGTCAACGCGGCACTCTCTCGCTGCCAAGAGCATTTTTTACTATGCGCACCCAACCAGAGTGACGGGAGGAGCACATTTCAGAAAACGTGCTCAGCTCATCGAGAAAATGCGATTTAAGCAATAAAATTAAAAATGCACCTAAAACCTAAAGCAAACGTTGCAGATGGTCATTTCTTCATGCGCAGCAGTCAACGCGGCACTCTCTAGCTTCCAAGAGCACTTTTTACTATGCGCACCCAACCAGAGTGACGGGAGGAGCACATTTCAGAAAACGTGCGCAGCTCGTCCAGAAAATGCGATTGAAGCAATAAAATTAAAAATGCACCTAAAACCTAAACCAAACGCTGCAGATGGTCATTTCTTCATGCGCAGTGGTCAACGCGGCACTCTCTAGCTGCCAAGAGCACTTTTTACTATGCACACCCAACCAGAGTGACGGGAGGAGCACATTTCAGAAAACGTGCTCAGCTCGTCGAGTAAATGCGATTTAAGCAATAAAATTAAAAATGCACCCAAAACCTAAACCAAACGTTGCAGGTGGTTATTTCTTCATGCGCAGTGGTCAACGCGGCACTCTCTAGCTGCCAAGAGCACTTTTTACTATGCGCACCCAACCAGAGTGACGGGAGGAGCACATTTCAGAAAACGTGCTCAGCTCGTCGAGAAAATGCGATTTAAGCAATAAAATTAAAAATGCACCTAAAACCTAAACCAAACGCTGCAGATGGTCATTTCTTCATGCGCAGTGGTCAACGCGGCACTCTCTAGCTGCCAAAAGCACTTTTTACTATACACACCCAACCAGAGTGACGGGAGGAGCACATTCCAGAAAACGTGCTCAGCTCGTCAAGAAAATGCGATTTAAGCAATAAAATTAAAAATGCACCCAAAACCTAAAGCAAACGTTGCAGATGGTCATTTCTTCGTGTGCAGTCTTCAACGCGGCACTCTCTAGCTGCCAAGAGCACTTTTTACTATGCACACCCAACCAGAGTGACGGGAGGAGCGCATTTCAGGAAACGTGCTCAGCTCGTCGAGAAAATGCAATTTAAGCAATAAAATTAAAAATGCACCCAAAACCTAAACCAAACGTTGCAGGTGGTTATTTCTTCATGCGCAGTGGTCAACGCGGCACTCTCTAGCTGCCAAGAGCACTTTTTACTATGCGCACCCAACCAGAGTGACGGGAGGAGCACATTTCAGAAAACGTGCTCAGCTCGCCGAGAAAATGCGATTTAAGCAATACAATTAAAAATGCACCTAAAACCTAAACCAAACGTTGCAGGTGGTTATTTCTTCATGTGCAGTGGTCAACGCGGCACTCTCTAGCTGCCAAGAGCACTTTTTACTATGCGCACCCACCCAGAGTGACGGGAGGAGCACATTTAAGAAAACGTGCTCAGCTCGTCGAGAAAATGCGATTTAGACTTAGACTTAGACTTAGACTTAGACTCAACTTTATTAATCCCTTGGGATTACTCCTTCAGGGAAATTCTGTGTCCAGTAGCAGTAAAATACAAGATACACAAGAAAAACACAAGAGATCAAGATATACAGAAGATGCAGAAATACACACAGTGCAAGAGATAGCAATGAAATGTAAAAGAGGCCAAAAGATAAACTAGGCAAGAAAATCGAGGGAGGTAAAAACACTACACAGTAGTTGCCATAATATTGCGCATTGTATATTGACGTGAAGAATGTGTAGTTATTACAAGCATCTCCATGTCCCTGTTCATGTCCATGTCACCTCCTCCCCAGTGAGGAGTTGAATAGCTTGATGGCTTGGGGGACAAAGGAGTTCTTCAGTCTGCTTGTCCTACAATTGGGGAGGAGCAGTCTCCCACTGATCCGGCTCCTCTGATTAGTGATGACAGAGTGCAGAGGGTGACTGACATTGCCTATAATGTCCAACAGTTTTTTCAGTGTCCTTGCCTCTGCCACCGTCTCCAATGAGTCCAGCTTCTTGCCGATCAGAGAGCCGGCTCGCCTGACCAGTTTGTCCAGTCTGGAGGTGTCCTTCTTGGATGTGCTGCTGCCCCAGCACACCACGGTGTAAAACAGGACACTGGCAACCACGGACTGGTAGAACATCTCCAAGAGTTTGTTGCAGATGTTAAAAGAACGTAGTCTCCTCAGGAAGTACATCCTGCTCTGTGTCTTCCTGTGAAGGTGGTTGGTGTGAGTTGACCAGTCCAGTTTTTTATCCAGCCACACCCCAAGGTACTTGTAGGAGTCCACAGCCTCCACCTCAGCCCCCTCCAACAGTACGGGCCTAGGCTTAGGCCTGTTCCTCCCAAAGTCTATAACCAGCTCCTTGGTCTTGGAGATGTTGAGCTCCAGTTGGTTGGCACGGCACCAGGTGGCGAAATCCCCCACCAGGCTCCTATACTCCTCCTCTCTATTGTCCCTGATACACCCGACAATGGCTGTGTCATCCGCGTACTTCTGTATGTGACACAGCTCAGAGTTGTAACAGAAGTCTGAGGTGTACAAGGTGAAGAGTACAGGGGCCAGCACTGTGCCCTGTGGGGCTCCAGTGCTACTGACCACAGTGTCAGAGATGGTGTCTTTTAGTCTGACGTACTGTGGCCTGTCTGTGAGGTAGCTGGAGATCCAGGTCACCATGTATGGGTCCACTCCCATCCTGTCCAGTTTGTCTCTGAGCAGGGGGGGCTGGATGGTGTTGAACGCACTGGAGAAGTCTAGGAACAGAATCCTCGCTGTGGCGCTTCCCTTATCCATGTGGGAGTGAACTCGGTGCAGTAGGTGGAGGATGGCGTCCTCCACTCCAACATCTGACTGGTATGCAAACTGCAAGCAGTCCTGAGCATGTCGCACTTGAGGTCTGAGGAGACCGAGGAAGAGCCGCTCCAATGTCTTCATCAGGTGTGAAGTGAGTGCCACCGGCCGAAAGTCATTCAGTTCACTGGGCCGGGTCTTTTTAGGAACCGGCGTGATGCAGGATGTCTTCCATAGTGTAGGCACTGTCCCCAGCTGCAGGCTGAGGTTGAAGATCCATTGAAGTGGTTCCCCCAGTTCAGCAGCGCAGGTTTTCAGTAGTCTGGGACACACCTTGTCCGGGCCTGGTGCTTTCCTGGGTCGAAGCTTCCTCAGTTGTCCTCTGACCTGGTCTGCTGTGAAGTAAGGCAGAGCTTGTGTTGGCGTGGGGGGGCTGGAGGAGGAGAGTGGTGGTGCTGTGGCATCTGGGGTGGGGGGGCAGGAGGAGGAGGGTGGGGGTGCTGTGTCGTTTCGGGGGTGGTGTGTTGTGGAGGGAAGGAGAGATGGCTGCAGTAGAGGTGGGGGGGTCGAGGGCCGATCAAACCTATTGAAGAAGTTGTTCAGCTCGTTCGCCCTCTCCGTTGTCCCTTCAACGACCCTGGTCTTGATGTTGTGGCCCGTGATAGTCCTCACACCTTCCCAGACGGCCCTCATGTTGTTTTCCTTCAGCTTCTGCTCCACCTTTGTCCTGTAGGCGTCTTTGGCTACCCTCACACAGTGTTTTACCTCCTGCTGTGCTGCCTTCATGGCCTCCCTGTCTCTGCTCCTGAAGGCGGCTTTCTTCCTGTTCAGGACGGCTTTGACCTCCCGTGTTACCCAAGGCTTGTTATTCGGGTAGTAGCGGACTGTCTTAACAGGAGAGACCACATCCATGCAGAAGTTCAGGTAGTCCGTCAGGCAGTGTGTCAACCCCTCTATGTCCTCACGGTGCGGATCGATCAGCACATCCCAGTCTGTGGTGTTAAAACAGTCTCTCAGGACACTTTCCATCTCTGGGGTCCACTTCCTGATGGTGCGGGTCGCAACGGGCTGTTTTTTGACCAGGGGGGTGTACTCTGGTTGTAGGTGGATCAGGTTGTGGTCTGACTTCCCCAGTGGGGGGAGCGGTGTGGCCTTGTACGCATCCCTCACATTGACATACATGAGGTCTATTGTCCTGTTGTTTCTTGTGGGGCAGTCAACAGCCTGATGGAAAACGGGCAGAGTAGAGTCCAAGGTTGCATGATTAAAGTCTCCAGAGATTATTACAAAAGCATTGGGGTGCTGAGTCGTTAGCCTGGCTGTGACAGTGTGTATAGTCTCACAGGCAGTGGCTGCGTCCGCGCTCGGAGGGATGTAAACACAGATGGTAATCACGTGACTGAACTCCCTCGGCAGGTAGTATGGCCGCAAGCTAACCGCTAGCAGCAATTAATTTAAAAATGCACCTAAAATCTATACCAAACGTTGCAGGTGGTTATTTCTTCATGCGCAGCAGTCAACACGGCACTCTCTAGCTGCCAAGAGCACTTTTTACTATGCACACCCAACCAGAGTGACGGGAGGAGCACATTTCAGAAAACGTGCTCAGCTCGTCGAGAAAATGCGATTTAAGCAATAAAATTAAAAATGTACCCAAAACATTAAACCAAACGTTGCAGGTGGTTATTTCTTCATGCGCAGTGGTCAACGCGGCACTCTCTCGCTGCCAAGAGCATTTTTTACTATGCGCACCCAACCAGAGTGACGGGAGGAGCACATTTCAGAAAACGTGCTCAGCTCATCGAGAAAATGCGATTTAAGCAATAAAATTAAAAATGCACCTAAAACCTAAAGCAAACGTTGCAGATGGTCATTTCTTCATGCGCAGCAGTCAACGCGGCACTCTCTAGCTTCCAAGAGCACTTTTTACTATGCGCACCCAACCAGAGTGACGGGAGGAGCACATTTCAGAAAACGTGCTCAGCTCGTCGAGAAAATGCGATTTAAGCAATAAAATTAAAAATGCACCTAAAACCTAAACCAAACGTTGCAGGTGGTTATTTCTTCATGCGCAGCAGTCAACGCGGCACTCTCTAGCTGCCAAGAGCACTTTTTACTATGCGCACCCAACCAGAGTGACGGGAGGAGCACATTTCAGAAAACGTGCTCAGCTCGTCGAGAAAATGCGATTTAAGCAATAAAATTAAAAATGCACCCAAAACCTAAACCAGACGTTGCAGGTGGTTATTTCTTCATGCGCAGTGGTCAACGCGGCACTCTCTAGCTGCCAAGAGCACTTTTTACTATGCGCACCCAACCAGAGTGACGGGAGGAGCACATTTCAGAAAACGTGCTCAGCTCGTCGAGAAAATGCGATTTAAGCAATAAAATTAAAAATGCACCCAAAACCTAAACCAAACGTTGCAGGTGGTTATTTCTTCATATGCAGCGGTCAACGCGGCACTCTCTAGCTGCCAAGAGCACTTTTTACTATGCGCACCCAACCAGAGTGACGGGAGGAGCACATTTCAGAAAACGTGCTCAGCTCGTCGAGAAAATGCGATTTAAGCAATAAAATAAAAAATGCACCTAAAACCTAAACCAAACGTTGCAGGTGGATATTTCTTCATGCGCAGTGGTCAACGCGGCACTCTCTAGCTGCCAAGAGCACTTTTTACTATGCGCACCCAACCAGAGTGACGTGAGGAGCACATTTCAGAAAACGTGCTCAGCTCGTCGAGAAAATGCGATTTAAGCAATAAAATTAAAAATGTACCCAAAACATTAAACCAAACGTTGCAGGTGGTTATTTCTTCATGCGCAGTGGTCAACGCGGCACTCTCTCGCTGCCAAGAGCATTTTTTACTATGCGCACCCAACCAGAGTGACGGGAGGAGCACATTTCAGAAAACGTGCTCAGCTCATCGAGAAAATGCGATTTAAGCAATAAAATTAAAAATGCACCTAAAACCTAAAGCAAACGTTGCAGATGGTCATTTCTTCATGCGCAGCAGTCAACGCGGCACTCTCTAGCTTCCAAGAGCACTTTTTACTATGCGCACCCAACCAGAGTGACGGGAGGAGCACATTTCAGAAAACGTGCTCAGCTCGTCGAGAAAATGCGATTTAAGCAATAAAATTAAAAATGCACCTAAAACCTAAACCAAACGTTGCAGGTGGTTATTTCTTCATGCGCAGCAGTCAACGCGGCACTCTCTAGCTGCCAAGAGCACTTTTTACTATGCGCACCCAACCAGAGTGACGGGAGGAGCACATTTCAGAAAACGTGCTCAGCTCGTCGAGAAAATGCGATTTAAGCAATAAAATTAAAAATGCACCCAAAACCTAAACCAGACGTTGCAGGTGGTTATTTCTTCATGCGCAGTGGTCAACGCGGCACTCTCTAGCTGCCAAGAGCACTTTTTACTATGCGCACCCAACCAGAGTGACGGGAGGAGCACATTTCAGAAAACGTGCTCTGCTCGTCGAGAAAATGCGATTTAAGCAATAAAATTAAAAATGCACTCAAAACCTAAACCAAACGTTGCAGGTGGTTATTTCTTCATATGCAGCAGTCAACGCGGCACTCTCTAGCTGCCAAGAGCACTTTTTACTATGCGCACCCAACCAGAGTGACGGGAGGAGCACATTTCAGAAAACGTGCTCAGCTCGTCGAGAAAATGCGATTTAAGCAATAAAATAAAAAATGCACCTAAAACCTAAACCAAACGTTGCAGGTGGATATTTCTTCATGCGCAGTGGTCAACGCGGCACTCTCTAGCTGCCAAGAGCACTTTTTACTATGCGCACCCAACCAGAGTGACGTGAGGAGCACATTTCAGAAAACGTGCTCAGCTCGTCGAGAAAATGCGATTTAAGCAATAAAATTAAAAATGCACCTAAAACCTAAACCAAACGTTGCCGATGGTCATTTCTTCATGCGCAGTGGTCAACGCGGCACTCTCTAGCTGCCAAGAGCACTTTTTACTATGCACACCCAACCAGAGTGACGGGAGGAGCGCAGTTTAGAAAACGTGCTCAGCTCGACGAGAAAATGCGATTTAAGCAATAAAATTAAAAATGCACCCAAAACCTAAACCAAACGTTGCAGGTGGTTATTTCTTCATGCGCAGTGGTCAACGCGGCACTCTCTAGCTGCCAAGAGCACTTTTTACTATGCGCACCCAACCAGAGTGACGGGAGGAGCACATTTCAGAAAACGTGCTCAGCTCGTCGAGAAAATGCGATTTAAGCAATAAAATTAAAAATGCACCTAAAACCTAAACCAAACGTTGCAGGTGGTTATTTCTTCATGCGCAGCAGTCAACGCGGCACTCTCTAGCTGCCAAGAGCACTTTTTACTATGCGCACCCAACCAGAGTGACGGGAGGAGCACATTTCAGAAAACGTGCTCAGCTCGTCGAGAAAATGCGATTTAAGCAATAAAATTAAAAATGCACCCAAAACCTAAACCAAACGTTGCAGGTGGTTATTTCTTCATGCGCAGTGGTCAACGCGGCACTCTCTAGCTGCCAAGAGCACTTTTTACTATGCGCACCCAACCAGAGTGACGGGAGGAGCACATTTCAGAAAAGGTGCTCAGCTCCTCGAGAAAATGCGATTTAAGCAATAAAATTAATAATGCACCCAAAACCTAAACCAAACGTTGCAGGTGGTTATTTCTTCATATGCAGCAGTCAACGCGGCACTCTCTAGCTGCCAAGAGCACTTTTTACTATGCGCACCCAACCAGAGTGACGGGAGGAGCACATTTCAGAAAACGTGCTCAGCTCGTCGAGAAAATGCAATTTAAGCAATAAAATAAAAAATGCACCTAAAACCTAAACCAAACGTTGCAGGTGGATATTTCTTCATGCGCAGTGGTCAACGCGGCACTCTCTAGCTGCCAAGAGCACTTTTTACTATGCGCACCCAACCAGAGTGACGTGAGGAGCACATTTCAGAAAACGTGCTCAGCTCGTCGAGAAAATGCGATTTAAGCAATAAAATTAAAAATGCACCCAAAACATTAAACCAAACGTTGCAGGTGGTTATTTCTTCATGCGCAGTGGTCAACGCGGCACTCTCTCGCTGCCAAGAGCATTTTTTACTATGCGCACCCAACCAGAGTGACGGGAGGAGCACATTTCAGAAAACGTGCTCAGCTCATCGAGAAAATGCGATTTAAGCAATAAAATTAAAAATGCACCTAAAACCTAAAGCAAACGTTGCAGATGGTCATTTCTTCATGCGCAGCAGTCAACGCGGCACTCTCTAGCTTCCAAGAGCACTTTTTACTATGCGCACCCAACCAGAGTGACGGGAGGAGCACATTTCAGAAAACGTGCTCAGCTCGTCGAGAAAATGCGATTTAAGCAATAAAATTAAAAATGCACCTAAAACCTAAACCAAACGTTGCAGGTGGTTATTTCTTCGTGCGCAGCAGTCAACGCGGCACTCTCTAGCTGCCAAGAGCACTTTTTACTATGCGCACCCAACCAGAGTGACGGGAGGAGCACATTTCAGAAAACGTGCTCAGCTCGTCGAGTAAATGCGATTTAAGCAATAAAATTAAAAATGCACCCAAAACCTAAACCAAACGTTGCAGGTGGTTATTTCTTCATGCGCAGTGGTCAACGCGGCACTCTCTAGCTGCCAAGAGCACTTTTTACTATGCGCACCCAACCAGAGTGACGGGAGGAGCACATTTCAGAAAACGTGCGCAGCTCGTCCAGAAAATGCGATTTAAGCAATAAAATTAAAAATGCACCTAAAACCTAAACCAAACGTTGCAGATGGTCATTTCTTCATGCGCAGTGGTCAACGCGGCACTCTCTAGCTGCCAAGAGCACTTTTTACTATGCGCACCCAACCAGAGTGACGGGAGGAGCGCATTTCAGAAAACGTGCTCAGCTCGTCGAGAAAATGCGATTTAAGCAATAAAATTAAAAATGCACCTAAAACCTAAACCAAACGCTGCATATGGTTATTTCTTCATGCGCAGTGGTCAACGCGGCACTCTCTAGCTGCCAAGAGCACTTTTTACTATGCGCACCCAACCAGAGTGACGGGAGGAGCACATTTCAGAAAACGTGCTCAGCTCGTCGAGAAAATGCAATTTAAGCAATAAAATAAAAAATGCACCTAAAACCTAAACCAAACGCTGCATATGGTCATTTCTTCATGCGCAGTGGTCAACGCGGCACTCTCTAGCTGCCAAAAGCACTTTTTACTATACACACCCAACCAGAGTGACGGGAGGAGCACATTCCAGAAAACGTGCTCAGCTCGTCGAGAAAATGCGATTTAAGCAATAAAATTAAAAATGCACCCAAAACCTAAAGCAAACGTTGCAGGTGGTTATTTCTTCATGCGCAGTGGTCAACGCGGCACTCTCTAGCTGCCAAGAGCACTTTTTACTATGCGCACCCAACCAGAGTGACGGGAGGAGCACATTTCAGAAAACGTGCTCAGCTCGTCGAGAAAATGCGATTTAAGCAATACAATTAAAAATGCACCTAAAACCTAAACCAAACGTTGCAGGTGGTTATTTCTTCATGTGCAGTGGTCAACGCGGCACTCTCTAGCTGCCAAGAGCACTTTTTACTATGCGCACCCACCCAGAGTGACGGGAGGAGCACATTTAAGAAAACGTGCTCAGCTCGTCGAGAAAATGCGATTTAAGCAATTAAATTAAAAATGCACCTAAAATCTATACCAAACGTTGCAGGTGGCTATTTCTTCATGCGCAGCAGTCAACACGGCACTCTCTAGCTGCCAAGAGCACTTTTTACTATGCACACCCAACCAGAGTGACGGGAGGAGCACATTTCAGAAAACGTGCTCAGCTCGTCGAGAAAATGCGATTTAAGCAATAAAATTAAAAATGCACCCAAAACATTAAACCAAACGTTGCAGGTGGTTATTTCTTTATGCGCAGTGGTCAACGCGGCACTCTCTAGCTGCCAAGAGCATTTTTTACTATGCGCACCCAACCAGAGTGACGGGAGGAGCACATTTCAGAAAACGTGCTCAGCTCGTCCAGACAATGCGATTTAAGCAATAAAATTAAAAATGCACCCAAAACCTAAACCAAACGTTGCAGGTGGTTATTTCTTAATGTGCAGTGGTCAACGCGGCACTCTCTAGCTGCCAAGAGCACTTTTTACTATGCGCACCCAACCAGAGTGACGGGAGGAGCGCATTTCAGAAAACGTGCTCAGCTCGTCGAGAAAATGCGATTTAAGCAATAAAATTAAAAATGCACCCAAAACCTAAACCAAACGTTGCAGGTGGTTATTTCTTCATGCGCAGCGGTCAACGCGGCACTCTCTAGCTGCCAAGAGCACTTTTTACTATGCGCACCCAACCAGAGTGACGGGAGGAGCACATTTCAGAAAACGTGCTCAGCTCGTCGAGAAAATGCGATTTAAGCAATAAAATTAAAAATGCACCTAAAACCTAAACCAAACGCTGCATATGGTCATTTCTTCATGCGCAGTGGTCAACGCGGCACTCTCTAGCTGCCAAAAGCACTTTTTACTATACACACCCAACCAGAGTGACGGGAGGAGCACATTCCAGAAAACGTGCTCAGCTCGTCGAGAAAATGCGATTTAAGCAATAAAATTAAAAATGCACCCAAAACCTAAAGCAAACGTTGCAGATGGTCATTTCTTCGTGTGCAGTGGTCAACGCGGCACTCTCTAGCTGCCAAGAGCACTTTTTACTATGCACACCCAACCAGAGTGACGGGAGGAGCGCATTTTAGGAAACGTGCTCAGCTCGTCGAGAAAATGCGATTTAAGCAATAAAATTAAAAATGCACCCAAAACCTAAACCAAACGTTGCAGGTGGTTATTTCTTCATGCGCAGTGGTCAACGCGGCACTCTCTAGCTGCCAAGACCACTTTTTACTATGCGCACCCAACCAGAGTGACGGGAGGAGCACATTTCAGAAAACGTGCTCAGCTCGTCGAGTAAATGCGATTTAAGCAATAAAATTAAAAATGCACCCAAAACCTAAACCAAACGTTGCAGGTGGTTATTTCTTCATGCGCAGTGGTCAACGCGGCACTCTCTAGCTGCCAAGAGCACTTTTTACTATGCGCACCCAACCAGAGTGACGGGAGGAGCACATTTCAGAAAACGTGCGCAGCTCGTCCAGAAAATGCGATTTAAGCAATAAAATTAAAAATGCACCTAAAACCTACACCAAACGTTGCAGATGGTCATTTCTTCATGCGCAGTGGTCAACGCGGCACTCTCTAGCTGCCAAGAGCACTTTTTACTATGCACACCCAACCAGAGTGACGGGAGGAGCACATTTCAGAAAACGTGCTCAGCTCGTCCAGACAATGCGATTTAAGCAATAAAATTAAAAATGCACCCAAAACCTAAACCAAACGTTGCAGGTGGTTATTTCTTAATGTGCAGTGGTCAACGCGGCACTCTCTAGCTGCCAAGAGCACTTTTTACTATGCGCACCCAACCAGAGTGACGGGAGGAGCGCATTTCAGAAAATGTGCTCAGCTCGTCGAGAAAATGCGATTTAAGCAATAAAATTAAAAATGCACCCAAAACCTAAACCAAACGTTGCAGGTGGTTATTTCTTCATGCGCAGTGGTCAACGCGGCACTCTCTAGCTGCCAAGAGCACTTTTTACTATGCGCACCCAACCAGAGTGACGGGAGGAGCACATTTCAGAAAACGTGCTCAGCTCGTCGAGAAAATGCGATTTAAGCAATAAAATTAAAAATGCACCTAAAACCTAAACCAAACGCTGCATATGGTCATTTCTTCATGCGCAGTGGTCAACGCGGCACTCTCTAGCTGCCAAAAGCACTTTTTACTATACACACCCAACCAGAGTGACGGGAGGAGCACATTCCAGAAAACGTGCTCAGCTCGTCGAGAAAATGCGATTTAAGCAATAAAATTAAAAATGCACCCAAAACCTAAAGCAAACGTTGCAGATGGTCATTTCTTCGTGTGCAGTGGTCAACGCGGCACTCTCTAGCTGCCAAGAGCACTTTTTACTATGCACACCCAACCAGAGTGACGGGAGGAGCGCATTTCAGGAAACGTGCTCAGCTCGTCGAGAAAATGCGATTTAAGCAATAAAATTAAAAATGCACCCAAAACCTAAACCAAACGTTGCAGGTGGTTATTTCTTCATGCGCAGTGGTCAACGCGGCACTCTCTAGCTGCCAAGAGCACTTTTTACTATGCGCACCCAACCAGAGTGACGGGAGGAGCACATTTCAGAAAACGTGCTCAGCTCGTCGAGAAAATGCGATTTAAGCAATACAATTAAAAATGCACCTAAAACCTAAACCAAACGTTGCAGGTGGTTATTTCTTCATGTGCAGTGGTCAACGCGGCACTCTCTAGCTGCCAAGAGCACTTTTTACTATGCGCACCCACCCAGAGTGACGGGAGGAGCACATTTAAGAAAACGTGCTCAGCTCGTCGAGAAAATGCGATTTAAGCAATTAAATTAAAAATGCACCTAAAATCTATACCAAACGTTGCAGGTGGTTATTTCTTCATGCGCAGCAGTCAACACGGCACTCTCTAGCTGCCAAGAGCACTTTTTACTATGCACACCCAACCAGAGTGACGGGAGGAGCACATTTCAGAAAACGTGCTCAGCTCGTCGAGAAAATGCGATTTAAGCAATAAAATTAAAAATGCACCCAAAACATTAAACCAAACGTTGCAGGTGGTTATTTCTTTATGCGCAGTGGTCAACGCGGCACTCTCTAGCTGCCAAGAGCATTTTTTACTATGCGCACCCAACCAGAGTGACGGGAGGAGCACATTTCAGAAAACGTGCTCAGCTCGTCGAGAAAATGCGATTTAAGCAATAAAATTAAAAATGCACCTAAAACCTAAACCAAACGTTGCAGGTGGTTATTTCTTCATGCGCAGTGGTCAACGCGGCACTCTCTAGCTGCCAAGAGCACTTTTTACTATGCGCATCCAACCAGAGCGACGGGAGGAGCACATTTCAGAAAACGTGCTCAGCTCGTCGAGAAAATGCGATTTAAGCAATAAAATTAAAAATGCACCTAAAACCTAAACTAAACGTTGCAGGTGGTTATTTCTTCGTGCGCAGCAGTCAACGCGGCACTCTCTAGCTGCCAAGAGCACTTTTTACTATGCGCACCCAACCAGAGTGACGGGAGGAGCACATTTCAGAAAACGTGCTCAGCTCGTCGAGTAAATGCAATTTAAGCAATAAAATTAAAAATGCACCCAAAACCTAAACCAAACGTTGCAGGTGGTTATTTCTTCATGCGCAGTGGTCAACGCGGCACTCTCTAGCTGCCAAGACCACTTTTTACTATGCGCACCCAACCAGAGTGACGGGAGGAGCACATTTCAGAAAACGTGCTCAGCTCGTCCAGAAAATGCGATTTAAGCAATAAAATTAAAAATGCACCTAAAACCTAAACCAAACGTTGCAGATGGTCATTTCTTCATGCGCAGTGGTCAACGCGGCACTCTCTAGCTGCCAAGAGCATTTTTTACTATGCGCACCCAACCAGAGTGACGGGAGGAGCACATTTCAGAAAACGTTCTCAGCTCGTCCAGACAATGCGATTTAAGCAATAAAATTAAAAATGCACCCAAAACCTAAACCAAACGTTGCAGGTGGTTATTTCTTCATGCGCAGTGGTCAACGCGGCACTCTCTAGCTGCCAAGAGCACTTTTTACTATGCGCACCCAACCAGAGTGACGGGAGGAGCGCATTTCAGAAAACGTGCTCAGCTCGTCGAGAAAATGCGATTTAAGCAATAAAATTAAAAATGCACCTAAAACCTAAACCAAAAGTTGCAGGTGGTTATTTCTTCATGCGCAGCAGTCAACACGGCACTCTCTAGCTGCCAAGAGCACTTTTTACTATGCGCACCCAACCAGAGTGACGGGAGGAGCACATTTCAGAAAACGTGCTCAGCTCGTCCAGAAAATGCGATTTAAGCAATAAAATTAAAAATGCACCTAAAACCTAAACCAAACGTTGCAGATGGTCATTTCTTCATGCGCAGTGGTCAACGCGGCACTCTCTAGCTGCCAAGAGCACTTTTTACTATGCACACCCAACCAGAGTGACGGGAGGAGCACATTTCAGAAAACGTGCTCAGCTCGTCCAGACAATGCGATTTAAGCAATAAAATTAAAAATGCACCCAAAACCTAAACCAAACGTTGCAGGTGGTTATTTCTTCATGCGCAGTGGTCAACGCGGCACTCTCTAGCTGCCAAGAGCACTTTTTACTATGCGCACCCAACCAGAGTGACGGGAGGAGCGCATTCCAGAAAACGTGCTCAGCTCGTCGAGAAAATGGGATTTAAGCAATAAAATTAAAAATGCACCCAAAACCTAAACCAAACGTTGCAGGTGGTTATTTCTTCATGCGCAGTGGTCAACGCGGCACTCTCTAGCTGCCAAGAGCACTTTTTACTATGCGCACCCAACCAGAGTGACGGGAGGAGCACATTTCAGAAAATGTGCTCAGCTCGTCGAGAAAATGCCATTTAAGCCGTACAATTAAAAATGCACCTAAAACCTAAACCAAACGTTGCAAGTGGTTATTTCTTCATGCGCAGTGGTCAACGCGGCACTCTCTAGCTGCCAAGAGCACTTTTTACTATGCGCACCCAACCAGAGTGACGGGAGGAGCACATTTCAGAAAACGTGCTCAGCTCGTCGAGAAAATGCGATTTAAGCAATAAAATTAAAAATGCACCCAAAACCTAAACCAAACGTTGCAGGTGGTTATTTCTTCATGCGCAGTGGTAAACGCGGCACTCTCTAGCTGCCAAGAGCACTTTTTACTAAGCGCACCCAACCAGAGTGACGGGAGGAGCACATTTCATAAAACGTGCTCAGCTCGTCTAGAAAATGCTATTTAAGCAATAAAATTAAAAATGCACCTAAAACGTAAACCAAACGTTGCAGATGGTCATTTCTTCATGCGCAGTGGTCAACGCGGCACTCTCTAGCTGCCAAGAGCACTTTTTACTATGCACACCCAACCAGAGTGACGGGAGGAGCACATTTCAGAAAACGTGCTCAGCTCGTCCAGAAAATGCGATTTAAGCAATAAAATTAAAAATGCACCCAAAACCTAAACCAAACGTTGCAGGTGGTTATTTCTTCATGCGCAGTGGTCAACGCGGCACTCTCTAGCTGCCAAGAGCACTTTTTACTATGCGCACCCAACCAGAGTGACGGGAGGAGCACATTTCAGAAAACGTGCTCTGCTCGTCGAGAAAATGCAATTTAAGCAATAAAATTAAAAATGCACCCAAAACCTAAACCAAACGTTGCAGGTGGTTATTTCTTCGTGCGCAGCAGTCAACGCGCCACTCTCTAGCTGCCAAGAACACTTTTTACTATGCGCACCCAACCAGAGTGACGGGAGGAGCACATTTCAGAAAACGTGCTCAGCTCGTCCAGAAAATGCGATTTAAGCAATAAAATTAAAAATGCACCTAAAACCTAAACCAAACGTTGCAGGTGGTTATTTCTTCGTGCGCAGCAGTCAACGCGGCACTCTCTAGCTGCCAAGAGCACTTTTTACTATGCGCACCCAACCAGAGTGACGGGAGGAGCACATTTCAGAAAACGTGCTCAGCTCGTCGAGTAAATGCAATTTAAGCAATAAAATTAAAAATGCACCCAAAACCTAAACCAAACGTTGCAGGTGGTTATTTCTTTATGCGCAGTGGTCAACGCGGCACTCTCTAGCTGCCAAGAGCACTTTTTACTATGCGCACCCAACCAGAGTGACGGGAGGAGCACATTCCAGAAAACGTGCTCAGCTCGTCGAGAAAATGCGATTTAAGCAATAAAATTAAAAATGCACCCAAAACCTAAACCAAACGTTGCAGATGGTCATTTCTTCATGCGCAGTGGTCAACGCGGCACTCTCTAGCTGCCAAGAGCACTTTTTACTATGCGCACCCAACCAGAGTGACGGGAGGAGCATATTTCAGAAAACGTGCTCAGCTCGTTGAGAAAATGCGATTTAAGCAATAAAATTAAAAATGCACCCAAAACCTAAACCAAACGTTGCAGGTGGTTATTTCTTCATGCGCAGTGGTCAACGCGGCACTCTCTAGCTGCCAAGAGCACTTTTTACTATGCACACCCAACCAGAGTGACGGGAGGAGCGCATTTCAGAAAACGTGCTCAGCTCGACGAGAAAATGCGATTTAAGCAATAAAATTAAAAATGCACCCAAAACCTAAACCAAACGTTGCAGGTGGTTATTTCTTCATGCGCAGTGGTCAACGCGGCACTCTCTAGCTGCCAAGAGCACTTTTTACGATGCACACCCAACCAGAGAGACGGGAGGAGCGCATTTCAGAAAACGTGCTCAGCTCGACGAGAAAATGCGATTTAAGCAATAAAATTAAAAATGCACCCAAAACCTAAACCAAACGTTGCAGGTGGTAATTTCTTCATGCGCAGTGGTCAACGCGGCACTCTCTAGCTGCCAAGAGCACTTTTTACTATGCGCACCCAACCAGAGTGACGGGAGGAGCACATTCCAGAAAACGTGCTCAGCTCGTCGAGAAAATGCGATTTAAGCAATAAAATTAAAAATGCACCCAAAACCTAAACCAAACGTTGCAGATGGTCATTTCTTCATGCGCAGTGGTCAACGCGGCACTCTCTAGCTGCCAAGAGCACTTTTTACTATGCGCACCCAACCAGAGTGACGGGAGGAGCATATTTCAGAAAACGTGCTCAGCTCGTTGAGAAAATGCGATTTAAGCAATAAAATTAAAAATGCACCAAAACCTAAACCAAACGTTGCAGGTGGTTATTTCTTCATGCGCAGTGGTCAACGCGGCACTCTCTAGCTGCCAAGAGCACTTTTTACTATGCACACCCAACCAGAGTGACGGGAGGAGCGCATTTCAGAAAACGTGCTCAGCTCGACGAGAAAATGCGATTTAAGCAATAAAATTAAAAATGCACCCAAAACCTAAACCAAACGTTGCAGGTGGTTATTTCTTCATGCGCAGTGGTCAACGCGGCACTCTCTAGCTGCCAAGAGCACTTTTTACGATGCACACCCAACCAGAGAGACGGGAGGAGCGCATTTCAGAAAACGTGCTCAGCTCGACGAGAAAATGCGATTTAAGCAATAAAATTAAAAATGCACCCAAAACCTAAACCAAACGTTGCAGGTGGTAATTTCTTCATGCGCAGTGGTCAACGCGGCACTCTCTAGCTGCCAAGAGCACTTTTTACTATGCGCACCCAACCAGAGTGACGGGAGGAGCACATTTCAGAAAACGTGCTCAGCTCGTCGAGAAAATGCGATTTAAGCAATAAAATTAAAAATAAAACCAAAACCTAAACCAAACGTTGCAGGTGGTTATTTCTTCATGCGCAGTGGTCAACGCGGCACTCTCTAGCTGCCAAGAGCACTTTTTACTATGCGCACCCAACCAGAGTGACGGGAGGAGCACATTTCAGAAAACGTGCTCAGCTCGTCCAGAAAATGCGATTTAAGCAATAAAATTAAAAATGCACCTAAAACCTAAACCAAACGTTGCAGATGGTCATTTCTTCATGCGCAGTGGTCAACGCGGCACTCTCTAGCTGCCAAGAGCACTTTTTACTATGCACACCCAACCAGAGTGACGGGAGGAGCGCATTTTAGAAAACGTGCTCAGCTCGACGAGAAAATGCGATTTAAGCAATAAAATTAAAAATGCACCCAAAACCTAAACCAAACGTTGCAGGTGGTTATTTCTTCATGCGCAGTGGTCAACGCGGCACTCTCTAGCTGCCAAGAGCACTTTTTACTATGCGCACCCAACCAGAGTGACGGGAGGAGCACATTTCAGAAAACGTGCTCAGCTCGTCGAGAAAATGCGATTTAAGCAATAAAATTAAAAAAGGACCTAAAACCTAAACCAAACGTTGCAGGTGGTTATTTCTTCATGCGCAGCAGTCAACGCGGCACTCTCTAGCTGCCAAGAGCACTTTTTACTATGCGCACCCCACCAGAGTGACGGGAGGAGCACATTTCAGAAAACGTGCTCAGCTCGTCGAGAAAATGCAATTTAAGCAATAAAATTAAAAATGCACCTAAAACCTAAACCAAACGTTGCAGGTGGTTATTTCTTCATATGCAGCAGTCAACGCGGCACTCTCTAGCTTCCAAGAGCACTTTTTACTATGCGCACCCAACCAGAGTGACGGGAGGAGCACATTTCAGAAAACGTGCTCAGCTCGTCGAGAAAATGCGATTTAAGCAATAAAATTAAAAATGCACCTAAAAACCTAAACCAAACGTTGCAGGTGGTTATTTCTTCATGCGCATTGGTCAACGCGGCACTCTCTAGCTGCCAAGAGCACTTTTTACTATGTGCACCCAACCAGAGTGACGTGAGGAGCACATTTCAGAAAACGTGCTCAACTCGTCGAGAAAATGCGATTTAAGCAATAAAATTAAAAATGCACCCAAAACCGAAACCAAACGTTGCAGATGGTCATTTCTTCATGCGCAGTGGTCAACGCGGCACTCTCTAGCTGCCAAGAGCACTTTTTACTATGCACACCCAACCAGAGTGACGGGAGGAGCACATTTCAGAAAACGTGCTCAGCTCGTCGAGAAAATGCGATTTAAGCAATAAAATTAAAAATGCACCCAAAACATTAAACCAAACGTTGCAGGTGGTTATTTCTTCATGCGCAGTGGTCAACGCGGCACTCTCTAGCTGCCAAGAGCATTTTTTACTATGCGCACCCAACCAGAGTGACGGGAGGAGCGCATTTCAGGAAACGTGCTCAGCTCGTCGAGAAAATGCGATTTAAGCAATAAAATTAAAAATGCACCCAAAACCTAAAGCAAACGTTGCAGATGGTCATTTCTTCATGTGCAGCAGTTAACGCGGCACTCTCTAGCTTCCAAGAGCACTTTTTACTATGCGCACCCAACCAGAGTGACGGGAGGAGCACATTTCAGAAAACGTGCTCAGCTCGTCGAGAAAATGCGATTTAAGCAATAAAATTAAAAATGCACCTAAAAACCTAAACCAAACGTTGCAGGTGGTTATTTCTTCATGCGCAGTGGTCAACGCGGCACTCTCTAGCTGCCAAGAGCACTTTTTACTATCCGCACCCAACCAGAGTGACGGGAGGAGCACATTTCAGAAAACGTGCTCAGCTCGTCGAGAAAATGCGATTTAAGCAATAAAATTAAAAATGCACCTAAAACCTAAACCAAACGCTGCAGATGGTCATTTCTTCATGCGCAGTGGTCAACGCGGCACTCTCTAGCTGCCAAGAGCACTTTTTACTATACACACCGAACCAGAGTGACGGGAGGAGCACATTCCAGAAAACGTGCTCAGCTCGTCGAGAAAATGCGATTTAAGCAATAAAATTAAAAATGCACCCAAAACCTAAAGCAAACGTTGCAGATGGTCATTTCTTCATGCGCAGTGGTCAACGCGGCACTCTCTAGCTGCCAAGAGCACTTTTTACTATGCACACCCAACCAGAGTTACGGGAGGAGCGCATTTCAGGAAACGTGCTCAGCTCGTCGAGAAAATGCGATTTAAGCCGTACAATTAAAAATGCACCTAAAACCTAAACCAAACGTTGCAGGTGGTTATTTCTTCATGCGCAGTGGTCAACGCGGCACTCTCTAGCTGCCAAGAGCACTTTTTACTATGCGCACCCAACTAGAGTGACGGGAGGAGCACATTTCAGAAAACGTGCTCAGCTCGTCGAGAAAATGCGATTTACTCAATAAAATTAAAAATGCACCCAAAACCTAAACCAAACGTTGCAGGTGGTTATTTCTTCATGCGCAGCAGTCAACGCGGCACTCTCTAGCTGCCAAGAGCACTTTTTACTATGCCCACCCAACCAGAGTGACGGGAGGAGCACATTTCAGAAAACGTGCTGAGCTCGTCGAGAAAATGCGATTTAAGCAATAAAATTAAAAATGCACCTAAAACCTAAACCAAACGTTGCAGGTGGTTATTTCTTCATGCGCAGTGGTCAACGCGGCACTCTCTAGCTGCCAAGAGCACTTTTTACTATGCGCACCCAACCAGAGTGACGGGAGGAGCACTTTTCAGAAAACGTGCTCAGCTCGTCGAGAAAATGCGAATTAAGCAATAAAATTAAAAATGCACCCAAAACCTAAACCAAACGTTGCAGATGGTCATTTCTTCATGCGCAGTGGTCAACGCGGCACTTTCTAGCTGCCAAGAGCACTTTTTACTATGCGCACGCAACCAGAGTGACGGGAGGAGCACATTTCAGAAAACGTGCTCACCTCGTCGAGAAAATGCGATTTAAGCAATAAAATTAAAAATGCACCCAGAACCCAAACCAAACGTTGCAGATGGTCATTTCTTCATGCGCAGTGGTCAACGCGGCACTCTCTAGCTGCCAAGAGCACTTTTTCCTATGCGCACCCAACCAGAGTGACGGGAGGAGCACATTTCAGAAAACGTGCTCAACTCGTCCAGAAATTGCGATTTAAGCAATAAAATTAAAAATGCACCTAAAACCTAAACCAAACGTTGCAGATGGTCGTTTCTTCATGCGCAGTGGTCAACGCGGCACTCTCTAGCTGCCAAGAGCACTTTTTACTATGCACACCCAACCAGAGTGACGGGAGGAGCACATTTCAGAAAACGTGCTCAGCTCGTCCAGACAATGCGATTTAAGCAATAAAATTAAAAATGCACCCAAAACCTAAACCAAACGTTGCAGTTGGTTATTTCTTCATGCGCAGTGGTCAACGCCGCACTCTCTAGCTGCCAAGAGCACTTTTTACTATGCGCACCCAACCAGAGTGACGGGAGGAGCGCATTTCAGAAAACGTGCTCAGCTCGTCGACAAAATGCGATTTAAGCAATAAAATTAAAAATGCACCTAAAACCTAAACCAAAAGTTGCAGGTGGTTATTTCTTCATGCGCAGCAGTCAACGCGGCACTCTCTAGCTGCCAAGAGCACTTTTTACTATGCGCACCCAACCAGAGTGACGGGAGGAGCACATTTCAGAAAACGTGCTCAGCTCGTCCAGAAAATGCGATTTAAGCAATAACATTAAAAATGCACCTAAAACCTAAACCAAACGTTGCAGATGGCCATTTCTTCATGCGCAGTGGTCAACGCGGCACTCTCTAGCTGCCAAGAGCACTTTTTACTATGCACACCCAACCAGAGTGACGGGAGGAGCACATTTCAGAAAACGTGCTCAGCTCGTCGAGTAAATGCGATTTAAGCAATAAAATTAAAAATGCACCCAAAACCTAAACCAAACGTTGCAGATGGTCATTTCTTCATGCGCAGTGGTCAACGCGGCACTCTCTAGCTGCCAAGAGCACTTTTTAATATGCACACCCAACAAGAGTGACGGGAGGAGCGCATTTCAGAAAACGTGCTCAGCTCGACGAGAACATGCGATTTAAGCAATAAAATTAAAAATGCACCCAAAACCTAAACCAAACGTTGCAGGTGGTTATTTCTTCATGCGCAGTGGTCAACGCGGCACTCTCTAGCTGCCAAGAGCACTTTTTACTATGCGCACCCAACCAGAGTGACGGGAGGAGCACATTTCAGAAAACGTGCTCAGCTCGTCGAGAAAATGCGATTTAAGCAATAAAATTAAAAATGCACCCAAAACCTAAACCAAACGTTGCAGGTGGTTATTTCTTCATGCGCAGTGGTAAACGCGGCACTCTCTAGCTGCCAAGAGCACTTTTTACTATGCACACCCAACCAGAGTGACGGGAGGAGCACATTTCAGAAAACGTGCTCAGCTCGTCGAGAAAATGCGATTTAAGCAATAAAATTAAAAATGCACCAGAAACCGAAACCAAACGTTGCAGGTGGTTATTTCTTCATGCGCAGTGGTCAACGCGGCACTCTCTAGCTGCCAAGAGCACTTTTTACTATGCGCACCTAACCAGAGTGACGGGAGGAGCACATTTCAGAAAACGTGCTCAGCTCGTCGAGAAAATGCGATTTAAGCAATAAAATTAAAAATGCACCCAAAACCTAAACCAAACGTTGCAGGTGGTTATTTCTTCGTGCGCAGCAGTCAACGCGGCACTCTCTAGCTGCCAAGAACACTTTTTACTATGCGCAGCCAACCAGAGTGACGGGAGGAGCACATTTCAGAAAACGTGCTGAGCTCGTCGAGAAAATGCGATTTAAGCAATAAAATTAAAAATGCACACAAAACCTAAACCAAACGTTGCAGGTGGTTATTTCTTCATGCGCAGCAGTCAAAGCGGCACTCTCTAGCTGCCAAGAGCACTTTTTACTATGTGCACCCAACCAGAGTGACGGGAGGAGCACATTTCAGAAAACGTGCTCAGCTCGTCGAGAAAATGCGATTCAAGCAATAAAATTTAAAATGCACCTAAAACCTAAACCAAACGTTGCAGGTGGTTATTTCTTCATGCGCATTGGTCAACGCGGCACTCTCTAGCTGCCAAGAGCACTTTTTACTTTGCGCACCCAACCAGATTGACGGGAGGAGCACATTTCAGAAAACGTGCTCAGCTCGTCGAGAAAATGCGATTTAAGCAATAAAATTAAAAATGCACCCAAAACCTAAACCAAACGTTGCAGGTGGTTATTTCTTCATGCGCAGTGGTCAACGCGGCACTCTCTAGCTGCCAAGAGCACTTTTTACTATGCGCACCCAACCAGAGTGACGGGAGGAGCACATTTCAGAAAACGTGCTCAGCTCGTCCAGAAAAGGCTATTTAAGCAATAAAATAAAAAATGCACCTAAAACCTAAACCAAACGTTGCAGATGGTCATTTCTTCATGCGCAGTGGTCAATGCGGCACTCTCTAGCTGCCAAGAGCACTTTTTACTATGCGCACCAAACCAGAGTGACGGGAGGAGCACATTTCAGAAAACGTGCTCAGCTCGTCGAGAAAATGCGATTTAAGCAATAAAATTAAAACTGCACCCAAAACCTAAACCAAACGTTGCAGATGGTCATTTCGTCATGCGCAGTGGTCAACGCGGCACTCTCTAGCTGCCAAGAGCACTTTTTACTATGCACACCCAACCAGATTGACGGGAAGAGCACATTTCAGAAAACGTGCTCAGCTCGTCGAGAAAATGCGATTTAAGCAATAAAATTAAAAATGCACCCAAAACCTAAACCAAACGTTGCAGGTGGTTATTTCTTCATGCGCAGTGGTCAACGCGGCACTCTCTAGCTGCCAAGAGCACTTTTTACTATGCGCACCCAACCAGAGTGACGGGAGGAGCACATTTCAGAAAACGTGCTCAGCTCGTCCAGAAAATGCGATTTAAGCAATAAAATTAAAAATGCACCTAAAACCTAAACCAAACGTTGCAGGTGGTTATTTCTTCATATGCAGCAGTCAACGCGGCACTCTCTAGCTGCCAAGAGCACTTTTTACTATGCACACCCAACCAGAGTGACGGGAGGAGCACATTTCAGAAAACGTACTCAGCTCGTCGAGAAAATGCGATTTGCGCAATAAAATTAAAAATGCACCTAAAACCTAAACCAAACGTTGCAGGTGGTTATTTCTTCATGCGCAGTGGTCAACGCGGCACTCTCTAGCTGCCAAGAGCACTTTTTACTATGCGCACCCAACCAGAGTGACGGGAGGAGCACATTTCAGAAAACGTGCTCAGCTCGTCGAGAAAATGCGATTTAAGCAATAAAATTAAAAATGCACCCAAAACCTAAACCAAACGTTGCAGGTGGTTATTTCTTCATGCGCAGCAGTCAAAGCGGCACTCTCTAGCTGCCAAGAGCACTTTTTACTATGTGCACCCAACCAGAGTGACGGGAGGACCACATTTCAGAAAACGTGCTCAGCTCGTCGAGAAAATGCGATTCAAGCAATAAAATTTAAAATGCACCTAAAACCTAAACCAAACGTTGCAGGTGGTTATTTCTTCATGCACATTGGTCAACGCGGCACTCTCTAGCTGCCAAAAGCAATTTTTACTTTGCGCACCCAACCAGAGTGACGGGAGGAGCACATTTCAGAAAACGTGCTCAGCTCGTCGAGAAAATGCGATTTAAGCAATAAAATTAAAAATGCACCCAAAACCTAAACCAAACGTTGCAGGTGGTTATTTCTTCATGCGCAGTGGTCAACGCGGCACTCTCTAGCTGCCAAGAGCACTTTTTACTATGCGCACCCAACCAGAGTGACGGGAGGAGCACATTTCAGAAAACGTGCTCAGCTCGTCCAGAAAAGGCTATTTAAGCAATAAAATAAAAAATGCACCTAAAACCTAAACCAAACGTTGCAGATGGTCATTTCTTCATGTGCAGTGGTCAATGCGGCACTCTCTAGCTGCCAAGAGCACGTTTTACTATGCGCACCAAACCAGAGTGACGGGAGGAGCACATTTCAGAAAACGTGCTCAGCTCGTCGAGAAAATGCGATTTAAGCAATAAAATTAAAAATGCACCCAAAACCTAAACCAAACGTTGCAGATGGTCATTTCTTCATGCGCAGTGGTCAACGCGGCACTCTCTAGCTGCCAAGAGCACTTTTTACTATGCACACCCAACAAGAGTGACGGGAGGAGCGCATTTCAGAAAACGTGCTCAGCTCGATGAGAACATGCGATTTAAGCAATAAAATTAAAAAATGCACCCAAAACCTAAACCAAACGTTGCAGGTGGTTATTTCTTCATGTGCAGTGGTCAACGCGGCACTCTCTAGCTGCCAAGAGCACTTTTTACTATGCGCACCCAACCAGAGTGACATGGGAGCACATTTCAGAAAACGTGCTCAGCTCGTCCAGAAAATGCTATTTAAGCATTAAAATAAAAAAATACACCTAAAACCTAAAACAAACGTTGCAGAAGGTCATTTCTTCATGCGCAGTGGTCAACGCGGCACTCTCTAGCTGCCAAGAGCACTTTTTACTATGCGCACCCAACCAGAGTGACGGGAGGAGCACATTTCATAAAACGTGCTCAGCTCGTCCAGAAAATGCGATTTAAGCAATAAAATTAAAAATGCACCTAAAACCTAAACCAAACGTTGCAGGTGGTTATTTCTTTATTCGCATAGGTCAACGCGGCACTCTCTAGCTGCCAAGAGCACTTTTTACTATGCGCACCCAACCAGAGTGACTGGAGGAGCACATTTCAGAAAACGTGCTCAGCTCGTCCAGAAAATGCGATTTAAGCAATAAAATTAAAAATGCACTCAAAACCTAAACCAAACGTTGCAGGTGGTTATTTCTTCATATGCAGTGGTCAACGCGGAGCTCTCTAGCTGCCAAGAGCACTTTTTACTATGCGCACCCAACCAGAGTGACGGGAGGAGCACATTTCAGAAAACGTGCTCAGCTCGTCCAGAAAATGCGATTTAAGCAATACAATTAAAAATGCACCTAAAACCTAAACCAAACGTTGCAGGTGGTTATTTCTGCATGCGCAGTGGTCAACGCGGCACTCTCTAGCTGCCAAGAGCAATTTTTACTATGCACACCCAACAAGAGTGACGGGAGGAGCGCATTTCAGAAAACGTGCTCAGCTCGACGAGAAAATGCGATTTAAACAATAAAATTAAAAATTCACCCAAAACCTAAACCAAACGTTGCAGTTGGTTATTTCTTCATGCGCAGTGGTCAACGCGGCACTCTGTAGCTGCCAAGAGCACTTTTTACTATGCGCACCCAACCAGAGTGACGGGAGGAGCACATTTCAGAAAACGTGCTCAGCTCAACGAGAAAATGCGATTTAAGCAATAAAATTAAAAATGCACCTAAAACCTGAACCAAACGTTGCAGGTGGTTATTTCTTCATGCGCAGTGGTCAACGCGGCACTCTCTAGCTGCCAAGAGCACTTTTTACTATGCGCACCCAACCAGAGTGACGGGAGGAGCACATTCCAGAAAACGTGCTCAGCTCGTCGAGAAAATGCGATTTAAGCAATAAATATAAAAATGCACCCAAAACCTAAACCAAACGTTGCAGATGGTCATTTCTTAATGCGCAGTGGTCAACGCGGCACTCCCTAGCTGCCAAGAGCACTTTTTACTATGCGCACCCAACCAGAGTGACGGGAGGAGCACATTTCAGAAAACGTGCTCAGCTCGTCGAGAAAATGCGATTTAAGCAATAAAATTAAAAATGCACCCAAAACCTAAACCAAACGTTGCAGGTGGTTATTTCTTCATGCGCAGTGGTCAACGCGGCACTCTCTAGCTGCCAAGAGCACTTTTTACTATGCCCATCCAACCAGAGTGACGGGAGGAGCACATTTCAGAAAACGTGCTCAGCTCGTCGAGAAAATGCGATTTAAGCAATAAAATTAAAAATGCACCCAAAACCTAAACCAAACGCTGCAGATGGTCATTTCTTCATGCGCAGTGGTCAACGCGGCACTCTCTAGCTGCCAAGAGCAATTTTTACTATGCGCACCCAACCAGAGTGACGGGAGGAGCGCATTTCAGAAAACGTGCTCAGCTCGTCGAGAAAATGCGATTCAAGAAATAAAATTAAAAATGCACCCAAAACCTAAACCAAACGTTGCAGGTGGTTATTTCTTCATGCGCAGCAGTCAACGCGGCACTCTCTAGCTGCCAAGAGCACTTTTTACTATGTGCACCCAACCAGAGTGACGGGAGGAGCACATTTCAGAAAACGTGCTCAGCTCGTCGAGAAAATGCGATTTAAGCAGTGAAATTAAAAATGCACCCAAAACCTAAACCAAACGTTGCAGGCGGTTATTTCTTCATGCGCAGCATTCAACGCGGCACTCTCTAGCTGCCAAGAGCACTTTTTACTATGTGCACCCAACCAGAGTGACGGGAGGAGCACATTTCAGAAAACGTGCTCAGCTCGTCGAGAAAATACGATTTAAGCAATAAAATTAAAAATGCACCCAAAACCTAAACCAAACGTTGCAGGTGGTTATTTCTTCATGCGCAGTGGTCAACGCGGCACTCTCTAGCTGCGAAGAGCACTTTTTACTATGCGCACCCAACCAGAGTGACGGGAGGAGCACATTTCAGAAAACGTGCTCAGCTCTTCGAGAAAATGCGATTTAAGCAATGAAATTAAAAATGCACCCAAAACCTAAACCAAACGTTGCAGATGGTCATTTATTCATGCGCAGTGGTCAACGCGGCACTCTCTAGCTGCCAAGAGCACTTTTTACTATGCGCACCCAACCAGAGTGACGGGAGGAGCACATTTCAGAAAACGTGCTCAGCTCGTCGAGAAAATGCGATTTAAGCAATAAAATTAAAAATGCACCCAAAACCTAAACCAAACGTTGCAGGTGGTTATTTCTTCACGCGCAGTGGTCAACGCGGCTCTCTCTAGCTGCCAAGAGCATTTTTTACTATGCGCACCCAACCAGAGTGACGGGAGGAGCACATTTCAGAAAACGTGCTCAGCTCGTCGAGAAAATGCGATTTAAGCAATAAAATTAAAAATGCACCTAAAACCTAAACCAAACGTTGCAGGTGGTTATTTCTTCATATGCAGCAGTCAACGCGGCACTCTCTAGCTGCCAAGAGCACTTTTTACTATGCGCACCCAACCAGAGTGACGGGAGGAGCACATTTCAGAAAACGTGCTCAGCTCGTCGAGAAAATGCGATTTAAGCAATAAAATTAAAAATGCACCTAAAAACCTAAACCAAACGTTGCAGGTGGTTATTTCTTCATGCGCATTGGTCAACGCGGCACTCTCTAGCTGCCAAGAGCACTTTTTACTATGTGCACCCAACCAGAGTGACGTGAGGAGCACATTTCAAAAAACGTGCTCAACTCGTCGAGAAAATGCGATTTAAGCAATAAAATTAAAAATGCACCCAAAACCGAAACCAAACGTTGCAGATGGTCATTTCTTTATGCGCAGTGGTCAACGCGGCACTCTCTAGCTACCAAGAGCACTTTTTACTATGCACACCCAACCAGAGTGACGGGAGGAGCACATTTCAGAAAACGTGCTCAGCTCGTCGAGAAAATGCGATTTAAGCAATAAAATTAAAAATGCACCCAAAACATTAAACCAAACGTTGCAGGTGGTTATTTCTTCATGCGCAGTGGACAACGCGGCACTCTCTAGCTGCCAAGAGCATTTTTTACTATGCGCACCCAACCAGAGTGAAGGGAGGAGCACATTTCAGAAAACGTGCTCAGCTCGTCGAGAAAATGCGATTTAAGCAATAAAATTAAAAATGCACCTAAAACCTAAACCAAACGTTGCAGATGGCCATTTCTTCATGCGCAGTGGTCAACGCAGCACTCTCTAGCTGCCAAGAGCACTTTTTACTATGCGCACCCAACCAGAGTGACGGGAGGAGCACATTTCAGAAAACGTGCTCAGCTCGTCGAGAAAATGCGTTTTAAGCAATAAAATTAAAAATGCACCTAAAACCTAAACCAAACGTTGCAGGTGGTTATTTCTTCGTGCGCAGCAGTCAACGCGGCACTCTCTAGCTGCCAAGAGCACTTTTTACTATGCGCACCCAACCAGAGTGACGGGAGGAGCACATTTCAGAAAACGTGCTCAGCTCGTCGAGTAAATGCAATTTAAGCAATAAAATTAAAAATGCACCCAAAACCTAAACCAAACGTTGCAGGTGGTTATTTCTTCATGCGCAGTGGTCAACGCGGCACTCTCTAGCTGCCAAGAGCACTTTTTACTATGCACACCCAACCAGAGTGACGGGAGGAGCACATTTCAGAAAACGTGCTCAGCTCGTCCAGACAATGCGATTTAAGCAATAAAATTAAAAATG
Source organism: Syngnathus scovelli (assembly GCF_024217435.2). Taxonomy (NCBI): domain Eukaryota; kingdom Metazoa; phylum Chordata; class Actinopteri; order Syngnathiformes; family Syngnathidae; genus Syngnathus; species Syngnathus scovelli. The sequence goes on along the minus strand of NC_090854.1, from coordinate 5,138,629 downwards.
CACCCAAAACCTGAACCAAACGTTGTAGGTGGTTATTTCTTCATGCGCAGTGGTCAACGCCGCACTCTCTAGCTGCCAAGAGCACTTTTTACTATGCGCACCCAACCAGAGTGACGGGAGGAGCACATTTCAGAAAACGTGCTAAGCTCGTCGAGAAAATGCGATTCAAGCAATAAAATTAAAAATGCACCTAAAACCTAAACCAAACGCTGCAGATGGTCATTTCTTCATGCGCAGTGGTCAACGCGGCACTCTCTAGCTGCCAAGAGCACTTTTTACTATACACACCCAACCAGAGTGACGGGAGGAGCACATTCCAGAAAACGTGCTCAGCTCGTCGAGAAAATGCGATTTAAGCAATAAAATTAAAAATGCACCCAAAACCTAAACCAAACGTTGCAGATGGTCATTTCTTCATGTGCAGTGGTCAACGCGGCACTCTCTAGCTGCCAAGAGCACTTTTTACTATGCACAACCAACCAGAGTGACGGGAGGAGCGCATTTCAGAAAACGTGCTCAGCTCGTCGAGAAAATGCGATTTAAGCAATAAAATTAAAAATGCACCCAAAACCTAAACCAAACGTTGCAGGTGGTTATTTCTTCATGCGCAGTGGTCAACGCGGCACTCTCTAGCTGCCAAGAGCACTTTTTACTATGCGCACCCAACCAGAGTGACGGGAGGAGCACATTCCAGAAAACGTGCTCAGCTCGTCGAGAAAATGCGATTTAAGCAATAAATATAAAAATGCACCCAAAACCTAAACCAAACGTTGCAGATGGTCATTTCTTCATGCGCAGTGGTCAACGCGGCACTCTCTAGCTGCCAAGAGCACTTTTTACTATGCACACCCAACCAGAGTGACGGGAGGAGCACATTTCAGAAAAGGTGCTCAGCTCGTCGAGAAAATGCGATTTAAGCAATAAAATTAAAAATGCACCCAAAACCTAAACCAAACGTTGCAGGTGGTTATTTCTTCATGCGCAGCAGTCAACGCAGCACTCTCTAGCTGCCAAGAGCACTTTTTACTATGCGCACCCAACCAGAGTAACGGGAGGAGCACATTTCAGAAAACGTGCTCAGCTCGACGAGAACATGCGATTTAAGCAATAAAATTAAAAATGCACCCAAAACCTAAACCAAACGTTGCAGGTGGTTATTTCTTCATGGGCAGTGTTCAACGCGGCACTCTCTAGCTGCCAAGAGCACTTTTTACTATGCGCACCCAACCAGAGTGACGGGAGGAGCACATTTCAGAAAACGTGCTCAGCTCGTCCAGAAAATGCGATTTAAGCAATAAAATAAAAAATGCACCTAAAACCTAAACCAAACGTTGCAGATCGTCATTTCTTCATGCGCAGTGGTCAATGCGGCACTCTCTAGCTGCCAAGAGCACTTTTTACTATGCGCACCCAACCAGAGTGACGTGAGGAGCACATTTCAGAAAACGTGCTCAGCTCGTCGAGAAAATGCGATTTAAGCAATAAAATTAAAACTGCACCCAAAACCTAAACCAAACGTTGCAGATGGTCATTTCTTCATGCGCAGTGGTCAACGCGGCACTCTCTAGCTGCCAAGAGCACTTTTTACTATGCGCAACCAACCAGAGTGACGGGAGGAGCACATTTCAGAAAACGTGCTCAGCTCGTCGAGAAAATGCGATTTAAGCAATAAAATTAAAAATGCACCCAAAACCTAAACCAAACGTTGCAGATGGTCATTTCTTCATGCGCAGTGGTCAACGCGGCACTCTCTAGCTGCCAAGAGCACTTTTTACTATGCGCACCCAACCAGAGTGACGGGAGGAGCACATTTCAGAAAACGTGCTCAGCTGGTCGAGAAAATGCGATTTAAGCAATAAAATTAAAAATGCACCTAAAACCCAAACCAAACGTTGCAGGTGGTTATTTCTTCATGCGCAGTGGTCAACGCGGCACTCTCTAGCTGCCAAGAGCACTTTTTACTATGCGCACCCAACCAGAGTGACGGGAGGAGCACATTTTAGAAAACGTTCTCAGCTCGTCGAGAAAATGCGATTTAAGCAATAAAATTAAAAATGCACCTAAAACCTAAACCAAACGTTGCAGGTGGTTATTTCTTCATGCGCAGTGGTCAACGCGGCACTCTCTAGCTGCCAAGAGCACTTTTTACTATGCGCACCCAACCAGAGTGACGGGGGAGCACATTTCAGAAAACGTGCTCAGCTCGTCGAGAAAATGCGATTTAAGCAATAAAATTAAAAATGCACCCAGAACCCAAACCAAACGTTGCAGATGGTCATTTCTTCATGCGCAGTGGTCAACGCGGCACTCTCTAGCTGCTAAGAGCACTTTTTCCTATGCGCACCCAACCAGAGTGACGGGAGGAGCACATTTCAGAAAACGTGCTCAGCTCGTCCAGAAAATGCGATTTAAGCAATAAAATTAAAAATGCACCTAAAACCTAAACCAAACGTTGCAGATGGTCGTTTCTTCTTGCGCAGTGGTCAACGCGGCACTCTCTAGCTGCCAAGAGCACTTTTTACAATGCGCACCCAACCAGAGTGACGGGAGGAGCACATTTCAGAAAACGTGCTCAGCTCGTCCAGAAAATGCGATTTAAGCAATAAAATTAAAAATGCACCTAAAACCTAAACCAAACGTTGCAGATGGCCATTTCTTCATGCGCAGTGGTCAACGCGGCACTCTCTAGCTGCCAAGAGCACTTTTTACTATGCACACCCAACCAGAGTGACGGGGGAAGCACATTTCAGAAAACGTGCTCAGCTCGTCCAGACATTGCGATTTAAGCAATAAAATTAAAAATGCACCCAAAACCTAAACCAAACGTTCCAGGTGGTTATTTCTTCATGCGCAGTGGTCGACGCGGCACTCTCTAGCTGCCAAGAGCACTTTTTACTATGCGCACCCAACCAGAGTGACGGGGGAAGCGCATCTCAGAAAACGTGCTCAGCTCGTCGAGAAAATGCGATTTAAGCAATAAAATTAAAAATGCACCTAAAACCTAAACCAAATGTTGAAGGTGGTTGTTTCTTCATGCGCAGCAGTCAACGCGGCACTCTATAGCTGCCAAGAGCACTTTTTACTATACGCACCCAACCAGAGTGACGGGAGGAGCACATTTCAGAAAACGTGCTGAGCTCGTCGAGAAAATGCGATTTAAGCAATAAAATTAAAAATGCACCCAAAACCTAAACCAAACGTTGCAGGTGGTTATTTCTTCATGCGCAGTGGTCAACGCGGCACTCTCTAGCTGCCAAGAGCACTTTTTACTATGCGCACCGAACCAGAGTGACGGGAGGAGCACATTTCAGAAAACGTGCTCAGCTCGTCGAGAAAATGCGATTTAAGCAATAAAATTAAAAATGCACCTAAAACCTAAACCAAACGCTGCAGATGGTCATTTCTTCATGCGCAGTGGTCAACGCGGCACTCTCTAGCTGCCAAGAGTACTTTTTACTATACACACCCAACCAGAGTGACGGGAGGAGCACATTCCAGAAAACGTGCTCAGCTCGTCGAGAAAATGCGATTTAAGCAATAAAATTAAAAATGCAACTAAAACCTAAACCAAACGTTGCAGATGGTCATTTCTTCATGCGCAGTGGTCAACGCGGCACTCTCTAGCTGCCAAGAGCACTTTTTAATATGCACACCCAACAAGAGTGACGGGAGGAGCGCATTTCAGAAAACGTGCTCAGCTCGTCGAGAACATGCGATTTAAGCAATAAAATTAAAAATGCACCCAAGACCTAAACCAAACGTTGCAGGTGGTTATTTCTTCATGCGCAGTGGTCAACGCGGCACTCTCTAGCTGCCAAGAGCACTTTTTACTATGCGCACCCAACCAGAGTGACGGGAGGAGCACATTTCAGAAAACGTGCTCAGCTCGTCGAGAAAATGCGATTTAAGCAATAAAATTAAAAATGCACACAAAACCTAAACCAAACGTTGCAGGTGGTTATTTCTTCATGCGCAGCAGTCAAAGCGGCACTCTCTAGCTGCCAAGAGCACTTTTTACTATGTGCACCCAACCAGAGTGACGGGAGGAGCACATTTCAGAAAACGTGCTCAGCTCGTCGAGAAAATGCGATTTAAGCAATAAAATTAAAAATGCACCTAAAACCTAAACCAAACGTTGCAGGTGGTCATTTCTTCATGTGCAGTGGTCAACGCGGCACTCTCTAGCTGCCAAGAGCACTTTTTACTATGCACACCCAACCAGAGTGACGGGAGGAGCGCATTTCAGGAAACGTGCTCAGCTCGTCGAGAAAATGCGATTTAAGCAATACAATTAAAAATGCACCCAAAACCTAAACCAAACGTTGCAGGTGGTTATTTCTTCATGCACAGTGGTCAACGCGGCACTCTCTAGCTGCCAAGAGCACTTTTTACTATGCGCACCCAACCAGAGTGACGGGACGAGCACATTTCAGAAAACGTGCTCAGCTCGCCGAGAAAATGCGATTTAAGCAATACAATTAAAAATGCACCTAAAACCTAAACCAAACGTTGCAGGTGGTTATTTCTTCATGTGCAGTGGTCAACGCGGCACTCTCTAGCTGCCAAGAGCACTTTTTACTATGCGCACCCACCCAGAGTGACGGGAGGAGCACATTTCAGAAAACGTGCTCAGCTCGTCGAGAAAATGCGATTTAAGCAATAAAATTAAAAATGCACCTAAAATCTATACCAAACGTTGCAGGTGGTTATTTCTTCATATGCAGTGGTCAACGCGGCACTCTCTAGCTGCCAAGAGCACTTTTTACTATGCGCACCCAACCAGAGTGACGGGAGGAGCACATTTCAGAAAACGTGCTCAGCTCGTCGAGAAAATGCGATTTAAGCAATAAAATTAAAAATGCACCTAAAACCTAAACCAAACGTTGCAGGTGGTTATTTATTCATGCGCAGCAGTCAACGCGGCACTCTCTAGCTGCCAAGAGCACTTTTTACTATGCGCACCCAACCAGAGTGACGGGAGGAGCACATTTCAGAAAACGTGCTCAGCTCGTCGAGAAAATGCGATTTAAGCAATAAAATTAAAAATGCACTTAAAACCTAAACCAAACGTTGCAGGTGGTTTTTTCTTCATATGCAGCAGTCAACGCGGCACTCTCTAGCTGCCAAGAGCACTTTTTACTATGCGCACCCAACCAGAGTGACGGGAGGAGCACATTTCAGAAAACGTGCTCAGCTCGTCGAGAAAATGCGATTTAAGCAATAAAATTAAAAATGCACCTAAAAACCTAAACCAAACGTTGCAGGTGGTTATTTCTTCATGCGCATTGGTCAACGCGGCACTCTCTAGCTGCCAAGAGCACCTTTTACTATGTGCACCCAACCAGAGTGACGTGAGGAGCACATTTCAGAAAACGTGCTCAACTCGTCGAGAAAATGCGATTTAAGCAATAAAATTAAAAATGCACCCAAAACCGAAATCAAACGTTGCAGATGGTCATTTCTTCATGCGCAGTGGTCAACGCGGCACTCTCTAGCTGCCAAGAGCACTTTTTACTATGCACACCCAACCAGAGTGACGGGAGGAGCACATTTCAGAAAACGTGCTCAGCTCGTCGAGAAAATGCGATTTAAGCAATAAAATTAAAAATGCACCAAAAACATTAAACCAAACGTTGCAGGTGGTTATTTCTTCATGCGCAGTCTTCAACGCGGCACTCTCTAGCTGCCAAGAGCATTTTTTACTATGCGCACCCAACCAGAGTGACGGGAGGAGCACATTTCAGAAAACGTGCTCAGCTCGTCGAGAAAATGCGATTTAAGCAATAAAATTAAAAATGCACCTAAAACCTAAACCAAAAGTTGCAGGTGGTTATTTCTTCATGCGCAGCAGTCAACACGGCACTCTCTAGCTGCCAAGAGCACTTTTTACTATGCGCACCCAACCAGAGTGACGGGAGGAGCACATTTCAGAAAACGTGCTCAGCTCGTCGAGAAAATGCTATTTAAGCAATAAAATTAAAAATGCACCTAAAAACCTAAACCAAACGTTGCAGGTGGTTATTTCTTCATGCGCAGCAGTCAACACGGCACTCTCTAGCTGCCAAGAGCACTTTTTACTATGCGCACCCAACCAGAGTGACGGGAGGAGCACATTTCAGAAAACGTGCTCAGCTCGTCGAGAAAATGCTATTTAAGCAATAAAATTAAAAATGCACCTAAAAACCTAAACCAAACGTTGCAGGTGGTTATTTCTTCATGCGCATTGGTCAACGCGGCACTCTCTAGCTGCCAAGAGCACTTTTTACTATGTGCCCCCAACCAGAGTGACGTGAGGAGCACATTTCAGAAAACGTGCTCAACTCGTCGAGAAAATGCGATTTAAGCAATAAAATTAAAAATGCACCCAAAACCTAAACCAAACGTTGAAGGTGGTTATTTCTTCATGCGCAGTGGTCAACGCGGCACTCTCTAGCTGCCAAGAGCACTTTTTACTATGCGCACCCAACCAGAGTGACGGGAGGAGCACATTCCAGAAAACGTGCTCAGCTCGTCGATAAAATGCGATTTAAGCAATAAAATTAAAAATGCACCCAAAACCTAAACCAAACGTTGCAGATGGTCATTTCTTCATGCGCAGTGGTCAACGTGGCACTCTCTAGCTGCCAAGAGCACTTTTGACTATGCGCACCCAACCAGAGTGACGGGAGGAGCACATTTCAGAAAACGTGCTCAGCTCGTTGAGAAAATGGGATTTAAGCAATAAAATTAAAAATGCACCCAAAACCTAAACCAAACGTTGCAGGTGGTTATTTCTTCATGCGCAGTGGTCAACGCGGCACTCTCTAGCTGCCAAGAGCACTTTTTACTATGCACACCCAACCAGAGTGACGGGAGGAGCGCATTTCAGAAAACGTGCTCAGCTCGACGAGAAAATGCGATTTAAGCAATAAAATTAAAAATGCACCCAAAACCTATACCAAACGTTGCAGGTGGTTATTTCTTCATGCGCAGTGGTCAACGCGGCACTCTCTAGCTGCCAAGAGCACTTTTTACTATGCACACCCAACCAGAGTGACGGGAGGAGCGCATTTTAGAACACGTGCTCAGCTCGACGACAAAATGCAATTTAAGCAATAAAATTAAAAATGCACCCAAAACCTAAACCAAACGTTGCAGGTGGTTATTTCTTCATGCGCAGTGGTCAACGCGGCACTCTCTAGCTGCCAAGAGCACTTTTTACAATGCGCACCCAACCAGAGTGACGGGAGGAGCACATTTCAGAAAACGTGCTCAGCTCGTCGAGAAAATGCGATTTAAGCAATAAAATTAAAAATGCACCTAAAACCTAAACCAAACGTTGCAGGTGGTTATTTCTTCTTGCGCAGCAGTCAACGCGGCACTCTCTAGCGGCCAAGAGCACTTTTTACTATGCGCACCCAACCAGAGTGACGGGAGGAGCACATTTCAGAAAACGTGCTCAGCTCGTCGAGAAAATGCGATTTAAGCAATAAAATTAAAAATGCACCTAAAACCTAAACCAAACGTTGCAGGGGGTTATTTCTTCATATGCAGCAGTCAACGCGGCACTCTCTAGCTGCCAAGAGCACTTTTTACTATGCGCACCCAACCAGAGTGACGGGAGGAGCACATTTCAGAAAACGTGCTCAGCTCGTCGAGAAAATGCGGATAAAGCAATAAAATTAAAAATGCACCTAAAACCTAAACCAAAAGTTGCAGGTGGTTATTTCTTCATGCGCAGCAGTCAACGCGGCACTCTCTAGCTGCCAAGAGCACTTTTTACAATGCGCACCCAACCAGAGTGACGGGAGGAGCACATTTCAGAAAACGTGCTCAGCTCGTCGAGAAAATGCGATTTAAGCAATAAAATTAAAAATGTACCTAAAACCTAAACCAAACGTTGCAGGTGGTTATTTCTTCATGCGCAGCAGTCAACGCGGCACTCTCTAGCGGCCAAGAGCACTTTTTACTATGCGCACCCAACCAGAGTGACGGGAGGAGCACATTTCAGAAAACGTGCTCAGCTCGTCCAGACAATGCGATTTAAGCAATAAAATTAAAAATGCACCCAAAACCTAAACCAAACGTTGCAAGTGGTTATTTCTTCATGTGCAGTGGTCAACGCGGCACTCTCTAGCTGCCAAGAGCACTTTTTACTATGCGCACCCAACCAGAGTGACGGGAGGAGCGCATTTCAGAAAACGTGCTCAGCTCGTCGAGAAAATGCGGATAAAGCAATAAAATTAAAAATGCACCTAAAACCTAAACCAAAAGTTGCAGGTGGTTATTTCTTCATGCGCAGCAGTCAACGCGGCACTCTCTAGCTGCCAAGAGCACTTTTTACTATGCGCACCCAACCAGAGTGACGGGAGGAGCATATTTCAGAAAACGTGCTCAGCTCGTCGAGAAAATGCGATTTAAGCAATAAAATTAAAAATGCACCTAAAACCTAAACCAAACGCTGCAGATGGTCATTTCTTCATGCGCAGTGGTCAACGCGGCACTCTCTAGCTGCCAAGAGCACTTTTTACTATACACACCCAACCAGAGTGACGGGAGGAGCACATTCCAGAAAACGTGCTCAGCTCGTCGAGAAAATGCGATTTAAGCAATAAAATTAAAAATGCACCCAAAACCTAAACCAAACGTTGCAGATGGTCATTTCTTCATGTGCAGTGGTCAACGCGGCACTCTCTAGCTGCCAAGAGCACTTTTTACTATGCGCACCCAACCAGAGTGACGGGAGGAGCACATTTCAGAAAACGTGCTCAGCTCGTCGAGAAAATGCGATTTAAGCAATAAAATTAATAATGCACCTAAAACCTAAACCAAACGTTGCAGATGGTCATTTCTTCATGCGCAGTGGTCAACGCGGCACTCTCTAGCTGCCAAGAGCACTTTTTACTATGCACACCCAACCATAGAGACGGGAGGAGCGCATTTCAGAAAACGTGCTCAGCTCGTCGAGAAAATGCGATTTAAGCAATAAAATTAAAAATACACCCAAAACCTAAACCAAACGTTGCAGATGGTCATTTCTTCATGCGCAGTGGTCGACGCGGCACTCTCTAGCTGCCAAGAGCACTTTTTACTATACACACCCAACCAGAGTGACGGGAGGAGCACATTTCAGAAAACGTGCTCAGCTTGTCGAGAAAATGCGATTTAAGCAATAAAATTAAAAATGCACCCAAAACCTAAACCAAACGTTGCAGGTGGTTATTTCTTCATGCGCAGTGGTCAACGCGGCATTCTCTAGCTGCCAAGAGCACTTTTTACTATGCGCACCCAACCAGAGTGACGGGAGGAGCACATTTCAGAAAACGTGCTCAGCTCGTCGAGAAAATGCGATTTAAGCAATAAAATTAAAAATGCACCCAAAACCTAAACCAAACGTTGCAGATGGTCATTTCTTCATGCGCAGTGGTCAACGCGGCACTCTCTAGCTGCCAAGAGCACTTTTTACTATGCACACCCAACCAGAGTGACGGGAGGAGCGCATTTTAGAAAACGTGCTCAGCTCGACGAGAAAATGCGATTTAAGCAATAAAATTAAAAATGCACCCAAAACCTAAACCAAACGTTGCAGGTGGTTATTTCTTCATGCGCAGTGGTCAACGCGGCACTCTCTAGCTGCCAAGAGCACTTTTTACTATGAGCACCCAACCAGAGTGACGGGAGGAGCACATTTCAGAAAACGTGCTCAGCTCGTCGAGAAAATGCGATTTAAGCAATAAAATTTAAAATGCACCTAAAACCTAAACCAAACGTTGCAGGTTGTTATTTCTTCATGCGCAGTGGTCAACGCGGCACTCTCTAGCTGCCAAGAGCACTTTTTACTATGTGCACCCAACCAGAGTGACGGGAGGAGCACATTTCAGAAAACGTGCTCAGCTCGTCGAGAAAATGCGATTTAAGCAATACAATTAAAAATGCACCTAAAACCTAAACCAAACGTTGCAGGTGGTTATTTCTTCATGCGCAGTGGTCAACGCGGCACTCTTTAGCTGCCAAGAGCACTTTTTACTATGCGCACCCAACCAGAGTGACGGGAGGAGCACATTCCAGCAAACGTGCTCAGCTCGTCGAGAAAATGCGATTTAAGCAATAAAATTAAAAATGCACCCAAAACCTAAACCAAACGTTGCAGATGGTCATTTCTTCATGCGCAGTGGTCAACGCGGCACTCTCGAGCTGCCAAGAGCACTTTTTACTATGCGCACCCAACCAGAGTGACGGGAGGAGCACATTTCAGAAAACGTGCTCAGCTCGTTGAGAAAATGCGATTTAAGCATTAAAATTAAAAATGCACCCAAAACCTAAACCAAACGTTGCAGGTGGTTATTTCTTCATGCGCAGTGGTCAACGCGGCACTCTCTAGCTGCCAAGAGCACTTTTTACTATGCGCACCCAATCAGAGTGACGGGAGGAGCACATTTCAGAAAACGTGCTCAGCTCGTCGAGAAAATGCGATTTAAGCAATAAAATTAAAAATGCACCTAAAACCTAAACCAAACGCTGCAGACGGTCATTTCTTCATGCGCAGTGGTCAACGCGGCACTCTCTAGCTGCCAAGAGCACTTTTTACTATACACACCCAACCAGAGTGACGGGAGGAGCACATTCCAGAAAACGTGCTCAGCTCGTCGAGAAAATGCGATTTAAGCAATAAAATTAAAAATGCACCCACAACCTAAACCAAACGTTGCAGATGGTCATTTCTCCATGTGCAGTGGTCAACGCGGCACTCTCTAGCTGCCAAGAGCACTTTTTACTATGCACACCCAACCAGAGTGACGGGAGGAGCGCATTTCAGGAAACGTGCTCAGCTCGTCGAGAAAATGCGATTTAAGCAATAAAATTAAAAATGCACCCAAAACCTAAACCAAACGTTGCAGGTGGTTATTTCTTCATGCACAGTGGTCAACGCGGCACTCTCTAGCTGCCAAGAGCACTTTTTACGATGCACACCCAACCAGAGTGACGGGAGGAGCGCATTTCAGAAAACGTGCTCAGCTCGACGAGAAAATGCGATTTAAGCAATAAAATTAAAAATGCACCCAAAACCTAAACCAAACGTTGCAGGTGGTTATTTCTTCATGCGCAGTGGTCAACGCGGCACTCTCTAGCTGCCAAGAGCACTTTTTACTATGTGCACCCACCCAGAGTGACGGGAGGAGCACATTTCAGAAAACGTGCTCAGCTCGTCGAGAAAATGCGATTTAAACAATAAAATTAAAAATGCACCCAAAACCTAAACCAAACGTTGCAGATGGTTATTTCTTCATGCGCAGTGGTCAACGCGGCACTCTCTAGCTGCCAAGAGCACTTTTTACTATGCGCACCCACCCAGAGTGACGGGAGGAGCACATTTCAGAAAACGTGCTCAGCTCGTCGAGAAAATGCGATTTAAGCAATAAAATTAAAAATGCACCTAAAATCTATACCAAACGTTGCAGGTGGTTATTTCTTCATATGCAGTGGTCAACGCGGCACTCTCTAGCTGCCAAGAGCACTTTTTACTATGCGCACCCAACCAGAGTGACGGGAGGAGCACATTCCAGAAAACGTGCTCAGCTCGTCGAGAAAATGCGATTTAAGCAATAAAATTAAAAATGCACCCAAAACCTAAACCAAACGTTGCAGATGGTCATTTCTTCATGCACAGTGGTCAACGCGGCACTCTCTAGCTGCCAAGAGCACTTTTTACTATGCGCACCCAACCAGAGTGACGGGAGGAGCACATTTCATAAAACGTGCTCAGCTCGTCGAGAAAATGCGATTTAAGCAATAAAATTAAAAATGCACCCAAAACCTAAACCAAACGTTGCAGGTGGTCATTTCTTCATGCGCAGTGGTCAACGCGGCACTCTCTAGCTGCCAAGAGCACTTTTTACTATGCGCACCCAACCAGAGTGACGGGAGGAGCACATTTCAGAAAACGTGCTCAGCTCGTCGAGAAAAATGCGATTTAAGCAATAAAATTAAAAATGCACCTAAAACCTAAACCAAACGTTGCAGGTGGTTATTTCTTCGTGCGCAGCAGTCAACGCGGCACTCTCTAGCTGCCAAGAGCACTTTTTACTATGCGCACCCAACCAGAGTGACGGGAGGAGCACATTTCAGAAAACGTGCTCAGCTCGTCGAGTAAATGCGATTTAAGCAATAAAATTAAAAATGCACCCAAAACCTAAACCAAACGTTGCAGGTGGTTATTTCTTCATGCGCAGTGGTCAACGCGGCACTCTCTAGCTGCCAAGAGCAATTTTTACTATGCGCAATCAACCAGAGTGACGGGAGGAGCACATTTCAGAAAACGTGCTCAGCTCGTCCAGAAAATGCGATTTAAGCAATACAATTAAAAATGCACCTAAAACCTAAACCAAACGTTGCAGGTGGTTATTTCTTCATGCGCAGTGGTCAACGCGGCACTCTCTAGCTGCCAAGAGCACTTTTTACTATGCGCACCCACCCAGAGTGACGGGAGGAGCACATTTCAGAAAACGTGCTCAGCTCGTCGAGAAAATGCGATTTAAGCAATAAAATTAAAAATGCACCCAAAACATTAAACCAAACGTTGCAGGTGGTTATTTCTTCATGCGCAATGGTCAACGCGGCACTCTCTAGCTGCCAAGAGCATTTTTTCCTTTGCGCACCCAACCAGAGTGACGGGAGGAGCACATTTCTGAAAACGTGCTCAGCTCGTCGAGAAAATGCGATTTAAGCAATAAAATCAAAAATGCACCTAAAACCTGAACCAAACGTTGCAGGTGGTTATTTCTTCATGCGCAGTGGTCAACGCGGCACTCTCTAGCTGCCAAGAGCACTTTTTACTATGCGCACCCAACCAGAGTGACGGGAGGAGCACATTTCAGAAAACGTGCTCAGCTCGTCGAGAAAATGCGATTTAAGCAATAAAATTAAAAATGCACCTAAAACCTAAACCAAACGTTGCAGGTGGTTATTTCTTCGTGCGCAGCAGTCAACGCGGCACTCTCTAGCTGCCAAGAGCACTTTTTACTATGCGCACCCAACCAGAGTGACGGGAGGAGCACATTTCAGAAAACGTGCTCAGCTCGTCGAGTAAATGCAATTTAAGCAATAAAATTAAAAATGCACCCAAAACCTAAACCAAACGTTGCAGGTGGTTATTTCTTCATGCGCAGTGGTCAACGCGGCACTCTAGCTGCCAAGAGCACTTTTTACTATGCGCACCCAACCAGAGTGACGGGAGCAGCACATTTCAGAAAACGTGCTCAGCTCGTCCAGAAAATGTGATTTAAGCAATAAAATTAAAAATGCACCTAAAACCTAAACCAAACGTTGCAGATGGTCATTTCTTCATGCGCAGTGGTCAACGCGGCACTCTCTAGCTGCCAAGAGCACTTTTTACTATGCGCACCCAACCAGAGTGACGGGAGGAGCACATTCCAGAAAACGTGCTCAGCTCGTCGAGAAAATGCGATTTAAGCAATAAAATTAAAAATGCACCCAAAACCTAAACCAAACGTTGCAGATGGTCATTTCTTCATGCGCAGTGGTCAACGCGGCACTCTCTAGCTGCCAAGTGCACTTTTTACTATGCGCACCCAACCAGAGTGACGGGAGGAGCACATTTCAGAAAACGTGCTCAGCTCGTCCAGACAATGCGATTTAAGCAATAAAATTAAAAATGCACCCAAAACATAAACCAAACGTTGCAGGTGGTTATTTCTTCATGCGCAGTGGTCAACGCGGCACTCTCTAGCTGCCAAGAGCACTTTTTACTATGCGCACCCAACCAGAGTGACGGGAGGAGCGCATTTCAGAAAACGTGCTCAGCTCGTCGAGAAAATGCGATTTAAGCAATAAAATTAAAAATGCACCTAAAACCTAAACCAAAAGTTGCAGGTGGTTATTTCTTCATGCGCAGCAGTCAACACGGCACTCTGTAGCTGCCAAGAGCACTTTTTACTATGCGCACCCAACCAGAGTGACGGGAGGAGCACATATCAGAAAACGTGCTCAGCTCGTCGAGAAAATGCGATTTAAGCAATAAAATCAAAAATGCACCCAAAACCTAAACCAAACGTTGCAGATGGTCATTTCTTCATGTGCAGTGGTCAACGCGGCACTCTCTAGCTGCCAAGAGCACTTTTTACTATGCACACCCAACCAGAGTGACGGGAGGAGCGCATTTCAGAAAACGTGCTCAGCTCGTCGAAAAAATGCGATTTAAGCAATAAAATTAAAAATGCACCCAAAACCTAAACAAAACGTTGCAGGTGGTTATTTCTTCATGCGCAGTGGTCAACGCGGCACTCTCTAGCTGCCAAGAGCACTTTTTACTATGCGCACCCAACCAGAGTGACGGGAGGAGCACATTTCAGAAAACGTGCTCAGCTCGTCGAGAAAATGCGATTTAAGCAATAAAATTAAAAATGCACCTAAAACCTAAACCAAACGCTGCAGATGGTCATTTCTTCATGCGCAGTGGTCAACGCGGCACTCTCTAGCTGCCAAGAGCACTTTTTACTATACACACCCAACCAGAGTGACGGGAGGAGCACATTCCAGAAAACGTGCTCAGCTCGTCGGGAAAATGCGATTTAAGCAATAAAATTCAAAATGCACCCAAAACCTAAACCAAACGTTGCAGATGGTCATTTCTTCATGTGCAGTGGTCAACGCGGCACTCTCTAGCTGCCAAGAGCACTTTTTACTATGCACACCCAACCAGAGTGACGGGAGGAGCGCATTTCAGAAAACGTGCTCAGCTCGTCGAGAAAATGCGATTTAAGCAATAAAATTAAAAATGCACCCAAAACCTAAACCAAACGTTGCAGGTGGTTATTTCTTCATGCGCAGTGGTCAACGCGGCACTCTCTAGCTGCCAAGAGCACTTTTTACTTTGCGCACCCAACCAGAGTGACGGGAGGAGCACATTTCAGAAAACGTGCTCAGCTCGTCGAGAAAATGCGATTTAAGCAATAAAATTAAAAATGCACCCAAAACCTAAACATAACATTGCAGATGGTCATTTCTTCATGTGCAGTGGTGAACGCGGCACTCTCTAGCTGCCAAGAGCACTTTTTACTATGCACACCCAACCAGAGTGACGGGAGGAGCGCATTTCAGAAAACGTGCTCAGCTCGTCGAAAAAATGCGATTTAAGCAATAAAATTAAAAATGCACCCAAAACCTAAACAAAACGTTGCAGGTGGTTATTTCTTCATGCGCAGTGGTCAACGCGGCACTCTCTAGCTGCCAAGAGCACTTTTTACTATGCGCACCCAACCAGAGTGACGGGAGGAGCACATTTCAGAAAACGTGCTCAGCTCGTCGAGAAAATGCGATTTAAGCAATAAAATTAAAAATGCACCTAAAACCTAAACCAAAAGTTGCAGGTGGTTATTTCTTCACGCGCAGCAGTCAACACGGCACTCTCTAGCTGCCAAGAGCACTTTTTACTATGCGCACCCAACCAGAGTGACGGGAGGAGCACATATCAGAAAACGTGCTCAGCTCGTCGAGAAAATGCGATTTAAGCAATAAAATCAAAAATGCACCCAAAACCTAAACCAAACGTTGCAGATGGTCATTTCTTCATGTGCAGTGGTCAACGCGGCACTCTCTAGCTGCCAAGAGCACTTTTTACGATGCACACCCAACCAGAGAGACGGGAGGAGCGCATTTCAGAAAACGTGCTCAGCTCGACGAGAAAATGCGATTTAAGCAATAAAATTAAAAATGCACCCAAAACCTAAACATAACATTGCAGATGGTCATTTCTTCATGCGCAGTGGTCAACGCGGCACTCTCTAGCTGCCAAGAGCACTTTTTACTATGCACACCCAACCAGAGTGACGGGAGGAGCACATTTTAGAAAACGTGCTCAGCTCGTCGAGAAAATGCGATTTAAGCAATAAATTTAAAAATGCACCTAAAACCTAAACCAAACGTTGCAGGTGGTTATTTCTTCATGCGCAGCAGTCAACAAGGCACTCTCTAGCTGCCAAGAGCACTTTTTACTATGCGCACCCAACCAGAGTGACGGGAGGAGCACATTTCAGAAAACGTGCTCAGCTCGTCGAGAAAATGCGATTTAAGCAATAAAATTAAAAATGCACCCAAAACCTAAACCAAACGTTGCAGATGGTCATTTCTTCATGTGCAGTGGTCAACGCGGCACTCTCTAGCTGCCAAGAGCACTTTTTACTATGCACACCCAACCAGAGTGACGGGAGGAGCGCATTTCAGAAAACGTGCTCAGCTCGTCGAGAAAATGCGATTTAAGCAATAAAATTAAAAATGCACCCAAAACCTAAACCAAACGTTGCAGGTGGTTATTTCTTCATGCGCAGTGGTCAACGCGGCACTCTCTAGCTGCCAAGAGCACTTTTTACTATGCGCACCCAACCAGAGTGACGGGAGGAGCACATTCCAGAAAACGTGCTCAGCTCGTCGAGAAAATGCGATTTAAGCAATAAAATTAAAAATGCACCCAAAACCTAAACCAAACGTTGCAGATAGTCATTTCTTCATGCGCAGAGGTCAACGCGGCACTCTCTAGCTGCCAAGAGCACTTTTTACTATGCGCACCCAACCAGAGTGACGGGAGGAGCACATTTCAGAAAACGTGCTCAGCTCGTTGAGAAAATGCGATTTAAGCAATAAAATTAAAAATGCACCCAAAACCTAAACCAAACGTTGCAGGTGGTTATTTCTTCATGCGCAGTGGTCAACGCGGCACTCTCTAGCTGCCAAGAGCACTTTTTACTATGCACACCCAACCAGAGTGACGGGAGGAGCGCATTTCAGAAAACGTGCTCAGCTCGACGAGAAAATGCGATTTAAGCAATAAAATTAAAAATGCACCCAAAACCTAAACCAAACGTTGCAGGTGGTTATTTCTTCATGCGCAGTGGTCAACGGGGCACTCTCTAGCTGCCAAGAGCACTTTTTACGATGCACACCCAACCAGAGAGACGGGAGGAGCGCATTTCAGAAAACGTGCTCAGCTCGACGAGAAAATGCGATTTAAGCAATAAAATTAAAAATGCACCCAAAACCTAAACCAAACGTTGCAGGTGGTTATTTCTTAATGCGCAGTGGTCAACGCGGCACTCTCTAGCTGCCAAGAGCACTTTTTACTATTCGCACCCAACCAGAGTGACGGGAGGAGCACATTTCAGAAAACGTGCTCAGCTCGTCGAGAAAATGCGATTTAAGCAATAAAATTAAAAATGCACCCAAAACCTAAACCAAACGTTGCAGGTGGTTATTTCTTCATGCGCAGTGGTCAACGCGGCACTCTCTAGCTGCCAAGAGCACTTTTTACTATGCGCACCCAACCAGAGTGACGGGAGGAGCGCATTTCAGAAAACGTGCTCAGCTCGTCGAGAAAATGCGATTTAAGCAATAAAATTAAAAATGCACCTAAAACCTAAACCAAAAGTTGCAGGTGGTTATTTCTTCATGCGCAGCAGTCAACGCGGCACTCTCTAGCTGCCAAGAGCACTTTTTACTATGCACACCCAACCAGAGTGACGGGAGAAGCGCATTTCAGAAAACGTGCTCAGCTCGTCGAGAAAATGCGATTTAAGCAATAAAATTAAAAATGCACCCAAAACCTAAACCAAACGTTGCAGGTGGTTATTTCTTCATGCGCAGTGGTCAACGCGGCACTCTCTAGCTGCCAAGAGCACTTTTTACTATGCGCACCCAACCAGAGTGACGGGAGGAGCACATTCCAGAAAACGTGCTCAGCTCGTCGAGAAAATGCGATTTAAGCAATAAAATTAAAAATGCACCCAAAACCTAAACCAAACGTTGCAGATGGTCATTTCTTCATGCGCAGTGGTCAACGCGGCACTCTCTAGCTGCCAAGAGCACTTTTTACTATGCGCACCCAACCAGAGTGACGGGAGGAGCACATTTCAGAAAACGTGCTCAGCTCGTCGAGAAAATGCGATTTAAGCAATAAAAGTAAAAATGGACGCAAAACATTAAACCAAACGTTGCATGTGGTTATTTCTTCATGCGCAGTGATCAACGCGGCACTCTCTAGCTGCCAAGAGCATTTTTTACTATGCGCACCCAACCAGAGTGACGGGAGGAGCACATTTCAGAAAACGTGCTCAGCTCGTCGAGAAAATGCGATTTAAGCAATAAAATTAAAAATGCACCTAAAACCTAAACCAAACGTTGCAGGTGGTTATTTCTTCATGCGCAGTGGTCAACGCGGCACTCTCTAGCTGCCAAGAGCACTTTTTACTATGCGCACCCAACCAGAGTGACGGGAGGAGCACATTTCAGAAAACGTGCTCAGCTCGTCGACAAAATGCGATTTAAGCAATAAAATTAAAAATGCACCTAAAACCTAAACCAAACGTTGCAGGTGGTTATTTCTTCGTGCGCAGCAGTCAACGCGGCACTCTCTAGCTGCCAAGAGCACTTTTTACTATGCGCACCCAACCAGAGTGACGGGAGGAGCACATTTCAGAAAACGTGCTCAGCTCGTCGAGTAAATGCAATTTAAGCAATAAAATTAAAAATGCACCCAAAACCTAAACCAAACGTTGCATGTGGTTATTTCTTCATGCGCAGTGGTCAACGCGGCACTCTCTAGCTGCCAAGAGCACTTTTTACTATGCGCACCCAACCAGAGTGACGGGAGGAGCACATTTCAGAAAACGTGCTCAGCTCGTCGAGAAAATGCGATTTAAGCAATAAAATTAAAACTGCACCCAAAACCTAAACCAAACGTTGCAGATGGTCATTTCTTCATGCGCAGTGGTCAACGCGGCACTCTCTAGCTGCCAAGAGCACTTTTTACTATGCGCACCCAACCAGAGTGACGGGAGGACCACATTTCAGAAAACGTGCTCAGCTCGTCGAGAAAATGCGATTTAAGCAATAAAATTAAAAATGCACCCAAAACCTAAACCAAACGTTGCAGGTGGTTATTTCTTCATGCGCAGCAGTCAACGCGGCACTCTCTAGCTGCCAAGAGCACTTTTTACTATGCGCACCCAACCAGAGTGACGGGAGGAGCACATTTCAGAAAACGTGCTCAGCTCGTCGAGAAAATGCGATTTAAGCAATGAAATTAAAAATGCACCCAAAACCTAAACCAAACGTTGCAGGTGGTTATTTCTTCATGCGCAGTGGTCAACGCGGCACTCTCTAGCTGCCAAGAGCACTTTTTACTATGCGCACCCAACCAGAGTGACGGGAGGAGCACTTTTCAGAAAACGTGCTCAGCTCGTCGAGAAAATGCGAATTAAGCAATAAAATTAAAAATGCACCCAAAACCTAAACCAAACGTTGCAGATGGTCATTTCTTCATGCGCAGTGGTCAACGCGGCACTCTCTAGCTGCCAAGAGCACTTTTTACTATGCGCACCCAACCAGAGTGACGGGAGGAGCACATTTCAGAAAACGTGCTCAGCTCGTCGAGAAAATGCGATTTAAGCAATAAAATTAAAAATGCACCTAAAACCCAAACCAAACGTTGCAGGTGGTTATTTCTTCATGCGCAGTGGTCAACGCGGCACTCTCTAGCTGCCAAGTGCACTTTTTACTATGCGCACCCAACCAGAGTGACGGGAGGAGCACATTTCAGAAAATGTGCTCAGCTCGTCGAGAAAATGCCATTTAAGCCGTACAATTAAAAATGCACCTAAAACCTAAACCAAACGTTGCAGGTGGTTGTGTCTTCATGCGCAGTGGTCAACGTGGCACTCTCTAGCTGCCAAGAGCACTTTTTACTATGCGCACCCAACCAGAGTGACGGGAGGAGCACATTTCAGAAAACGTGCTCAGCTCGTCGAGAAAATGCGATTTAAGCAATAAAATTAAAAATGCACCTAAAACCTAAACCAAACGTTGCAGGTGGTTATTTCTTCATGCGCAGTGGTCAACGCGGCACTCTGTAGCTGCCAAGAGCACTTTTTACTATGCGCACCCACCCAGAGTGACGGGAGGAGCACATTTCAGAAAACGTGCTCACCTCGTCGAGAAAATGCGATTTAAGCAATAAAATTAAAAATGCACCTAAAATCTAAACCAAACGTTGCAGATGGTCATTTCTTCATGCGCAGTGGTCAACGCGGCACTCTCTAGCTGCCAAGAGCACTTTTTACTATGCGCACCCAACCAGAGTGACGGGAGGAGCACATTTCAGAAAACGTGCTCAGCTCGTCGAGAAAATGCGATTTAAGCAATAAAATTAAAAATGCACCTAAAACCCAAACCAAACGTTGCAGGTGGTTATTTCTTCATGCGCAGTGGTCAACGCGGCACTCTCTAGCTGCCAAGAGCACTTTTTACTATGCGCACCCAACCAGAGTGACGGGAGGAGCACATTTCAGAAAATGTGCTCAGCTCGTCGAGAAAATGCCATTTAAGCCGTACAATTAAAAATGCACCTAAAACCTAAACCAAACGTTGCAGGTGGTTGTTTCTTCATGCGCAGTGGTCAACGTGGCACTCTCTAGCTGCCAAGAGCACTTTTTACTATGCGCACCCAACCAGAGTGACGGGAGGAGCACATTTCAGAAAACGTGCTCAGCTCGTCGAGAAAATGCGATTTAAGCAATAAAATTAAAAATGCACCTAAAACCTAAACCAAACGTTGCAGGTGGTTATTTCTTCATGCGCAGTGGTCAACGCGGCACTCTGTAGCTGCCAAGAGCACTTTTTACTATGCGCACCCACCCAGAGTGACGGGAGGAGCACATTTCAGAAAACGTGCTCAGCTCGTCGAGAAAATGCGATTTAAGCAATAAAATTAAAAATGCACCCAAAACCTAAACCAAACGTTGCAGGTGGTTATTTCTTCATGCGCAGTGGTCAACGCGGCACTCTCTAGCTGCCAAGAGCACTTTTTACTATGCGCACCAAACCAGAGTGACGGGAGGAGCACATTTCAGAAAACGTGCTCAGCTCGTCGAGAAAATGCTATTTAAGCAATAAAATTAAAACTGCACCCAAAACCTAAACCAAACGTTGCAGATGGTCATTTCTTCATGCGCAGTGGTCAACGCGGCACTCTCTAGCTGCCAAGAGCACTTTTTACTATGCGCACCCAACCAGAGTGACGGGAGGAGCACATTTCAGAAAACGTGCTCAGCTCGTCGAGAAAATGCGATTTAAGCAATGAAATTAAAAATGCACCCAAAACCTAAACCAAACGTTGCAGGTGGTTATTTCTTCATGCGCAGTGGTCAACGCGGCACTCTCTAGCTGCCAAGAGCACTTTTTACTATGCGCACCCAACCAGAGTGACGGGAGGAGCACTTTTCAGAAAACGTGCTCAGCTCGTCGAGAAAATGCGAATTAAGCAATAAAATTAAAAATGCACCCAAAACCTAAACCAAACGTTGCAGATGGTCATTTCTTCATGCGCAGTGGTCAACGCGGCACTCTCTAGCTGCCAAGAGCACTTTTTACTATGCGCACCCAACCAGAGTGACGGGAGGAGCACATTTCAGAAAACGTGCTCAGCTCGTCGAGAAAATGCGATTTAAGCAATAAAATTAAAAATGCACCTAAAACCCAAACCAAACGTTGCAGGTGGTTATTTCTTCATGCGCAGTGGTCAACGCGGCACTCTCTAGCTGCCAAGTGCACTTTTTACTATGCGCACCCAACCAGAGTGACGGGAGGAGCACATTTCAGAAAATGTGCTCAGCTCGTCGAGAAAATGCCATTTAAGCCGTACAATTAAAAATGCACCTAAAACCTAAACCAAACGTTGCAGGTGGTTGTGTCTTCATGCGCAGTGGTCAACGTGGCACTCTCTAGCTGCCAAGAGCACTTTTTACTATGCGCACCCAACCAGAGTGACGGGAGGAGCACATTTCAGAAAACGTGCTCAGCTCGTCGAGAAAATGCGATTTAAGCAATAAAATTAAAAATGCACCTAAAACCTAAACCAAACGTTGCAGGTGGTTATTTCTTCATGCGCAGTGGTCAACGCGGCACTCTGTAGCTGCCAAGAGCACTTTTTACTATGCGCACCCACCCAGAGTGACGGGAGGAGCACATTTCAGAAAACGTGCTCACCTCGTCGAGAAAATGCGATTTAAGCAATAAAATTAAAAATGCACCTAAAATCTAAACCAAACGTTGCAGATGGTCATTTCTTCATGCGCAGTGGTCAACGCGGCACTCTCTAGCTGCCAAGAGCACTTTTTACTATGCGCACCCAACCAGAGTGACGGGAGGAGCACATTTCAGAAAACGTGCTCAGCTCGTCGAGAAAATGCGATTTAAGCAATAAAATTAAAAATGCACCTAAAACCCAAACCAAACGTTGCAGGTGGTTATTTCTTCATGCGCAGTGGTCAACGCGGCACTCTCTAGCTGCCAAGAGCACTTTTTACTATGCGCACCCAACCAGAGTGACGGGAGGAGCACATTTCAGAAAATGTGCTCAGCTCGTCGAGAAAATGCCATTTAAGCCGTACAATTAAAAATGCACCTAAAACCTAAACCAAACGTTGCAGGTGGTTGTTTCTTCATGCGCAGTGGTCAACGTGGCACTCTCTAGCTGCCAAGAGCACTTTTTACTATGCGCACCCAACCAGAGTGACGGGAGGAGCACATTTCAGAAAACGTGCTCAGCTCGTCGAGAAAATGCGATTTAAGCAATAAAATTAAAAATGCACCTAAAACCTAAACCAAACGTTGCAGGTGGTTATTTCTTCATGCGCAGTGGTCAACGCGGCACTCTGTAGCTGCCAAGAGCACTTTTTACTATGCGCACCCACCCAGAGTGACGGGAGGAGCACATTTCAGAAAACGTGCTCAGCTCGTCGAGAAAATGCGATTTAAGCAATAAAATTAAAAATGCACCCAAAACCTAAACCAAACGTTGCAGGTGGTTATTTCTTCATGCGCAGTGGTCAACGCGGCACTCTCTAGCTGCCAAGAGCACTTTTTACTATGCGCACCAAACCAGAGTGACGGGAGGAGCACATTTCAGAAAACGTGCTCAGCTCGTCGAGAAAATGCTATTTAAGCAATAAAATTAAAACTGCACCCAAAACCTAAACCAAACGTTGCAGATGGTCATTTCTTCATGCGCAGTGGTCAACGCGGCACTCTCTAGCTGCCAAGAGCACTTTTTACTATGCGCACCCAACCAGAGTGACGGGAGGACCACATTTCAGAAAACGTGCTCAGCTCGTCGAGAAAATGCGATTTAAGCAATAAAATTAAAAATGCACCCAAAACCTAAACCAAACGTTGCAGGTGGTTATTTCTTCATGCGCAGCAGTCAACGCGGCACTCTCTAGCTGCCAAGAGCACTTTTTACTATGCGCACCCAACCAGAGTGACGGGAGGAGCACATTTCAGAAAACGTGCTCAGCTCGTCGAGAAAATGCGATTTAAGCAATAAAATTAAAAATGCACCTAAAACCTAAACCAAACGTTGCAGGTGGTTATTTCTTCATGCGCAGTGGTCAACGCGGCACTCTCTAGCTGCAAAGAGCACTTTTTACTATGTGCACCAAACCAGAGTGACGGGAGGAGCACATTTCAGAAAACGTGCTCAGCTCGTCGAGAAAATGCGATTTAAGCAATAAAATTAAAACTGCACCCAAAACCTAAACCAAACGTTGCAGATGGTCATTTCTTCATGCGCAGTGGTCAACGCGGCACTCTCTACGTAGCTGCCAAGAGCACTTTTTACTATGCGCACCCAACCAGAGTGACGGGAGGACCACATTTCAGAAAACGTGCTCAGCTCGTCGAGAAAATGCGATTTAAGCAATAAAATTAAAAATGCACCCAAAACCTAAACCAAACGTTGCAGGTGGTTATTTCTTCATGCGCAGCAGTCAACGCGGCACTCTCTAGCTGCCAAGAGCACTTTTTACTATGCGCACCCAACCAGAGTGACGGGAGGAGCACATTTCAGAAAACGTGCTCAGCTCGTCGAGAAAATGCGATTTAAGCAATGAAATTAAAAATGCACCCAAAACCTAAACCAAACGTTGCAGGTGGTTATTTCTTCATGCGCAGTGGTCAACGCGGCACTCTCTAGCTGCCAAGAGCACTTTTTACTATGCGCACCCAACCAGAGTGACGGGAGGAGCACTTTTCAGAAAACGTGCTCAGCTCGTCGAGAAAATGCGAATTAAGCAATAAAATTAAAAATGCACCCAAAACCTAAACCAAACGTTGCAGATGGTCATTTCTTCATGCGCAGTGGTCAACGCGGCACTCTCTAGCTGCCAAGAGCACTTTTTACTATGCGCACCCAACCAGAGTGACGGGAGGAGCACATTTCAGAAAACGTGCTCAGCTCGTCGAGAAAATGCGATTTAAGCAATAAAATTAAAAATGCACCTAAAACCCAAACCAAACGTTGCAGGTGGTTATTTCTTCATGCGCAGTGGTCAACGCGGCACTCTCTAGCTGCCAAGAGCACTTTTTACTATGCGCACCCAACCAGAGTGACGGGAGGAGCACATTTCAGAAAATGTGCTCAGCTCGTCGAGAAAATGCCATTTAAGCCGTACAATTAAAAATGCACCTAAAACCTAAACCAAACGTTGCAGGTGGTTGTTTCTTCATGCGCAGTGGTCAACGTGGCACTCTCTAGCTGCCAAGAGCACTTTTTACTATGCGCACCCAACCAGAGTGACGGGAGGAGCACATTTCAGAAAACGTGCTCAGCTCGTCGAGAAAATGCGATTTAAGCAATAAAATTAAAAATGCACCTAAAACCTAAACCAAACGTTGCAGGTGGTTATTTCTTCATGCGCAGTGGTCAACGCGGCACTCTGTAGCTGCCAAGAGCACTTTTTACTATGCGCACCCACCCAGAGTGACGGGAGGAGCACATTTCAGAAAACGTGCTCACCTCGTCGAGAAAATGCGATTTAAGCAATAAAATTAAAAATGCACCTAAAACCTAAACCAAACGTTGCAGGTGGTTATTTCTTCATGCGCAGTGGTCAACGCGGCACTCTCTAGCTGCCAAGAGAACTTTTTACTATGCGCACCCAACCAGAGTGACGGGAGGAGCACATTTCAGAAAACGTGCTCAGCTCGTCGAGAAAATGCGATTTAAGCAATAAAATTAAAAATGCACCTAAAACCTAAACCAAACGTTGCAGGTGGTTATTTCTTCATGCGCAGTGGTCAACGCGGCACTCTCTCGCTGCCAAGAGCACTTTTTACTATGCGCACCCAACCAGAGTGACGGGAGGAGCACATTTCAGAAAACGTGCTCAGCTCATCGAGAAAATGCGATTTAAGCAATAAAATTAAAATTGCACCTAAAACCTAAACCAAACGTTGCAGGTGGTTATTTCTTCATGCGCAGTGGTCAACGCAGCACTCTCTAGCTGCCAAGAGCACTTTTTACTATGCGCACCCAACCAGAGTGACGGGAGGAGCACATTTCAGAAAACGTGCTCAGCTCGTCGAGAAAATGCGATTTAAGCAATAAAATTAAAAATGCACCTAAAACCTAAACCAAACGTTGCAGGTGGTTATTTCTTCGTGCGCAGCAGTCAACGCGGCACTCTCTAGCTGCCAAGAGCACTTTTTACTATGCGCACCCAACCAGAGTGACGGGAGGAGCACATTTCAGAAAACGTGCTCAGCTCGTCGAGTAAATGTGATTTAAGCAATAAAATTAAAAATGCACCTAAAACCTAAACCAAACGTTGCAGATGGTCATTTCTTCATGCGCAGTGGTCAACGCGGCACTCTCTAGCTGCCAAGAGCACTTTTTACTATGCACACCCAACCAGAGTGACGGGAGGAGCACATTTCAGAAAACGTGCTCAGCTCGTCCAGACAATGCGATTTAAGCAATAAAATTAAAAATGCACCCAAAACCTAAACCAAACGTTGCAGGTGGTTATTTCTTCATGCGCAGTGGTCAACGCGGCACTCTCTAGCTGCCAAGAGCACTTTTTACTATGCGCACCCAACCAGAGTGACGGGAGGAGCACTTTTCAGAAAACGTGCTCAGCTCGTCGAGAAAATGCGAATTAAGCAATAAAATTAAAAATGCACCCAAAACCTAAACCAAACGTTGCAGATGGTCATTTCTTCATGCGCAGTGGTCAACGCGGCACTCTCTAGCTGCCAAGAGCACTTTTTACTATGCGCACCCAACCAGAGTGACGGGAGGAGCACATTTCAGAAAACGTGCTCAGCTCGTCGAGAAAATGCGATTTAAGCAATAAAATTAAAAATGCACCTAAAACCCAAACCAAACGTTGCAGGTGGTTATTTCTTCATGCGCAGTGGTCAACGCGGCACTCTCTAGCTGCCAAGAGCACTTTTTACTATGCGCACCCAACCAGAGTGACGGGAGGAGCACATTTCAGAAAATGTGCTCAGCTCGTCGAGAAAATGCCATTTAAGCCGTACAATTAAAAATGCACCTAAAACCTAAACCAAACGTTGCAGGTGGTTGTTTCTTCATGCGCAGTGGTCAACGTGGCACTCTCTAGCTGCCAAGAGCACTTTTTACTATGCGCACCCAACCAGAGTGACGGGAGGAGCACATTTCAGAAAACGTGCTCAGCTCGTCGAGAAAATGCGATTTAAGCAATACAATTAAAAATGCACCTAAAACCTAAACCAAACGTTGCAGGTGGTTATTTCTTCATGCGCAGTGGTCAACGCGGCACTCTGTAGCTGCCAAGAGCACTTTTTACTATGCGCACCCACCCAGAGTGACGGGAGGAGCACATTTCAGAAAACGTGCTCACCTCGTCGAGAAAATGCGATTTAAGCAATAAAATTAAAAATGCACCTAAAACCTAAACCAAACGTTGCAGGTGGTTATTTCTTCATGCGCAGTGGTCAACGCGGCACTCTCTAGCTGCCAAGAGCACTTTTTACTATGCGCACCCAACCAGAGTGACGGGAGGAGCACATTTCAGAAAAGTGCTCAGCTCGTCGAGAAAATGCGATTTAAGCAATAAAATAAAAAATGCACCTAAAACCTAAACCAAACGTTGCAGGTGGTTATTTCTTCATGCGCAGTGGTCAACGCGGCACTCTCTAGCTGCCAAGAGAACTTTTTACTATGCGCACCCAACCAGAGTGACGGGAGGAGCACATTTCAGAAAACGTGCTCAGCTCGTCGAGAAAATGCGATTTAAGCAATAAAATTAAAAATGCACCTAAAACCTATACCAAACGTTGCAGGTGGTTATTTCTTCATGCGCAGTGGTCAACGCGGCACTCTCTCGCTGCCAAGAGCACTTTTTACTATGCGCACCCAACCAGAGTGACGGGAGGAGCACATTTCAGAAAACGTGCTCAGCTCATCGAGAAAATGCGATTTAAGCAATAAAATTAAAATTGCACCTAAAACCTAAACCAAACGTTGCAGGTGGTTATTTCTTCATGCGCAGTGGTCAACGCAGCACTCTCTAGCTGCCAAGAGCACTTTTTACTATGCGCACCCAACCAGAGTGACGGGAGGAGCACATTTCAGAAAACGTGCTCAGCTCGTCCAGAAAATGCGATTTAAGCAATAAAATTAAAAATGCACCCAAAACCTAAACCAAACGTTGCAGGTGGTTATTTCTTCATGCGCAGTGGTCAACGCGGCACTCTCTAGCTGCCAAGAGCACTTTTTACTATGCGCACCCAACCAGAGTGACGGGAGGAGCACATTTCAGAAAACGTGCTCAGCTCGTCGAGAAAATGCGATTTAAGCAATAAAATTAAAAATGCACCTAAAACCTAAACCAAACGTTGCAGGTGGTTATTTCTTCATGCGCAGTGGTCAACGCGGCACTCTCTCGCTGCAAAGAGCACTTTTTACTATGCGCACCCAACCAGAGTGACGGGAGGAGCACATTTCAGAAAACGTGCTCAGCTCATCGAGAAAATGCGATTTAAGCAATAAAATTAAAAATGCACCTAAAACCTAAACCAAACGTTGCAGGTGGTTATTTCTTCATGCGCAGTGGTCAACGCGGCACTCTCTAGCTGCCAAGAGCACTTTTTACTATGCGCACCCAACCAGAGTGACGGGAGGAGCACATTTCAGAAAACGTGCTCAGCTCGTCGAGAAAATGCAATTTAAGCAATAAAATTAAAAATGCACCTAAAACCTAAACCAAACGTTGCAGGTGGTTATTTATTCGTGCGCAGCAGTCAACGCGGCACTCTCTAGCTGCCAAGAGCACTTTTTACTATGCGCACCCAACCAGAGTGACGGGAGGAGCACATTTCAGAAAACGTGCTCAGCTCGTCGAGTAAATGTGATTTAAGCAATAAAATTAAAAATGCACCCAAAACCTAAACCAAACGTTGCAGGTGGTTATTTCTTCATGCGCAGTGGTCAACGCGGCACTCTCTAGCTGCCAAGAGCACTTTTTACTATGCGCACCCAACCAGAGTGACGGGAGGAGCACATTTCAGAAAACGTGCTCAGCTCGTCCAGAAAATGCGATTTAAGCAATAAAATTAAAAATGCACCTAAAACCTAAACCAAACGTTGCAGATGGTCATTTCTTCATGCGCAGTGGTCAACGCGGCACTCTCTAGCTGCCAAGAGCACTTTTTACTATGCACACCCAACCAGAGTGACGGGAGGAGCACATTTCAGAAAACGTGCTCAGCTCGTCCAGACAATGCGATTTAAGCAATAAAATTAAAAATGCATCCAAAACCTAAACCAAACGTTGCAGGTGGTTATTTCTTAATGCGCAGTGGTCAACGCGGCACTCTCTAGCTGCCAAGAGCACTTTTTACTATGCGCACCCAACCAGAGATACGGGAGGAGTGCATTTCAGAAAACGTGCTCAGCTCGTCGAGAAAATGCGATTTAAGCAATAAAATTAAAAATGCACCTAAAACCTAAACCAAACGTTGCAGGTGGTTATTTCTTCATGCGCAGCAGTCAACGCGGCACTCTCTAGCTGCCAAGAGCACTTTTTACTATGCGGACCCAACCAGAGTGACGGGAGGAGCACATTTCAGAAAACGTGCTCAGCTCGTCGAGAAAATGCGATTTAAGCAATAAAATAGAAAATGCACCTAAAACCTAAACCAAACGCTGCAGATGGTCATTTCTTCATGTGCAGTGGTCAACGCGGCACTCTCTAGCTGCCAAGAGCACTTTTTACTATGCGCACCCAACCAGACTGACGGGAGGAGCACATTTCAGAAAACGTGCTCAGTTCGTCGAGAAAATGCGATTTAAGCAACAAAATTAAAAATGCACCCAAAACCTAAACCAAACGTTGCAGGTGGTTATTTCTTCATGCGCAGCAGTCAACGCGGCACTCTCTAGCTGCCAAGAGCACTTTTTAATATGCACACCCAACAAGAGTGACGGGAGGAGTGCATTTCAGAAAACGTGCTCAGCTCGACGAGAACATGCGATTTAAGCAATAAAATTAAAAATGCACCCAAAACCTAAACCAAACGTTGCAGGTGGTTATTTCTTCATGCGCAGTGGTCAAGGCGGCACTCTCTAGCTGCCAAGAGCACTTTTTACTATGCGCACCCAACCAGAGTGACGGGAGGAGCACATTTCAGAAAACGTGCTCTGCTCGTCGAGAAAATGCGATTTAAGCAATAAAATTAAAAATGCACCCAAAACCTAAACCAAACGTTGCAGGTGGTTATTTCTTCATGCGCAGTGGTAAACGCGGCACTCTCTAGCTGCCAAGAGCACTTTTTACTATGCGCACCCAACCAGAGTGACGGGAGGAGCACATTTCATAAAACGTTCTCAGCTCGTCCAGAAAATGCTATTTAAGCAATAAAATTAAAAATGCACCTAAAACCTAAACCAAACGTTGCAGATGGTCATTTCTTCATGCGCAGTGGTCAACGCGGCACTCTCTAGCTGCCAAGAGCACTTTTTACTATGCACACCCAACCAGAGTGACGGGAGGAGCACATTTCAGAAAACGTGCTCAGCTCGTCCAGAAAATGCGATTTAAGCAATAAAATTAAAAATGCACCCAAAACCTAAACCAAACGTTGCAGGTGGTTATTTCTTCATGCGCAGTGGTCAACGCGGCACTCTCTAGCTGCCAAGAGCACTTTTTACTATGCGCACCCAACCAGAGTGACGGGAGGAGCACATTTCAGAAAACGTGCACAGCTCGTCGAGAAAATGCGATTTAAGCAATAAAATTAAAAATGCACCCAAAACCTAAACCAAACGTTGCAGGTGGTTATTTCTTCGTGCGCAGCAGTCAACGCGGCACTCTCTAGCTGCCAAGAACACTTTTTACTATGCGCACCCAACCAGAGTGACGGGAGGAGCACATTTCAGAAAACGTGCTCAGCTCGTCGAGAAAATGCGATTTAAGCAATAAAATTAAAAATGCACCTAAAACCTAAACCAAACGTTGCAGGTGGTTATTTCTTCATGCGCAGTGGTCAACGCGGCACTCTCTAGCTGCCAAGAGCACTTTTTACTATGCGCACCAAACCAGAGTGACGGGAGGAGCACATTTCAGAAAACGTGCTCAGCTCGTCGAGAAAATGCGATTTAAGCAATAAAATTAAAACTGCACCCAAAACCTAAACCAAACGTTGCAGGTGGTTATTTCTTCATGCGCAGTGGTCAACGCGGCACTCTCTAGCTGCCAAGAGCACTTTTTACTATGCGCACTGAACCAGAGTGACGGGAGGAGCACTTTTCAGAAAACGTGCTCAGCTCGTCGAGAAAATGCGAATTAAGCAATAAAATTAAAAATGCACCCAAAACCTAAACCAAACGTTGCAGATGGTCATTTCTTCATGCGCAGTGGTCAACGCGGCACTCTCTAGCTGCCAAGAGCACTTTTTACTATGCGCACCCAACCAGAGTGACGGGAGGAGCACATTTCAGAAAACGTGCTCAGCTCGTCGAGAAAATGCGATTTAAGCAATAAAATTAAAAATGCACCTAAAACCCAAACCAAACGTTGCAGGTGGTTATTTCTTCATGCGCAGTGGTCAACGCGGCACTCTCTAGCTGCCAAGAGCACTTTTTACTATGCGCACCCAACCAGAGTGACGGGAGGAGCACATTTCAGAAAATGTGCTCAGCTCGTCGAGAAAATGCCATTTAAGCCGTACAATTAAAAATGCACCTAAAACCTAAACCAAACGTTGCAGGTGGTTGTTTCTTCATGCGCAGTGGTCAACGTGGCACTCTCTAGCTGCCAAGAGCACTTTTTACTATGCGCACCCAACCAGAGTGACGGGAGGAGCACATTTCAGAAAACGTGCTCAGCTCGTCGAGAAAATGCGATTCAAGCAATAAAATTTAAAATGCACCTAAAACCTAAACCAAACGTTGCAGGTGCTTATTTCTTCATGCGCATTGGTCAACGCGGCACTCTCTAGCTGCCAAGAGCACTTTTTCCTTTGCGCACCCAACCAGAGTGACGGGAGGAGCACATTTCAGAAAACGTGCTCAGCTCGTCGAGAAAATGCGATTTAAGCAATAAAATTAAAAATGCACCCAAAACCTAAACCAAACGTTGCAGGTGGTTATTTCTTCATGCGCATTGGTCAACGCGGCACTCTCTAGCTGCCAAGAGCACTTTTTACTTTGCGCACCCAACCAGAGTGACGGGAGGAGCACATTTCAGAAAACGTGCTCAGCTCGTCGAGAAAATGCGATTTAAGCAATAAAATTAAAAATGCACCCAAAACCTAAACCAAACGTTGCAGGTGGTTATTTCTTCATGCGCAGTGGTAAACGCGGAACTCTCTAGCTGCCAAGAGCACTTTTTACTATGCGCACCCAACCAGAGTGACGGGAGGAGCACATTTCAGAAAACGTGCTCAGCTCGTCCAGAAAAGGCTATTTAAGCAATAAAATAAAAAATGCACATAAAACCTAAACCAAACGTTGCAGATGGTCATTTCTTCATGCGCAGTGGTCAATGCGGCACTCTCTAGCTGCCAAGAGCACTTTTTACTATGCGCACCAAACCAGAGTGACGGGAGGACCACATTTCAGAAAACGTGCTCAGCTCGTCGAGAAAATGCGATTTAAGCAATAAAATTAAAACTGCACCCAAAACCTAAACCAAACGTTGCAGATGGTCATTTCTTCATGCGCAGTGGTCAACGCGGCACTCTCTAGCTGCCAAGAGCACTTTTTACTATGCACACCCAACCAGAGTGACGGGAGGAGCACATTTCAGAAAACGTGCTCAGCTCGTCGAGAAAATGCGATTTAAGCAATAAAATTAAAAATGCACCCAAAACCTAAACCAAACGTTGCAGGTGGTTATTTCTTCATGCGCAGCAGTCAACGCGGCACTCTCTAGCTGCCAAGAGCACTTTTTACTATGCGCACCCAACCAGAGTGACGGGAGGAGCACATTTCAGAAAACGTGCTCAGCTCGTCGAGAAAATGCGATTTAAGCAATAAAATTAAAAATGCACCCAAAACCTAAACCAAACGTTGCAGATGGTCATTTCTTCATGCGCAGTGGTCAACGCGGCACTCTCTAGCTGCCAAGAGCACTTTTTACTATGCGCACCCAACCAGAGTGACGGGAGGAGCACATTTCAGAAAACGTGCTCAGCTCGTCGAGAAAATGCGATTTAAGCAATAAAATTAAAAATGCACCCAAAACCTAAACCAAACGTTGCAGGTGGTTATTTCTTCATGCGCAGCAGTCAACGCGGCACTCTCTAGCTGCCAAGAGCACTTTTTACTATGCGCACCCAACCAGAGTGACGGGAGGAGCACATTTCAGAAAACGTGCTCAGCTCGTCGAGAAAATGCGATTTAAGCAATGAAATTAAAAATGCACCCAAAACCTAAACCAAACGTTGCAGGTGGTTATTTCTTCATGCGCAGTGGTCAACGCGGCACTCTCTAGCTACCAAGAGCACTTTTTACTATGCGCACCCAACCAGAGTGACGGGAGGAGCACTTTTCAGAAAACGTGCTCAGCTCGTCGAGAAAATGCGAATTAAGCAATAAAATTAAAAATGCACCCAAAACCTAAACCAAACGTTGCAGATGGTCATTTCTTCATGCGCAGTGGTCAACGCGGCACTCTCTAGCTGCCAAGAGCACTTTTTACTATGCACACCCAACCAGAGTGACGGGAGGAGCACATTTCAGAAAACGTGCTCAGCTCGTCGAGAAAATGCGATTTAAGCAATAAAATTAAAAATGCACCTAAAACCCAAACCAAACGTTGCAGGTTGTTATTTCTTCATGCGCAGTGGTCAACGCGGCACTCTCTAGCTGCCAAGAGCACTTTTTACTATGCGCACCCAACCAGAGTGACGGGAGGAGCACATTTCAGAAAACGTGCTCAGCTCGTCGAGAAAATGCCATTTAAGCCGTACAATTAAAAATGCACCTAAAACCTAAACCAAACGTTGCAGGTGGTTGTTTCTTCATGCGCAGTGGTCAACGTGGCACTCTCTAGCTCCCAAGAGCACTTTTTACTATGCGCACCCAACCAGAGTGACGGGAGGACCACATTTCAGAAAACGTGCTCAGCTCGTCGAGAAAATGCGATTTAAGCAATAAAATTAAAAATGCACCCAAAACCTAAACCAAACGTTGCAGGTGGTTATTTCTTCATGCGCAGCAGTCAACGTGGCACTCTCTAGCTGCCAAGAACACTTTTTACTATGCGCACCCAACCAGAGTGACGGGAGGAGCACATTTCAGAAAACGTGCTCAGCTCGTCGAGAAAATGCGATTTAAGCAATGAAATTAAAAATGCACCTAAAACCTAAACCAAACGTTGCAGGTGGTTATTTCTTCATGCGCAGTGGTCAACGCGGCACTCTCTAGCTGCCAAGAGCACTTTTTACTATGCGCACCCAACCAGAGTGACGGGAGGAGCACATTTCAGAAAACGTGCTCAGCTCGTCGAGAAAATGCGATTTAAGCAATAAAATTAAAAATGCACCCAAAACCTAAACCAAACGTTGCAGGTGGTTATTTCTTCATGCACAGCGGTCAACGCGGCACTCTCTAGCTGCCAAGAGCACTTTTTACTATGCGCACCCAACCAGAGTGACGGGAGGAGCACATTTCAGAAAACGTGGTCAGCTCGTCGAGAAAATGCGATTTAAGCAATAAAATTAAAAATGCACCTAAAACCTAAACCAAACGTTGCAGGTGGTTATTTCTTCATGCGCAGTGGTCAACGCGGCACTCTCTAGCTGCCAAGAGCACTTTTTACTATGCACACCCAACCAGAGTGACGGGAGGAGCACATTTCAGAAAACGTGCTCAGCTCGTCGAGAAAATGCGATTTACGCAATAAAATTAAAAATGCACCTAAAACCTAAACAAAACGTTGCAGGTGGTTATTTCTTCATGCGCAGTGGTTAACGCGGCACTCTCTAGCTGCCAAGAGCACTTTTTACTATGCGCACCCAACCAGAGTGACGGGAGGAGCACATTTCAGAAAACGTGCTCAGCTCGTCGAGAAAATGCGATTTAAGCAATAAAATTAAAAATGCACCCAAAACCTAAACCAAACGTTGCAGGTGGTTATTTCTTCATGCGCAGCAGTCAAAGCGGCACTCTCTGGCTGCCAAGAGCACTTTTTACTATGTGCACCCAACCAGAGTGACGGGAGGAGCACATTTCAGAAAACGTGCTCAGCTCGTCGAGAAAATGCGATTCAAGCAATACAATTTGAAATGCACCTAAAACCTAAACCAAACGTTGCAGGTGGTTATTTCTTCATGCGCATTGGTCAACGCGGCACTCTCTAGCTGCCAAGAGCACTTTTTACTTTGCGCACCCAACCAGAGTGACGGGAGGAGCACATTTCAGAAAACGTGCTCAGCTCGTCGAGAAAATGCGATTTAAGCAATAAAATTAAAAATGCACCCAAAACCTAAACCAAACGTTGCAGGTGGTTATTTCTTCATGCGCATTGGTCAACGCGGCACTCTCTAGCTGCCAAGAGCACTTTTTACTATGCGCACCCAACCAGAGTAACGGGAGGAGCACATTTCAGAAAACGTGCTCAGCTCGTCGAGAAAATGCGATTTAAGCAATAAAATTAAAAATGCACCCAAAACCTAAACCAAACGTTGCAGGTGGTTATTTATTCATGCGCAGTGGTCAACGCGGCACTCTCTAGCTGCCAAGAGCACTTTTTACTATGCGCACCCA
Organism: Syngnathus scovelli; assembly: GCF_024217435.2. NCBI lineage: Eukaryota > Metazoa > Chordata > Actinopteri > Syngnathiformes > Syngnathidae > Syngnathus > Syngnathus scovelli. The sequence goes on along the minus strand of NC_090854.1, from coordinate 5,103,549 downwards.
ACCAGAGTGACGGGAGGAGCACATTTCAGAAAACGTGCTCAGCTCGTCCAGAAAAGGCTATTTAAGCAATAAAATAAAAAATGCACATAAAACCTAAACCAAACGTTGCAGATGGTCATTTCTTCATGCGCAGTGGTCAATGCGGCACTCTCTAGCTGCCAAGAGCACTTTTTACTATGCGCACCCAACCAGAGTGACGGGAGGAGCACATTTCAGAAAACGTGCTCAGCTCGTCGAGAAAATGCGATTTAAGCAATAAAATTAAAAATGCACCCAAAACCTAAACCAAACGTTGCAGGTGGTTATTTCTTCATGCGCAGTGGTCAACGCGGCACTCTCTAGCTGCCAAGAGCACTTTTTACTATGCGCACCCAACCAGAGTGACGGGAGGAGCACTTTTCAGAAAACGTGCTCAGCTCGTCGAGAAATTGCGAATTAAGCAATAAAATTAAAAATGCACCCAAAACCTAAACCAAACGTTGCAGATGGTCATTTCTTCATGCGCAGTGGTCAACGCGGCACTCTCTAGCTGCCAAGAGCACTTTTTACTATGCGCACCCAACCAGAGTGACGGGAGGAGCACATTTCAGAAAACGTGCTCAGCTCGTCGAGAAAATGCGATTTAAGCAATAAAATTAAAAATGCACCTAAAACCCAAACCAAACGTTGCAGGTGGTTATTTCTTCATGCGCAGTGGTCAACGCGGCACTCTCTAGCTGCCAAGAGCACTTTTTACTATGCGCACCCAACCAGAGTGACGGGAGGAGCACATTTCAGAAAATGTGCTCAGCTCGTCGAGAAAATGCCATTTAAGCCGTACAATTAAAAATGCACCTACAACCTAAACCAAACGTTGCAGGTGGTTGTTTCTTCATGCGCAGTGGTCAACGTGGCACTCTCTAGCTGCCAAGAGCACTTTTTACTATGCGCACCCAACCAGAGTGACGGGAGGAGCACATTTCAGAAAACGTGCTCAGCTCGTCGAGAAAATGCGATTTAAGCAATAAAATTAAAAATGCACCTAAAACCTAAACCAAACGTTGCAGGTGGTTATTTCTTCATGCGCAGTGGTCAACGCGGCACTCTGTAGCTGCCAAGAGCACTTTTTACTATGCGCACCCACCCAGAGTGACGGGAGGAGCACATTTCAGAAAACGTGCTCACCTCGTCGAGAAAATGCGATTTAAGCAATAAAATTAAAAATGCACCTAAAACCTAAACCAAACGTTGCAGGTGGTTATTTCTTCATGCGCAGTGGTCAACGCGGCACTCTCTAGCTGCCAAGAGCACTTTTAACTATGCGCACCCAACCAGAGTGACGGGAGGAGCACATTTCAGAAAACGTGCTCAGCTCGTCGAGAAAATGCGATTTAAGCAATAAAATTAAAAATGCACCTAAAACCTAAACCAAACGTTGCAGGTGGTTATTTCTTCATGCGCAGTGGTCAACGCGGCACTCTCTAGCTGCCAAGAGCACTTTTTACTATGCGCACCCAACCAGAGTGACGGGAGGAGCACATTTCAGAAAACGTGCTCAGCTCGTCGAGAAAATGCGATTTAAGCAATAAAATTAAAAATGCACCTAAAACCTAAACCAAACGTTGCAGGTGGTTATTTCTTCATGCGCAGTGGTCAACGCGGCACTCTCCAACTGCCAAGAGCACTTTTTACTATGCACACCCAACCAGAGTGACGGGAGGAGCACATTTCAGAAAACGTGCTCAGCTCGTCCAGAAAATGCGATTTAAGCAATAAAATTAAAAATGCACCTAAAACCTAAACCAAACGTTGCAAGTGGTTATTTCTTCATATGCAGTGGTCAACGCGGAGCTCTCTAGCTGCCAAGAGCACTTTTTACTATGCGCACCCAACCAGAGTGACGGGAGGAGCACATTTCAGAAAACGTGCTCAGCTCGTCCAGAAAATGCGATTTAAGCAATAAAATTAAAAATGCACCTAAAACCTAAACCAAACGTTGCAGGTGGTTATTTCTTCATGCGCAGTGGTCAACGCGGCACTCTCTAGCTGCCAAGAGCAATTTTTACTACGCGCACCCAGCCAGAGTAACGGGAGGAGCACATTTCAGAAAACGTGCTCAGCTCGTCGAGAAAATGCGATTTAAGCAATAAAATTAAAAATGCACCCAAAACCTAAACCAAACGTTGCAGATGGTAATTTCTTCATGCGCAGTGGTCAACGCGGCACTCTCTAGCTGCCAAGAGCACTTTTTACTATGCACACCCAACAAGAGTGACGGGAGGAGCGCATTTCAGAAAACGTGCTCAGCTCGATGAGAACATGCGATTTAAGCAATAAAATTAAAAATGCACCCAAAACCTAAACCAAACGTTGCAGGTGGTTATTTCTTCATGCGCAGTGGTCAACGCGGCACTCTCTAGCTGCCAAGAGCACTTTTTACTATGCGCACCCAACCAGAGTGACGGGAGGAGCACATTTCAGAAAACGTGCTCAGCTCAACGAGAAAATGCGATTTAAGCAATAAAATTAAAAATGCACCTAAAACCTAAACCAAACGTTGCAGGTGGTTATTTCTTCATGCGCAGTGGTCAACGCGGCACTCTCTAGCTGCCAAGAACACTTTTTACTATGCGTACCCAACCAGAGTGACGGGAGGAGCACATTCCAGAAAACGTGCTCAGCTCGTCGAGAAAATGCGATTTAAGCAATAAATATAAAAATGCACCCAAAACCGAAACCAAACGTTGCAGGTGGTTATTTCTTCGTGCGCAGCAGTCAACGCGGCACTCTCTAGCTGCCAAGAGCACTTTTTACTATGCGCATCCAACCAGAGTGACGGGAGGAGCACATTTCAGAAAACGTGCTCAGCTCGTCGAGTAAATGCGATTTAAGCAATAAAATTAAAAATGCACCCAAAACCTAAACCAAACGTTGCAGGTGGTTATTTCTTCATGCGCAGTGGTCAACGCGGCACTCTCTAGCTGCCAAGAGCACTTTTTACTATGCGCACCCAACCAGAGTGACGGGAGGAGCACATTTCAGAAAACGTGCTTAGCTCGTCCAGAAAATGCGATTTAAGCAATAAAATTAAAAATGCACCTAAAACCTAAACCAAACGTTGCAGATGGCAATTTCTTCATGCGCAGTGGTCAACGCGGCACTCTCTAGCTGCCAAGAGCACTTTTTACTATGCACACCCAACCAGAGTGACGGGGGGAGCACATTTCAGAAAACGTGCTCAGCTCGTCCAGACAATGCGATTTAAGCAATAAAATTAAAAATGCACCCAAAACCTAAACCAAACGTTCCAGGTGGTTATTTCTTCATGCGCAGTGGTCAACGCGGCACTCTCTAGCTGCCAAGAGCACTTTTTACTATGCGCACCCAACCAGAGTGACGGGAGGAGCGCATTTCAGAAAACGTGCTCAGCTCGTCGAGAAAATGCGATTTAAGCAATAAAATTAAAAATGCACCTAAAACCTAAACCAAATGTTGCAGGTGGTTGTTTCTTCATGCGCAGCAGTCAACGCGGCACTCTCTAGCTGCCAAGAGCACTTTTTACTATGCGCACCCAACCAGAGTGACGGGAGGAGCACATTTCAGAAAACGTGCTCAGCTCGTCGAGAAAATGCGATTTAAGCAATAAAATTAAAAATGCACCTAAAACCTAAACCAAACGTTGCAGGTGGTTATTTCTTCATGCGCAGTGGTCAACGCGGCACTCTCCAACTGCCAAGAGCACTTTTTACTATGCACACCCAACCAGAGTGACGGGAGGAGCACATTTCAGAAAACGTGCTCAGCGCGTCGAGAAAATGCGAGTTAAGCAATAAAATTAAAAATGCACCCAAAACCTAAACCAAACGTTGCAGATGGTCATTTCTTCATGCGCAGTGGTCAACGCGGCACTCTCTAGCTGCCAAGAGCACTTTTTAATATGCACACCCAACAAGAGTGACGGGAGGAGCGCATTTCAGAAAACGTGCTCAGCTCGACGAGAACATGCGATTTAAGCAATAAAATTAAAAATGCACCCAAAACCTAAACCAAACGTTGCAGGTGGTTATTTCTTCATGCGCAGTGGTCAACGCGGCACTCTCTAGCTTCCAAGAGCACTTTTTACTATGCGCACCCAACCAGAGTGACGGGAGGAGCACATTTCAGAAAACGTGCTCAGCTCGTCGAGAAAATGCGATTTAAGCAATAAAATTAAAAATGCACCCAAAACCTAAACCAAACGTTGCAGGTGGTTATTTCTTCATGCGCAGTGGTAAACGCGGCACTCTCTAGCTGCCAAGAGCACTTTTTACTATGCACACCCAACCAGAGTGACGGGAGGAGCACATTCCAGAAAACGTGCTCAGCTCGTCGAGAAAATGCGATTTAAGCAATAAAATTAAAAATGCACCCAAAACCGAAACCAAACGTTGCAGATGGTCATTTCTTCATGCGCAGTGGTCAACGCGGCACTCTCTAGCTGCCAAGAGCACTTTTTACTATGCACACCCAACCAGAGTGACGGGAGGAGCACATTTCAGAAAACGTGCTCAGCTCGTCGAGAAAATGCGATTTAAGCAATAAAATTAAAAATGCACCCAAAACCTAAACCAAACGTTGCAGGTGGTTATTTCTTCATGCGCAGTGGTAAACGCGGCACTCTCTAGCTGCCAAGAGCACTTTTTACTATGCACACCCAACCAGAGTGACGGGAGGAGCACATTCCAGAAAACGTGCTCAGCTCGTCGAGAAAATGCGATTTAAGCAATAAAATTAAAAATGCACCCAAAACCGAAACCAAACGTTGCAGATGGTCATTTCTTCATGCGCAGTGGTCAACGCGGCACTCTCTAGCTGCCAAGAGCACTTTTTACTATGCAAACCCAACCAGAGTGACGGGAGGAGCACATTTCAGAAAACGTGCTCAGCTCGTCGAGAAAATGCGATTTAAGCAATAAAATTAAAAATGCACCCAAAACCTAAACCAAACGTTGCAGGTGGTTATTTCTTCATGCGCAGTGGTCAACGCGGCACTCTCTAGCTGCCAAGAGCATTTTTTACTATGCGCACCCAACCAGAGTGACGGGAGGAGCACATTTCAGAAAACGTGCTCAACTCGTCGAGAAAATGCGATTTAAGCAATAAAATTAAAAATGCACCCAAAACCGAAATCAAACGTTGCAGATGGTCATTTCTTCATGCGCAGTGGTCAACGCGGCACTCTCTAGCTGCCAAGAGCACTTTTTACTATGAACACCCAACCAGAGTGACGGGAGGAGCACATTTCAGAAAACGTGCTCAGCTCGTCGAGAAAATGCGATTTAAGCAATACAATTAAAAATGCACCAAAAACATTAAACCAAACGTTGCAGGTGGTTATTTCTTCATGCGCAGTCTTCAACGCGGCACTCTCTAGCTGCCAAGAGCATTTTTTACTATGCGCACCCAACCAGAGTGACGGGAGGAGCACATTTCAGAAAACGTGCTCAGCTCGTCGAGAAAATGCGATTTAAGCAATAAAATTAAAAATGCACCTAAAACCTAAACCAAATGTTGCAGGTGGTTATTTCTTCATGCGCAGTGGTCAACGCGGCACTCTCTAGCTGCCAAGAGCACTTTTTACTATGCGCACCCAACCAGAGTGACGGGAGGCGCACATTTCAGAAAACGTGCTCAGCTCGTCGAGAAAATGCGATTTAAGCAATAAAATTAAAAATGCACCTAAAACCTAAACTAAACGTTGCAGGTGGTTATTTCTTCGTGCGCAGCAGTGAACGCGGCACTCTCTAGCTGCCAAGAGCACTTTTTACTATGCGCACCCAGCCAGAGTGACGGGAGGAGCACATTTCAGAATACGTGCTCAGCTCGTTGAGAAAATGCGATTTAAGCAATAAAATTAAAAATGCACCCAAAACCTAAACCAAACGTTGCAGGTGGTTATTTATTCATGCGCAGTGGTCAACGCGGCACTCTCTAGCTGCCAAGAGCATTTTTTACTATGCGCACCCAACCAGAGTGACGGGAGGAGCACATTTCAGAAAACGTGCTCAGCTCGTCGAGAAAATGCGATTTAAGCAATAAAATTAAAAATGCACCCAAAACCTAAACCAAACGTTGCAGATGGTCATTTCTTCATGCGCAGTGGTCAACGCGGCACTCTCTAGCTGCCAAGAGCACTTTTTACTATGCGCACCCAACCAGAGTGACGGGAGGAGCGCATTTCAGAAAACGTGCTCAGCTCGTCGAGAAAATGCGATTTAAGCAATAAAATTAAAAATGCACCTAAAACCTAAACCAAAAGTTGCAGGTGGTTATTTCTTCATGCGCAGTGGTCAACGCGGCACTCTCTAGCTGCCAAGAGCACTTTTTACTATACACACCCAACCAGAGTGACGGGAGGAGCACATTCCAGAAAACGTGCTCAGCTCGTCGATAAAATGCGATTTAAGCAATAAAATTAAAAAATGCACCCAAAACCTAAACCAAACGTTGCAGATGGTCATTTCTTCATGTGCAGTGGTCAACGCGGCACTCTCTAGCTGCCAAGAGCACTTTTTACTATGCACACCCAACCAGAGTGACGGGAGGAGCGCATTTCAGAAAATGTGCTCAGCTCGTCGAGAAAATGCGATTTAAGCAATAAAATTAAAAATGCACCCAAAACCTAAACCAAACGTTGCAGGTGGTTATTTCTTCATGCGCAGTGGTCAACGCGGCACTCTCTAGCTGCCAAGAGCACTTTTTACTATGCGCACCCAACCAGAGTGACGGGAGGAGCACATTTCAGAAAACGTGCTCAGCTCGTCGAGAAAATGCGATTTAAGCAATCCAATTAAAAATGCACCTAAAACCTAAACCAAACGTTGCAGGTGGTTATTTCTTCATGCGCAGTGGTCAACGCGGCACTCTCTAGCTGCCAAGAGCACTTTTTACTATGCGCACCCAACCAGAGTGACGGGAGGAGCACATTTCAGAAAACCTGCTCAGCTCGTCGAGAAAATGCGATTTAAGCAATAAAATTAAAAATGCACCTAAAACCTAAACCAAACGTTGCAGGTGGTTATTTCTTCATGCGCAGTGGTCAACGCGGCACTCTCTAGCTGCCAAGAGCACTTTTTACTATGGGCACCCAACCAGAGTGACGGGAGGAGCACATTTCAGAAAACGTGCTCAGCTCGTCGAGAAAATGCGATTTAAGCAATAAAATTAAAAATGCACCTAAAACCTAAACCAAACGCTGCAGATGGTCATTTCTTCATGCGCAGTGGTCAACGCGGCAATCTCTAGCTGCCAAGAGCACTTTTTACTATACACACCCAACCAGAGTGACGGGAGGAGCACATTCCAGAAAACGTGCTCAGCTCGTCGGGAAAATGCGATTTAAGCAATAAAATTAAAAATGCACCCAAAACCTAAACCAAACGTTGCAGATGGTCATTTCTTCATGTGCAATGGTCAACGCGGCACTCTCTAGCTGCCAAGAGCACTTTTTACTATGCACACCCAACCAGACTGACGGGAGGAGCGCATTTCAGAAAACGTGCTCAGCTCGTCGAGAAAATGCGATTTAAGCAATAAAATTAAAAATGCACCCAAAACCTAAACCAAACGTTGCAGGTGGTTATTTCTTCATGCGCAGTGGTCAACGCGGCACTCTCTAGCTGCCAAGAGCACTTTTTACTATGCACACCCAACCAGAGTGACGGGAGGAGCACATTTCAGAAACGTGCTAAGCTCGTCGAGAAAATGCGATTTAAGCAATAAAATTAAAAATGCACCCAAAACCTAAACCAAACGTTGCAGGTGGTTATTTCTTCATATGCAGCAGTCAACGCGGCACTCTCTAGCTGCCAAGAGCACTTTTTACTATGCGCACCCAACCAGAGTGACGGGAGGAGCACATTTCAGAAAACGTGCTCAGCTCGTCGAGAAAATGCGATTTAAGCAATAAAATAAAAAATGCACCTAAAACCTAAACCAAACGTTGCAGGTGGATATTTCTTCATGCGCAGTGGTCAACGCGGCACTCTCTAGCTGCCAAGAGCACTTTTTACTATGCGCATCCAACCAGAGTGACGTGAGGAGCACATTTAAGAAAACGTGCTCAGCTCGTCGAGAAAATGCGATTTAAGCAATAACATTAAAAATGCATCTAAAACCTAAACCAAACGTTGCAGGTGGTTATTTCTTGATGCGCAGTGGTCAACGCGGCACTCTCTCGCTGCCAAGAGAACTTTTTACTATGCACACCCAACCAGAGTGACGGGAGGAGCACATTTCAGAAAACGTGCTCAGCTCGTCCAGAAAATGCGATTTAAGCAATAAAATTAAAAATGCACCCAAAACCTAAACCAAACGTTGCAGGTGGTTATTTCTTCATGCGCAGTGGTCAACGCGGCACTCTCTAGCTGCCAAGAGCACTTTTTACTATGCGCACCCAACCAGAGTGACGGGAGGAGCACATTTCAGAAAACGTGCTCAGCTCGTCGAGAAAATGCAATTTAAGCAATAAAATTAAAAATGCACCCAAAACCTAAACCAAACGTTGCAGGTGGTTATTTCTTCGTGCGCAGCAGTCAACGCGCCACTCTATAGCTGCCAAGAACACTTTTTACTATGCGCACCCAACCAGAGTGACGGGAGGAGCACATTTCAGAAAACGTGCTCAGCTCGTCGAGAAAATGCGATTTAAGCAATAAAATTAAAAATGCACCTAAAACCTAAACCAAACGTTGCAGGTGGTTATTTCTTCATGCGCAGTGGTCAACGCGGCACTCTCTAGCTGCCAAGAGCACTTTTTACTATGCGCACCCAACCAGAGTGACGGGAGGAGCACATTTCAGAAAACGTGCTCAGCTCGTCGAGAAAATGCGATTTAAGCAATAAAATTAAAAATGCACCCAAAACCTAAACCAAACGTTGCAGGTGGTTATTTCTTCATGCGCAGTGGTCAACGCGGCACTCTCTAGCTGCCAAGAGCACTTTTTACTATGCGCACCCAACCAGAGTGACGGGAGGAGCACATTTCAGAAAAGGTGCTCAGCTCGTCGAGAAAATGCGATTTAAGCAATAAAATTAATAATGCACCCAAAACTTAAACCAAACGTTGCAGGTGGTTATTTCTTCATATGCAGCAGTCAACGCGGCACTCTCTAGCTGCCAAGAGCACTTTTTACTATGCGCAACCAACCAGAGTGACGGGAGGAGCACATTTCAGAAAACGTGCTCAGCTCGTCGAGAAAATGCGATTTAAGCAATAAAATAAAAAATGCACCTAAAACCTAAACCAAACGTTGCAGGTGGATATTTCTTCATGCGCAGTGGTCAACGCGGCACTCTCTAGCTGCCAAGAGCACTTTTTACTATGCACACCCAACCAGAGTGACGGGAGGAGCACATTTCAGAAAACGTGCTCAGCTCGTCCAGACAATGCGATTTAAGCAATAAAATTAAAATTGCACCCAAAACCTAAACCAAACGTTGCAGGTGGTTATTTCTTAATGTGCAGTGGTCAACGCGGCACTCTCTAGCTGCCAAGAGCACTTTTTACTATGCGCACCCAACCAGAGTGACGGGAGGAGCGCATTTCAGAAAACGTGCTCAGCTCGTCGAGAAAATGCGATTTAAGCAATAAAATTAAAAATGCACCCAAAACCTAAACCAAACGTTGCAGGTGGTTATTTCTTCATGCGCAGTGGTAAACGCGGCACTCTCTAGCTGCCAAGAGCACTTTTTACTATGCGCACCCAACCAGAGTGACAGGAGGAGCACATTTCATAAAACGTGCTCAGCTCGTCCAGAAAATGCTATTTAAGCAATAAAATTAAAAATGCACCTAAAACCTAAACCAAACGTTGCAGATGGTCATTTCTTCATGCGCAGTGGTCAACGCGGCACTCTCTAGCTGCCAAGAGCACTTTTTACTATGCACACCCAACCAGAGTGACGGGAGGAGCACATTTCAGAAAACGTGCTCAGCTCGTCGAGAAAATGCGATTTAAGCAATAAAATTAAAAATGCACCAAAAACCGAAACCAAACGTTGCAGATGGTCATTTCTTCATGCGCAGTGGTCAACGCGGCACTCTCTAGCTGCCAAGAGCACTTTTTACTATGCACACCCAACCAGAGTGACGGGAGGAGCACATTTCAGAAAACGTGCTCAGCTCGTCGAGAAAATGCGATTTAAGCAATAAAATTAAAAATGCACCCAAAACATTAAACCAAACGTTGCAGGTGGTTATTTCTTCATGCGCAGTGGTCAACGCGGCACTCTCTAGCTGCCAAGAGCATTTTTTACTATGCACACCCAACCAGAGTGACGGGAGGAGCACATTTCAGAAAACGTGCTCAGCTCGTCGAGAAAATGCGATTTAAGCAATAAAATTAAAAATGCACCTAAAACCTAAACCAAACGTTGCAGGTGGTTATTTCTTCATGCGCAGTGGTCAACGCGGCACTCTTTAGCTGCCAAGAGCACTTTTTACTATGCGCACCCAACCAGAGTGACGGGAGGAGCACATTTCAGAAAACGTGCTCAGCTCGTCGAGAAAATGCGATTTAAGCAATAAAATTAAAAATGCACCTAAAACCTATACCAAACGTTGCAGGTGGTTATTTCTTCATATGCAGTGGTCAACGCGGCACTCTCTAGCTGCCAAGAGCACTTTTTACTATGCGCACCCAACCAGAGTGACGGGAGGAGCACATTTCAGAAAACGTGCTCAGCTCGTCTAGAAAATGCGATTTAAGCAATAAAATTAAAAATGCACCCAAAACCTAAACCAAACGTTGCAGATGGTCATTTCTTCATGCGCAGTGGTCAACGCGGCACTCTCTAGCTGCCAAGAGCACTTTTTACTATGCACACCCAACCAGAGTGACGGGAGGAGCGCATTTCAGAAAACGTGCTCAGCTCGACGAGAAAATGCGATTTAAGCAATCAAATTAAAAATGCACCCAAAACCTAAATCAAACGTTGCAGGTGGTTATTTCTTCATGCGCAGTGGTCAACGTGGCACTCTCTAGCTGCCAAGAGCACTTTTTACTATGCGCACCCAACCAGAGTGACGGGAGGAGCACATTTCAGAAAACGTGCTCAGCTCGTCGAGAAAATGCGATTTAAGCAATAAAATTAAAAATGCACCCAAAACCTAAACCAAACGTTGCAGATGGTCATTTCTTCATGCGCAGTGGTCAACGCGGCACTCTCTAGCTGCCAAGAGCACTTTTTACTATGCACACCCAACCAGAGTGACGGGAGGAGCACATTTCAGAAAACGTGCTCAGCTCGTCGAGAAAATGCGATTTAAGCAATAAAATTAAAAATGCACCAAAAACCGAAACCAAACGTTGCAGATGGTCATTTCTTCATGCGCAGTGGTCAACGCGGCACTCTCTAGCTGCCAAGAGCACTTTTTACTATGCACACCCAACCAGAGTCACGGGAGGAGCACATTTCAGAAAACGTGCTCAGCTCGTCGAGAAAATGCGATTTAAGCAATAAAATTAAAAATGCACCCAAAACATTAAACCAAACGTTGCAGGTGGTTATTTCTTCATGCGCAGTGGTCAACGCGGCACTCTCTAGCTGCCAAGAGCATTTTTTACTATGCACACCCAACCAGAGTGACGGGAGGAGCACATTTCAGAAAACGTGCTCAGCTCGTCGAGAAAATGCGATTTAAGCAATAAAATTAAAAATGCACCTAAAACCTAAACCAAACGTTGCAGGTGGTTATTTCTTCATGCGCAGTGGTCAATGCGGCACTCTTTAGCTGCCAAGAGCACTTTTTACTATGCGCACCCAACCAGAGTGACGGGAGGAGCACATTTCAGAAAACGTGCTCAGCTCGTCGAGAAAATGCGATTTAAGCAATAAAATTAAAAATGCACCTAAAACCTATACCAAACGTTGCAGGTGGTTATTTCTTCATATGCAGTGGTCAACGCGGCACTCTCTAGCTGCCAAGAGCACTTTTTACTATGCGCACCCAACCAGAGTGACGGGAGGAGCACATTTCAGAAAACGTGCTCAGCTCGTCTAGAAAATGCGATTTAAGCAATAAAATTAAAAATGCACCCAAAACCTAAACCAAACGTTGCAGATGGTCATTTCTTCATGCGCAGTGGTCAACGCGGCACTCTCTAGCTGCCAAGAGCACTTTTTACTATGCACACCCAACCAGAGTGACGGGAGGAGCGCATTTCAGAAAACGTGCTCAGCTCGACGAGAAAATGCGATTTAAGCAATCAAATTAAAAATGCACCCAAAACCTAAATCAAACGTTGCAGGTGGTTATTTCTTCATGCGCAGTGGTCAACGTGGCACTCTCTAGCTGCCAAGAGCACTTTTTACTATGCGCACCCAACCAGAGTGACTGGAGGAGCACATTTCAGAAAACGTGCTCAGCTCGTCGAGAAAATGCGATTTAAGCAATAAAATTAAAAATGCACCTTAAACCTAAACCAAACGTTGCAGATGGTCATTTCTTCATGCGCAGTGGTCAACGAGGCACACTCTAGCTGCCAAGAGCACTTTTTACTATGCACACCCAACCAGAGTGACGGGAGGAGCGCATTTCAGAAAACGTGCTCAGCTCGTCGAGAAAATGCGATTTAAGCAATAAAATTAAAAATGCACCCAAAACCTAAACCAAACGTTGCAGGTGGTTATTTCTTCATGCGCAGTGGTCAACGCGGCACTCTCTAGCTGCCAAGAGCACTTTTTACTATGCGCACCCAACCAGAGTGACAGGAGGAGCACATTTCAGAAAACGTGCTCAGCTCGTCGAGAAAATGCGATTTAAGCAATAAAATTAAAAATGCACCTAAAACCTAAACCAAACGTTGCAGGTGGTTATTTCTTCATGCGCAGTGGTCAACGCGGCACTCTCTCGCTGCCAAGAGCACTTTTTACGATGCACACCCAACCAGAGAGACGGGAGGAGCGCATTTCAGAAAACGTGCTCAGCTCGACGAGAAAATGCGATTTAAGCAATAAAATTAAAAATGCACCCAAAACCTAAACCAAACGTTGCAGGTGGTTATTTCTTCATGCGCAGTGGTCAACGCGGCACTCTCTAGCTGCCAAGAGCACTTTTTACTATGCGCACCCAACCAGAGTGACGGGAGGAGCACATTTCAGAAAACGTGTTCAGCTCGTCCAGACAATGCGATTTAAGCAATAAAATTAAAAATGCACCCAAAACCTAAACCAAACGTTGCAGGTGGTTATTTCTTCATGCGCAGTGGTCAACGCGGCACTCTCTAGCTGCCAAGAGCACTTTTTACTATGCGCACCCAACCAGAGTGACGGGAGGAGCGCATTTCAGAAAACGTGCTCAGCTCGTCGAGAAAATGCGATTTAAGCAATAAAATTAAAAATGCACCTAAAACCTAAACCAAAAGTTGCAGGTGGTTATTTCTTCATGCGCAGCAGTCAACGCGGCACTCTCTAGCTGCGAAGAGCACTTTTTAATATGCACACCCAACAAGAGTGACGGGAGGAGCGCATTTCAGAAAACGTGCTCAGCTCGACGAGAACATGCGATTTAAGCAATAAAATTAAAAATGCACCCAAAACCTAAACCAAACGTTGCAGGTGGTTATTTCTTCATGCGCAGTGGTCAACGCGGCACTCTCTAGCTGCCAAGAGCACTTTTTACTATGCGCACCCAACCAGAGTGACGGGAGGAGCACATTTCAGAAAAAGTGCTCAGCTCGTCGAGAAAATGCGATTTAAGCAATAAAATTAAAAATGCAACTAAAACCTAAACCAAACGTTGCAGGTGGTTATTTCTTCGTGCGCAGCAGTCAACGCGGCACTCTCTAGCGGCCAAGAGCACTTTTTACTATGCACACCCAACCAGAGTGACGGGAGGAGCACATTTCAGAAAACGGGCTCAGCTCGTCCAGAAAATGCGATTTAAGCAATAAAATTAAAAATGCACCCAAAACCTAAACCAAACGTTGCAGGTGGTTATTTCTTCATGCGCAGTGGTCAACGCGGCACTCTCTAGCTGCCAAGAGCACTTTTTACTATGCGCACCCAACCAGAGTGACGGGAGGAGCGCATTTCAGAAAACGTGCTCAGCTCGTCGAGAAAATGCGATTTAAGCAATAAAATTAAAAATGCACCCAAAACCTAAACCAAACGTTGCAGGTGGTTATTTCTTCGTGCGCAGCAGTCAACGCGGCACTCTCTAGCTGCCAAGAACACTTTTTATTATGCGCACCCAACCAGAGTGACGGGAGGAGCACATTTCAGAAAACGTGCTCAGCTCGTCGAGAAAATGCGATTTAAGCAATAAAATTAAAAATGCACCTAAAACCTAAACCAAACGTTGCAGGTGGTTATTTCTACATGCGCAGTGGTCAACGCGGCACTCTCTAGCTGCCAAGAGCACTTTTTACTATGCGCACCCAACCAGAGTGACGGGAGGAGCACATTTCAGAAAACGTGCTCAGCTCGTCGAGAAAATGCGATTTAAGCAATAAAATTAAAAATGCACCTAAAACCTAAACCAAACGTTGCAGGTGGTTATTTCTTCATGCGCAGTGGTCAACGCGGCACTCTCCAGCTGCCAAGAGCACTTTTTACTATGCGCACCCAACAAGAGTGACGGGAGGAGCACATTTCAGAAAACGTGCTCAGCTCGTCGAGAAAATGCGATTTAAGCAATAAAATTAAAAATGCACCCAAAACCTAAACCAAACGTTGCAGATGGTCATTTCTTCATGCGCAGTGGTCAACGCGGCACTCTCTAGCTGCCAAGAGCACTTTTTAATATGCACACCCAACAAGAGTGACGGGAGGAGCGCATTTCAGAAAACGTGCTCAGCTCGACGAGAACATGCGATTTAAGCAATAAAATTAAAAATGCACCCAAAACCTAAACCAAACGTTGCAGGTGGTTATTTCTTCATGCGCAGTGGTCAACGCGGCACTCTCTAGCTGCCAAGAGCACTTTTTACTATGCGCACCCAACCAGAGTGACGGGAGGAGCACATTTCAGAAAACGTGCTCAGCTCGTCGAGAAAATGCGATTTAAGCAATAAAATTAAAAATGCACCTAAAACCTAAACCAAACGTTGCAGGTGGTTATTTTTTCATGCGCAGTGGTCAACGCGGCACTCTCTAGCTGCCAAGAGCACTTTTTACTATGCGCACCCAACCAGAGTGACGGGAGGAGCACATTTCAGAAAACGTGCTCAGCTCGTCGAGAAAATGCGATTTAAGCAATAAAATTAAAAATGCACCTAAAAACCTAAACCAAACGTTGCAGATGGTCATTTCTTCATGCGCAGTGGTCAACGCGGCACTCTCTAGCTGCCAAGAGCACTTTTTACTATGCACACCCAACCAGAGTGACGGGAGGAGCGCATTTCAGAAAACGTGCTCAGCTCGACGAGAAAATGCGATTTAAGCAATAAAATTAAAAATGCACCCAAAACCTAAACCAAACGTTGCAGGTGGTTATTTCTTCATGCGCAGTGGTCAACGCGGCACTCTCTAGCTGCCAAGAGCACTTTTTACTATGCGCACCCAACCAGAGTGACGGGAGGAGCACATTTCAGAAAACGTGCTCAGCTCGTCGAGAAAATGCGATTTAAGCAATAAAATTAAAAATGCACCCAAAACCTAAACCAAATGTTGCAGGTGGTTATTTCTTCATGCGCAGTGGTCAACGCGGCACTCTCTAGCTTCCAAGAGCACTTTTTACTATGCGCACCCAACCAGAGTGACGGGAGGAGCACATTTCAGAAAACGTGCTTAGCTCGTCCAGAAAATGCGATTTAAGCAATAAAATTAAAAATGCACCTAAAACCTAAACCAAACGTTGCAGATGGTCATTTCTTCATGCGCAGTGGTCAACGCGGCACTCTCTAGCTGCCAAGAGCACTTTTTACTATGCACACCCAACCAGAGTGACGGGAGGAGCACATTTCAGAAAAGGTGCTCAGCTCGTCGAGAAAATGCGATTTAAGCAATAAAATTAAAAATGCACCCAAAACCTAAACCAAACATTGCAGGTGGTTATTTCTTCATGCGCAGCAGTCAACGCGGCACTCTCTAGCTGCCAAGAGCACTTTTTACTATGCGCACCCAACCAGAGTGACGGGAGGAGCACATTTCAGAAAACGTGCTCAGCTCGACGAGAACATGCGATTTAAGCAATAAAATTAAAAATGCACCCAAAACCTAAACCAAACGTTGCAGGTGGTTATTTCTTCATGCGCAGTGGTCAACGCGGCACTCTCTAGCTGCCAAGAGCACTTTTTACTATGCGCACCCAACCAGAGTGACGGGAGGAGCACATTTCAGAAAACGTGCTCAGCTCGTCGAGAAAATGCGATTTAAGCAATAAAATTAAAAATGCACCCAAAACCTAAACCAAACGTTGCAGGTGGTTATTTCTTCATGCGCAGCAGTCAACGCGGCAGTCTCTAGCTGCCAAGAGCACTTTTTACTATGTGCACCCAACCAGAGTGACGGGAGGAGCACATTTCAGAAAACGTGCTCAGCTCGTCGAGAAAATGCGATTTAAGCAATAAAATTAAAAATGCACCCAAAACCTAAACCAAACGTTGCAGGTGGTTATTTCTTCATGCGCAGTGGTGAACGCGGCACTCTCTAGCTGCCAAGAGCACTTTTTACTATGCGCACCCAACCAGAGTGACGGGAGGAGCACTTTTCAGAAAACGTGCTCAGCTCGTCGAGAAAATGCGAATTAAGCAATAAAATTAAAAATGCACCCAAAACCTAAACCAAACGTTGCAGATGGTCATTTCTTCATGTGCAGTGGTCAACGCGGCACTCTCTAGCTGCCAAGAGCACTTTTTACTATGCACACCCAACCAGAGTGACGGGAGGAGCGCATTTCAGGAAACGTGCTCAGCTCGTCGAGAAAATGCGATTTAAGCAATAAAATTAAAAATGCACCCAAAACCTAAACCAAACGTTGCAGGTGGTTATTTCTTCATGCGCAGTGGTCAACGCGGCACTCTCTAGCTGCCAAGAGCACTTTTTACTATGCGCACCCAACCAGAGTGACGAGAGGAGCACATTTCAGAAAACGTGCTCAGCTCGCCGAGAAAATGCGATTTAAGCAATACAATTAAAAATGCACCTAAAACCTAAACCAAACATTGCAGGTGGTTATTTCTTCATGTGCAGTGGTCAACGCGGCACTCTCTAGCTGCCAAGAGCACTTTTTACTATGCGCACCCACCCAGAGTGACGGGAGGAGCACATTTAAGAAAACGTGCTCAGCTCGTCGAGAAAATGCGATTTAAGCAATTAAATTAAAAATGCACCTAAAATCTATACCAAACGTTGCAGGTGGTTATTTCTTCATGCGCAGCAGTCAACACGGCACTCTCTAGCTGCCAAGAGCACTTTTTACTATGCACACCAAACCAGAGTGACGGGAGGAGCACATTTCAGAAAACGTGCTCAGCTCGTCGAGAAAATGCGATTTAAGCAATACAATTAAAAATGCACCCAAAACATTAAACCAAACGTTGCCGGTGGTTATTTCTTCATGCGCAGTGGTCAACGCGGCACTCTCTAGCTGCCAAGAGCATTTTTTACTATGCGCACCCAACCAGAGTGACGGGAGGAGCACATTTCAGAAAACGTGCTCAGCTCGTCGAGAAAATGCGATTTAAGCAATAAAATTAAAAATGCACCTAAAACCTAAACCAAACGTTGCAGGTGGTTATTTCTTCATGCGCAGTGGTCAACGCGGCACTCTCTAGCTGCCAAGAGCACTTTTTACTATGCGCACCCAACCAGAGCGACGGGAGGAGCACATTTCAGAAAACGTGCTCAGCTCGTCGAGAAAATGCGATTTAAGCAATAAAATTAAAAATGCACCTAAAACCTAAACTAAACGTTGCAGGTGGTTATTTCTTCGTGCGCAGCAGTCAACGCGGCACTCTCTAGCTGCCAAGAGCACTTTTTACTATGCGCACCCAACCAGAGTGACGGGAGGAGCACATGTCAGAAAACGTGCTCAGCTCGTCGAGTAAATGCAATTTAAGCAATAAAATTAAAAATGCACCCAAAACCTAAACCAAACGTTGCAGGTGGTTATTTCTTCATGCGCAGTGGTCAACGCGGCACTCTCTAGCTGCCAAGACCACTTTTTACTATGCGCACCCAACCAGAGTGACGGGATTAGCACATTTCAGAAAACGTGCTCAGCTCGTCCAGAAAATACGATTTAAGCAATAAAATTAAAAATGCACCTAAAACCTAAACCAAACGTTGCAGATGGTCATTTCTTCATGCGCAGTGGTCAACGCGGCACTCTCTAGCTGCCAATAGCACTTTTTACTATGCGCACCCAACCAGAGTGACGGGAGGAGCACATTTCAGAAAACGTTCTCAGCTCGTCCAGACAATGCGATTTAAGCAATAAAATTAAAAATGCACCCAAAACCTAAACCAAACGTTGCAGGTGGTTATTTCTTCATGCGCAGTGGTCAACGCGGCACTCTCTAGCTGCCAAGAGCACTTTTTACTATGCGCACCCAACCAGAGTGACGGGAGGAGCGCATTTCAGAAAACGTGCTCAGCTCGACGAGAAAATGCGATTTAAGCAATAAAATTAAAAATGCACCCAAAACCTAAACCAAACGTTGCAGGTGGTTATTTCTTCATGCGCAGTGGTCAACGCGGCACTCTCTAGCTGCCAAGAGCACTTTTTACTATGCGCACCCAACCAGAGTGACGGGAGGAGCACATTTCAGAAAACGTGCTCAGCTCGTCGAGAAAATGCGATTTAAGCAATAAAATTAAAAATGCACCTTAAACCTAAACCAAACGTTGCAGATGGTTATTTCTTCATGCGCAGTGGTCAACGCGGCACTCTCTAGCTGCCAAGAGCACTTTTTACTATGCGCACCCAACCAGAGTGACGGGAGGAGCACATTTCAGAAAACGTGCTCAGCTCGTCGAGAAAATGCGATTTAAGCAATAAAATTAAAAATGCACCCAAAACCTAAACCAAACGTTGCAGGTGGTTATTTCTTCATGCGCAGTGGTCAACGCGGCACTCTCTAGCTGCCAAGAGCACTTTTTACTATGCGCACCCAACCAGAGTGACGGGAGGAGCACATTTCAGAAAACGTGCTCAGCTCGTTGAGAAAATGCGATTTAAGCAATAAAATTAAAAATGCACCCAAAACCTAAACCAAACGTTGCAGGTGGTTATTTCTTCATGCGCAGTGGTCAACGCAGCACTCTCTAGCTGCCAAGAGCACTTTTTACGATGCACACCCAACCAGAGAGACGGGAGGAGCGCATTTCAGAAAACGTGCTCAGCTCGACAAGAAAATGCGATTTAAGCAATAAAATTAAAAATGCACCCAAAACCTAAACCAAACGTTGCAGGTGGTAATTTCTTCATGCGCAGTGGTCAACGCGGCACTCTCTAGCTGCCAAGAGCACTTTTTACTATGCGCACCCAACCAGAGTGACGGGAGGAGCTCATTTCAGAAAACGTGCTCAGCTCGTCGAGAAAATGCGATTTAAGCAATAAAATTAAAAATGCACCCAAAACCTAAACCAAACGTTGCAGGTGGTTATTTCTTCATGCGCAGTGGTCAACGCGGCACTCTCTAGCTGCCAAGAGCACTTTTTACTATGCGCACCCAACCAGAGTGACGGGAGGAGCACATTTCAGAAAACGTGCTCAGCTCGTCGAGAAAATGCGATTTAAGCAATAAAATTAAAAATGCACCTAAAACCTAAACCAAACGTTGCAGGTGGTTATTTCTTCGTGCGCAGCAGTCAACGCGGCACTCTCTAGCTGCCAAGAGCACTTTTTACTATGCGCACCCAACCAGAGTGACGGGAGGAGCACATTTCAGAAAACGTGCTCAGCTCGTCGAGTAAATGCAATTTAAGCAATAAAATTAAAAATGCACCCAAAACCTAAACCAAACGTTGCAGGTGGTTATTTCTTTATGCGCAGTTGTCAACGCGGCACTCTCTAGCTGCCAAGAGCACTTTTTACTATGCGCACCCAACCAGAGTGACGGGAGGAGCACATTCCAGAAAACGTGCTCAGCTCGTCGAGAAAATGCGATTTAAGCAATAAAATTAAAAATGCACCCAAAACCTAAACCAAACGTTGCAGATGGTCATTTCTTCATGCGCAGTGGTCAACGCGGCACTCTCTAGCTGCCAAGAGCACTTTTTACTATGCGCACCCAACCAGAGTGACGGGAGGAGCACATTTCAGAAAACGTGCTCAGCTCGTCGAGAAAATGCGATTTAAGCAATAAAATTAAAAATGCACCTAAAACCTAAACCAAACGTTGCAGGTGGTTATTTCTTCATGCGCAGCAGTCAACGCGGCACTCTCTAGCTGCCAAGAGCACTTTTTACTATGCGCACCCAACCAGAGTGACGGGAGGAGCACATTTCAGAAAACGTGCTCAGCTCGTCGAGAAAATGCGATTTAAGCAATAAAATTAAAAATGCACCCAAAACCTAAACCAGACGTTGCAGGTGGTTATTTCTTCATGCGCAGTGGTCAACGCGGCACTCTCTAGCTGCCAAGAGCACTTTTTACTATGCGCACCCAACCAGAGTGACGGGAGGAGCACATTTCAGAAAACGTGCTCTGCTCGTCGAGAAAATGCGATTTAAGCAATAAAATTAAAAATGCACTCAAAACCTAAACCAAACGTTGCAGGTGGTTATTTCTTCATATGCAGCAGTCAACGCGGCACTCTCTAGCTGCCAAGAGCACTTTTTACTATGCACACCCAACCAGAGTGACGGGAGGAGCACATTTCAGAAAACGTGCTCAGCTCGTCGAGAAAATGCGATTTAAGCAATAAAATAAAAAATGCACCTAAAACCTAAACCAAACGTTGCAGGTGGATATTTCTTCATGCGCAGTGGTCAACGCGGCACTCTCTAGCTGCCAAGAGCACTTTTTACTATGCGCACCCAACCAGAGTGACGTGAGGAGCACATTTCAGAAAACGTGCTCAGCTCGTCGAGAAAATGCGATTTAAGCAATAAAATTAAAAATGTACCCAAAACATTAAACCAAACGTTGCAGGTGGTTATTTCTTCATGCGCAGTGGTCAACGCGGCACTCTCTCGCTGCCAAGAGCATTTTTTACTATGCGCACCCAACCAGAGTGACGGGAGGAGCACATTTCAGAAAACGTGCTCAGCTCATCGAGAAAATGCGATTTAAGCAATAAAATTAAAAATGCACCTAAAACCTAAAGCAAACGTTGCAGATGGTCATTACTTCATGCGCAGCAGTCAACGCGGCACTCTCTAGCTTCCAAGAGCACTTTTTACTATGCGCACCCAACCAGAGTGACGGGAGGAGCACATTTCAGAAAACGTGCTCAGCTCGTCGAGAAAATGCGATTTAAGCAATAAAATTAAAAATGCACCTAAAACCTAAACCAAACGTTGCAGGTGGTTATTTCTTCGTGCGCAGTGGTCAACGCGGCACTCTCTAGCTGCCAAGAGCACTTTTTACTATGCGCACCCAACCAGAGTGACGGGAGGAGCACATTTCAGAAAACGTGCTCAGCTCGTCGAGTAAATGCGATTTAAGCAATACAATTAAAAATGCACCCAAAACCTAAACCAAACGTTGCAGGTGGTTATTTCTTCATGCGCAGTGGTCAACGCGGCACTCTCTAGCTGCCAAGAGCACTTTTTACTATGCGCACCCAACCAGAGTGACGGGAGGAGCACATTTCAGAAAACGTGCGCAGCTCGTCCAGAAAATGCGATTTAAGCAATAAAATTAAAAATGCACCCAAAACCTAAACCAAACGTTGCAGGTGGTTATTTCTTCATGCGCAGTGGTCAACGCGGCACTCTCTAGCTGCCAAGAGCACTTTTTACTATGCGCACCCAACCAGAGTGACGGGAGGAGCACATTTCAGAAAACGTGCTCAGCTCGTCGAGAAAATGCGATTTAAGCAATAAAATTAAAAATGCACCTAAAACCTAAACCAAACGCTGCAGATGGTCATTTCTTCATGCGCAGTGGTCAACGCGGCACTCTCTAGCTGCCAAAAGCACTTTTTACTATACACACCCAACCAGAGTGACGGGAGGAGCACATTCCAGAAAACGTGCTCAGCTCGTCGAGAAAATGCGATTTAAGCAATAAAATTAAAAATGCACCCAAAACCTAAAGCAAACGTTGCAGATGGTCATTTCTTCATGTGCAGTGGTCAACGCGGCACTCTCTAGCTGCCAAGAGCACTTTTTACTATGCACACCCAACCAGAGTGACGGGAGGAGCGCATTTCAGGAAACGTGCTCAGCTCGTCGAGAAAATGCGATTTAAGCAATAAAATTAAAAATGCACCCAAAACCTAAACCAAACGTTGCAGGTGGTTATTTCTTCATGCGCAGTGGTCAACGCGGCACTCTCTAGCTGCCAAGAGCACTTTTTACTATGCGCACCCAACCAGAGTGACGGGAGGAGCACATTTCAGAAAACGTGCTCAGCTCGCCGAGAAAATGCGATTTAAGCAATACAATTAAAAATGCACCTAAAACCTAAACCAAACGTTGCAGGTGGTTATTTCTTCATGTGCAGTGGTCAACGCGGCACTCTCTAGCTGCCAAGAGCACTTTTTACTATGCGCACCCACCCAGAGTGACGGGAGAAGCACATTTAAGAAAACGTGCTCAGCTCGTCGAGAAAATGCGATTTAAGCAATTAAATTAAAAATGCACCTAAAATCTATACCAAACGTTGCAGGTGGTTATTTCTTCATGCGCAGCAGTCAACACGGCACTCTCTAGCTGCCAAGAGCACTTTTTACTATGCACACCCAACCAGAGTGACGGGAGGAGCACATTTCAGAAAACGTTCTCAGCTCGTCGAGAAAATGCGATTTAAGCAATACAATTAAAAATGCACCCAAAACATTAAACCAAACGTTGCAGGTGGTTATTTCTTCATGCGCAGTGGTCAACGCGGCACTCTCTAGCTGCCAAGAGCATTTTTTACTATGCGCACCCAACCAGAGTGACGGGAGGAGCACATTTCAGAAAACGTGCTCAGCTCGTCGAGAAAATGCGATTTAAGCAATAAAATTAAAAATGCACCTAAAACCTAAACCAAACGTTGCAGGTGGTTATTTCTTCATGCGCAGTGGTCAACGCGGCACTCTCTAGCTGCCAAGAGCACTTTTTACTATGCGCACCCAACCAGAGCGACGGGAGGAGCACATTTCAGAAAACGTGCTCAGCTCGTCGAGAAAATGCGATTTAAGCAATAAAATTAAAAATGCACCTAAAACCTAAACTAAACGTTGCAGGTGGTTATTTCTTCGTGCGCAGCAGTCAACGCGGCACTCTCTAGCTGCCAAGAGCACTTTTTACTATGCGCACCCAACCAGAGTGACGGGAGGAGCACATTTCAGAAAACGTGCTCAGCTCGTCGAGAAAATGCGATTTAAGCAATAAAATTAAAAATGCACCCAAAACCTAAACCAAACGTTGCAGGTGGTTATTTCTTCATGCGCAGTGGTCAACGCGGCACTCTCTAGCTGCCAAGAGCACTTTTTACTATGCGCACCCAACCAGAGTGACGGGAGGAGCACATTTCAGAAAACGTGCTCAGCTCGTCGAGAAAATGCGATTTAAGCAATAAAATTAAAAATGCACCCAAAACCTAAACCAAACGTTGCAGATGGTCATTTCTTCATGCGCAGTGGTCAACGCGGCACTCTCTAGCTGCCAAGAGCACTTTTTACTATGCACACCCAACCAGAGTGACTGGAGGAGCGCATTTCAGAAAACGTGCTCAGCTCGACGAGAAAATGCGATTTAAGCAATAAAATTAAAAATGCACCCAAAACCTAAACCAAACGTTGCAGGTGGTTATTTCTTCATGCGCAGTGGTCAACGCGGCACTCTCTAGCTGCCAAGAGCACTTTATACTATACACACCC
Source organism: Syngnathus scovelli (assembly GCF_024217435.2). Lineage (NCBI taxonomy): Eukaryota > Metazoa > Chordata > Actinopteri > Syngnathiformes > Syngnathidae > Syngnathus > Syngnathus scovelli. The sequence continues at coordinate 5,079,607 of NC_090854.1, read as the reverse complement.
AACTAGAGTGACGGGAGGAGCACATTCCAGAAAACGTGCTCAGCTCGTCGAGAAAATGCGATTTAAGCAATAAAATTAAAAATGCACCCAAAACCTAAACCAAACGTTGCAGGTGGTTATTTCTTCATGCGCAGCAGTCAACGCGGCACTCTCTAGCTGCCAAGAGCACTTTTTACTATGCGCACCCGACCAGAGTGACGGGAGGAGCATATTTCAGAAAACGTGCTCAGCTCGTTGAGAAAATGCGATTTAAGCAATAAAATTAAAAATGCACCCAAAACCTAAACCAAACGTTGCAGGTGGTTATTTCTTCATGCGCAGTGGTCAACGCGGCACTCTCTAGCTGCCAAGAGCACTTTTTACTATGCACACCCAACCAGAGTGACGGGAGGAGCGCATTTCAGAAAACGTGCTCAGCTCGACGAGAAAATGCGATTTAAGCAATAAAATTAAAAATGCACCCAAAACCTAAACCAAACGTTGCAGGTGGTTATTTCTTCATGCGCAGTGGTCAACGCGGCACTCTCTAGCTGCCAAGAGCACTTTTTACGATGCGCACCCAACCAGAGAGACGGGAGGAGCGCATTTCAGAAAACGTGCTCAGCTCGACGAGAAAATGCGATTTAAGCAATAAAATTAAAAATGCACCCAAAATCTAAACCAAACGTTGCAGGTGGTAATTTCTTCATGCGCAGTGGTCAACGCGGCACTCTCTAGCTGCCAAGAGCACTTTTTACTATGCGCACCCAACCAGAGTGACGGGAGGAGCACATTTCAGAAAAGGTGCTCAGCTCGTCGAGAAAATGCGATTTAAGCAATAAAATTAAAAATGCACCCAAAACCTAAACCAAACGTTGCAGGTGGTTATTTCTTCATGCGCAGCAGTCAACGCGGCACTCTCTAGCTGCCAAGAGCACTTTTTACTATGCGCACCCAACCAGAGTGACGGGGGAGCACATTTCAGAAAACGTGCTCAGCTCGTCCAGAAAATGCTATTTAAGCATTAAAATAAAAAAATACACCTAAAACCTAAAACAAACGTTGCAGAAGGTCATTTCTTCATGCGCAGTGGTCAACGCGGCACTCTCTAGCTGCCAAGAGCACTTTTTACTATGCACACCCAACCAGAGTGACGGGAGGAGCGCATTTCAGAAAACGTGCTCAGCTCGACGAGAAAATGCGATTTAAGCAATAAAATTAAAAATGCACCCAAAACCTAAACCAAACGTTGCAGGTGGTTATTTCTTCATGCGCAGTGGTCAACGCGGCACTCTCTAGCTGCCAAGAGCACTTTTTACTATGCGCACCCAACCAGAGTGACGGGAGGAGCACATTTCAGAAAACGTGCTCAGCTCGTCCAGAAAATGCGATTTAAGCAATAAAATTAAAAATGCACCTAAAACCTAAACCAAACGTTGCAGATGGTCATTTCTTCATGCGCAGTGGTCAACGCGGCACTCTCTAGCTGCCAAGAGCACTTTTTACTATGCACACCCAACCAGAGTGACGGGAGGAGCACATTTCAGAAAAGGTGCTCAGCTCGTCGAGAAAATGCGATTTAAGCAATAAAATTAAAAATGCACCCAAAACCTAAACCAAACGTTGCAGGTGGTTATTTCTTCATGCGCAGCAGTCAACGCGGCACTCTCTAGCTGCCAAGAGCACTTTTTACTATGCGCACCCAACCAGAGTGACGGGAGGAGCACATTTCAGAAAACGTGCTCAGCTCGACGAGAACATGCGATTTAAGCAATAAAATTAAAAATGCACCCAAAACCTAAACCAAACGTTGCAGGTGGTTATTTCTTCATGCGCAGTGGTCAACGCGGCACTCTCTAGCTGCCAAGAGCACTTTTTACTATGCGCACCCAACCAGAGTGACGGGAGGAGCACATTTCAGAAAACGTGCTCAGCTCGTCGAGAAAATGCGATTTAAGCAATAAAATTAAAAATGCACCCAAAACCTAAACCAAACGTTGCAGGTGGTTATTTCTTCATGCGCAGCAGTCAACGCGGCACTCTCTAGCTGCCAAGAGCACTTTTTACTATGCGCACCCAACCAGAGTGACGGGAGGAGCACATTTCAGAAAACGTGCTCAGCTCGTCGAGAAAATGCGATTTAAGCAATAAAATTAAAAATGCACCCAAAACCTAAACCAAACGTTGCAGGTGATTATTTCTTCATGCGCAGTGGTCAACGCGGCACTCTCTAGCTGCCAAGAGCACTTTTTACTATGCGCACCCAACCAGAGTGACGTGAGGAGCACATTTCAGAAAACGTGCTCAACTCGTCGAGAAAATGCGATTTAAGCAATAAAATAAAAAATGCACCCAAAACCGAAACCAAACGTTGCAGATGGTCATTTCTTCATGCGCAGTGGTCAACGCGGCACTCTCTAGCTGCCAAGAGCACTTTTTACTATGCACACCCAACCAGAGTGACGGGAGGAGCACATTTCAGAAAACGTGCTCAGCTCGTCGAGAAAATGCGATTTAAGCAATAAAATTAAAAATGCACCCAAAACCTAAAGCAAACGTTGCAGATGGTCATTTCTTCGTGTGCAGTGGTCAACGCGGCACTCTCTAGCTGCCAAGAGCACTTTTTACTATGCACACCCAACCAGAGTGACGGGAGGAGCGCATTTTAGGAAACGTGCTCAGCTCGTCGAGAAAATGCGATTTAAGCAATAAAATTAAAAATGCACCCAAAACCTAAACCAAACGTTGCAGGTGGTTATTTCTTCATGCGCAGTGGTCAACGCGGCACTCTCTAGCTGCCAAGACCACTTTTTACTATGCGCACCCAACCAGAGTGACGGGAGGAGCACATTTCAGAAAACGTGCTCAGCTCGTCGAGTAAATGCGATTTAAGCAATAAAATTAAAAATGCACCCAAAACCTAAACCAAACGTTGCAGGTGGTTATTTCTTCATGCGCAGTGGTCAACGCGGCACTCTCTAGCTGCCAAGAGCACTTTTTACTATGCGCACCCAACCAGAGTGACGGGAGGAGCACATTTCAGAAAACGTGCGCAGCTCGTCCAGAAAATGCGATTTAAGCAATAAAATTAAAAATGCACCTAAAACCTAAACCAAACGTTGCAGATGGTCATTTCTTCATGCGCAGTGGTCAACGCGGCACTCTCTAGCTGCCAAGAGCACTTTTTACTATGCACACCCAACCAGAGTGACGGGAGGAGCACATTTCAGAAAACGTGCTCAGCTCGTCCAGACAATGCGATTTAAGCAATAAAATTAAAAATGCACCCAAAACCTAAACCAAACGTTGCAGGTGGTTATTTCTTAATGTGCAGTGGTCAACGCGGCACTCTCTAGCTGCCAAGAGCACTTTTTACTATGCGCACCCAACCAGAGTGACGGGAGGAGCGCATTTCAGAAAACGTGCTCAGCTCGTCGAGAAAATGCGATTTAAGCAATAAAATTAAAAATGCACCCAAAACCTAAACCAAACGTTGCAGGTGGTTATTTCTTCATGCGCAGTGGTCAACGCGGCACTCTCTAGCTGCCAAGAGCACTTTTTACTATGCGCACCCAACCAGAGTGACGGGAGGAGCACATTTCAGAAAACGTGCTCAGCTCGTCGAGAAAATGCGATTTAAGCAATAAAATTAAAAATGCACCTAAAACCTAAACCAAACGCTGCATATGGTCATTTCTTCATGCGCAGTGGTCAACGCGGCACTCTCTAGCTGCCAAAAGCACTTTTTACTATACACACCCAACCAGAGTGACGGGAGGAGCACATTCCAGAAAACGTGCTCAGCTCGTCGAGAAAATGCGATTTAAGCAATAAAATTAAAAATGCACCCAAAACCTAAAGCAAACGTTGCAGATGGTCATTTCTTCGTGTGCAGTGGTCAACGCGGCACTCTCTAGCTGCCAAGAGCACTTTTTACTATGCACACCCAACCAGAGTGACGGGAGGAGCGCATTTCAGGAAACGTGCTCAGCTCGTCGAGAAAATGCGATTTAAGCAATAAAATTAAAAATGCACCCAAAACCTAAACCAAACGTTGCAGGTGGTTATTTCTTCATGCGCAGTGGTCAACGCGGCACTCTCTAGCTGCCAAGAGCACTTTTTACTATGCGCACCCAACCAGAGTGACGGGAGGAGCACATTTCAGAAAACGTGCTCAGCTCGTCGAGAAAATGCGATTTAAGCAATACAATTAAAAATGCACCTAAAACCTAAACCAAACGTTGCAGGTGGTTATTTCTTCATGTGCAGTGGTCAACGCGGCACTCTCTAGCTGCCAAGAGCACTTTTTACTATGCGCACCCACCCAGAGTGACGGGAGGAGCACATTTAAGAAAACGTGCTCAGCTCGTCGAGAAAATGCGATTTAAGCAATTAAATTAAAAATGCACCTAAAATCTATACCAAACGTTGCAGGTGGTTATTTCTTCATGCGCAGCAGTCAACACGGCACTCTCTAGCTGCCAAGAGCACTTTTTACTATGCACACCCAACCAGAGTGACGGGAGGAGCACATTTCAGAAAACGTGCTCAGCGCGTCGAGAAAATGCGAGTTAAGCAATAAAATTAAAAATGCACCTAAAACCTAAACCAAACGTTGCAGATGGTCGTTTCTTCATGCGCAGTGGTCAACGCGGCACTCTCTAGCTGCCAAGAGCACTTTTTACTATGCGCACCCAACCAGAGTGACGGGAGGAGCGCATTCCAGAAAACGTGCTCAGCTCGTCGAGAAAATGGGATTTAAGCAATAAAATTAAAAATGCACCCAAAACCTAAACCAAACGTTGCAGGTGGTTATTTCTTCATGCGCAGTGGTCAACGCGGCACTCTCTAGCTGCCAAGAGCACTTTTTACTATGCGCACCCAACCAGAGTGACGGGAGGAGCACATTTCAGAAAATGTGCTCAGCTCGTCGAGAAAATGCCATTTAAGCCGTACAATTAAAAATGCACCTAAAACCTAAACCAAACGTTGCAAGTGGTTATTTCTTCATGCGCAGTGGTCAACGCGGCACTCTCTAGCTGCCAAGAGCACTTTTTACTATGCGCACCCAACCAGAGTGACGGGAGGAGCACATTTCAGAAAACGTGCTCAGCTCGTCGAGAAAATGCGATTTAAGCAATAAAATTAAAAATGCACCCAAAACCTAAACCAAACGTTGCAGGTGGTTATTTGTTCATGCGCAGTGGTAAACGCGGCACTCTCTAGCTGCCAAGAGCACTTTTTACTAAGCGCACCCAACCAGAGTGACGGGAGGAGCACATTTCATAAAACGTGCTCAGCTCGTCCAGAAAATGCTATTTAAGCAATAAAATTAAAAATGCACCTAAAACGTAAACCAAACGTTGCAGATGGTCATTTCTTCATGCGCAGTGGTCAACGCGGCACTCTCTAGCTGCCAAGAGCACTTTTTACTATGCACACCCAACCAGAGTGACGGGAGGAGCACATTTCAGAAAACGTGCTCAGCTCGTCCAGAAAATGCGATTTAAGCAATAAAATTAAAAATGCACCTAAAACGTAAACCAAACGTTGCAGGTGGTTATTTCTTCATGCGCAGTGGTCAACGCGGCACTCTCTAGCTGCCAAGAGCACTTTTTACTATGCGCACCCAACCAGAGTGACGGGAGGAGCACATTTCAGAAAACGTGCTCTGCTCGTCGAGAAAATGCGATTTAAGCAATAAAATTAAAAATGCACCCAAAACCTAAACCAAACGTTGCAGGTGGTTATTTCTTCGTGCGCAGCAGTCAACGCGCCACTCTCTAGCTGCCAAGAACACTTTTTACTATGCGCACCCAACCAGAGTGACGGGAGGAGCACATTTCAGAAAACGTGCTCAGCTCGTCCAGAAAATGCGATTTAAGCAATAAAATTAAAAATGCACCTAAAACCTAAACCAAACGTTGCAGATGGTCATTTCTTCATGCGCAGTGGTCAACGCGGCACTCTCTAGCTGCCAAGAGCACTTTTTACTATGCGCACCCAACCAGAGTGACGGGAGGAGCACATTTCAGAAAACGTGCTCAGCTCGTCGAGTAAATGCAATTTAAGCAATAAAATTAAAAATGCACCCAAAACCTAAACCAAACGTTGCAGGTGGTTATTTCTTTATGCGCAGTGGTCAACGCGGCACTCTCTAGCTGCCAAGAGCACTTTTTACTATGCGCACCCAACCAGAGTGACGGGAGGAGCACATTCCAGAAAACGTGCTCAGCTCGTCGAGAAAATGCGATTTAAGCAATAAAATTAAAAATGCACCCAAAACCTAAACCAAACGTTGCAGGTGGTTATTTCTTCATGCGCAGTGGTCAACGCGGCACTCTCTAGCTGCCAAGAGCACTTTTTACTATGCGCACCCAACCAGAGTGACGGGAGGAGCACATTTCAGAAAACGTGCTCAGCTCGTCGAGAAAATGCGATTTAAGCAATAAAATTAAAAATGCACCTAAAACCTAAACCAAACGCTGCATATGGTCATTTCTTCATGCGCAGTGGTCAACGCGGCACTCTCTAGCTGCCAAAAGCACTTTTTACTATACACACCCAACCAGAGTGACGGGAGGAGCACATTCCAGAAAACGTGCTCAGCTCGTCGAGAAAATGCGATTTAAGCAATAAAATTAAAAATGCACCCAAAACCTAAAGCAAACGTTGCAGATGGTCATTTCTTCGTGTGCAGTGGTCAACGCGGCACTCTCTAGCTGCCAAGAGCACTTTTTACTATGCACACCCAACCAGAGTGACGGGAGGAGCGCATTTCAGGAAACGTGCTCAGCTCGTCGAGAAAATGCGATTTAAGCAATAAAATTAAAAATGCACCCAAAACCTAAACCAAACGTTGCAGGTGGTTATTTCTTCATGCGCAGTGGTCAACGCGGCACTCTCTAGCTGCCAAGAGCACTTTTTACTATGCGCACCCAACCAGAGTGACGGGAGGAGCACATTTCAGAAAACGTGCTCAGCTCGTCGAGAAAATGCGATTTAAGCAATACAATTAAAAATGCACCTAAAACCTAAACCAAACGTTGCAGGTGGTTATTTCTTCATGTGCAGTGGTCAACGCGGCACTCTCTAGCTGCCAAGAGCACTTTTTACTATGCGCACCCACCCAGAGTGACGGGAGGAGCACATTTCAGAAAATGTGCTCAGCTCGTCGAGAAAATGCCATTTAAGCCGTACAATTAAAAATGCACCTAAAACCTAAACCAAACGTTGCAAGTGGTTATTTCTTCATGCGCAGTGGTCAACGCGGCACTCTCTAGCTGCCAAGAGCACTTTTTACTATGCGCACCCAACCAGAGTGACGGGAGGAGCACATTTCAGAAAACGTGCTCAGCTCGTCGAGAAAATGCGATTTAAGCAATAAAATTAAAAATGCACCCAAAACCTAAACCAAACGTTGCAGGTGGTTATTTCTTCATGCGCAGTGGTAAACGCGGCACTCTCTAGCTGCCAAGAGCACTTTTTACTAAGCGCACCCAACCAGAGTGACGGGAGGAGCACATTTCATAAAACGTGCTCAGCTCGTCCAGAAAATGCTATTTAAGCAATAAAATTAAAAATGCACCTAAAACGTAAACCAAACGTTGCAGATGGTCATTTCTTCATGCGCAGTGGTCAACGCGGCACTCTCTAGCTGCCAAGAGCACTTTTTACTATGCACACCCAACCAGAGTGACGGGAGGAGCACATTTCAGAAAACGTGCTCAGCTCGTCCAGAAAATGCGATTTAAGCAATAAAATTAAAAATGCACCCAAAACCTAAACCAAACGTTGCAGGTGGTTATTTCTTCATGCGCAGTGGTCAACGCGGCACTCTCTAGCTGCCAAGAGCACTTTTTACTATGCGCACCCAACCAGAGTGACGGGAGGAGCACATTTCAGAAAACGTGCTCTGCTCGTCGAGAAAATGCAATTTAAGCAATAAAATTAAAAATGCACCCAAAACCTAAACCAAACGTTGCAGGTGGTTATTTCTTCGTGCGCAGCAGTCAACGCGCCACTCTCTAGCTGCCAAGAACACTTTTTACTATGCGCACCCAACCAGAGTGACGGGAGGAGCACATTTCAGAAAACGTGCTCAGCTCGTCCAGAAAATGCGATTTAAGCAATAAAATTAAAAATGCACCTAAAACCTAAACCAAACGTTGCAGGTGGTTATTTCTTCGTGCGCAGCAGTCAACGCGGCACTCTCTAGCTGCCAAGAGCACTTTTTACTATGCGCACCCAACCAGAGTGACGGGAGGAGCACATTTCAGAAAACGTGCTCAGCTCGTCGAGTAAATGCAATTTAAGCAATAAAATTAAAAATGCACCCAAAACCTAAACCAAACGTTGCAGGTGGTTATTTCTTTATGCGCAGTGGTCAACGCGGCACTCTCTAGCTGCCAAGAGCACTTTTTACTATGCGCACCCAACCAGAGTGACGGGAGGAGCACATTCCAGAAAACGTGCTCAGCTCGTCGAGAAAATGCGATTTAAGCAATAAAATTAAAAATGCACCCAAAACCTAAACCAAACGTTGCAGATGGTCATTTCTTCATGCGCAGTGGTCAACGCGGCACTCTCTAGCTGCCAAGAGCACTTTTTACTATGCGCACCCAACCAGAGTGACGGGAGGAGCATATTTCAGAAAACGTGCTCAGCTCGTTGAGAAAATGCGATTTAAGCAATAAAATTAAAAATGCACCCAAAACCTAAACCAAACGTTGCAGGTGGTTATTTCTTCATGCGCAGTGGTCAACGCGGCACTCTCTAGCTGCCAAGAGCACTTTTTACTATGCACACCCAACCAGAGTGACGGGAGGAGCGCATTTCAGAAAACGTGCTCAGCTCGACGAGAAAATGCGATTTAAGCAATAAAATTAAAAATGCACCCAAAACCTAAACCAAACGTTGCAGGTGGTTATTTCTTCATGCGCAGTGGTCAACGCGGCACTCTCTAGCTGCCAAGAGCACTTTTTACGATGCACACCCAACCAAAAGACGGGAGGAGCGCATTTCAGAAAACGTGCTCAGCTCGACGAGAAAATGCGATTTAAGCAATAAAATTAAAAATGCACCCAAAACCTAAACCAAACGTTGCAGGTGGTAATTTCTTCATGCGCAGTGGTCAACGCGGCACTCTCTAGCTGCCAAGAGCACTTTTTACTATGCGCACCCAACCAGAGTGACGGGAGGAGCACATTTCAGAAAACGTGCTCAGCTCGTCGAGAAAATGCGATTTAAGCAATAAAATTAAAAATGCAACCAAAACCTAAACCAAACGTTGCAGGTGGTTATTTCTTCATGCGCAGTGGTCAACGCGGCACTCTCTAGCTGCCAAGAGCACTTTTTACTATGCGCACCCAACCAGAGTGACGGGAGGAGCACATTTCAGAAAACGTGCTCAGCTCGTCCAGAAAATGCGATTTAAGCAATAAAATTAAAAATGCACCTAAAACCTAAACCAAACGTTGCAGATGGTCATTTCTTCATGCGCAGTGGTCAACGCGGCACTCTCTAGCTGCCAAGAGCACTTTTTACTATGCACACCCAACCAGAGTGACGGGAGGAGCGCATTTTAGAAAACGTGCTCAGCTCGACGAGAAAATGCGATTTAAGCAATAAAATTAAAAATGCACCCAAAACCTAAACCAAACGTTGCAGGTGGTTATTTCTTCATGCGCAGTGGTCAACGCGGCACTCTCTAGCTGCCAAGAGCACTTTTTACTATGCGCACCCAACCAGAGTGACGGGAGGAGCACATTTCAGAAAACGTGCTCAGCTCGTCGAGAAAATGCGATTTAAGCAATAAAATTAAAAAAGGACCTAAAACCTAAACCAAACGTTGCAGGTGGTTATTTCTTCATGCGCAGCAGTCAACGCGGCACTCTCTAGCTGCCAAGAGCACTTTTTACTATGCGCACCCAACCAGAGTGACGGGAGGAGCACATTTCAGAAAACGTGCTCAGCTCGTCGAGAAAATGCGATTTAAGCAATAAAATTAAAAATGCACCTAAAACCTAAACCAAACGTTGCAGGTGGTTATTTCTTCATATGCAGCAGTCAACGCGGCACTCTCTAGCTTCCAAGAGCACTTTTTACTATGCGCACCCAACCAGAGTGACGGGAGGAGCACATTTCAGAAAACGTGCTCAGCTCGTCGAGAAAATGCGATTTAAGCAATAAAATTAAAAATGCACCTAAAAACCTAAACCAAACGTTGCAGGTGGTTATTTCTTCATGCGCATTGGTCAACGCGGCACTCTCTAGCTGCCAAGAGCACTTTTTACTATGTGCACCCAACCAGAGTGACGTGAGGAGCACATTTCAGAAAACGTGCTCAACTCGTCGAGAAAATGCGATTTAAGCAATAAAATTAAAAATGCACCCAAAACCGAAACCAAACGTTGCAGATGGTCATTTCTTCATGCGCAGTGGTCAACGCGGCACTCTCTAGCTGCCAAGAGCACTTTTTACTATGCACACCCAACCAGAGTGACGGGAGGAGCACATTTCAGAAAACGTGCTCAGCTCGTCGAGAAAATGCGATTTAAGCAATAAAATTAAAAATGCACCCAAAACATTAAACCAAACGTTGCAGGTGGTTATTTCTTCATGCGCAGTGGTCAACGCGGCACTCTCTAGCTGCCAAGAGCATTTTTTACTATGCGCACCCAACCAGAGTGACGGGAGGAGCGCATTTCAGGAAACGTGCTCAGCTCGTCGAGAAAATGCGATTTAAGCAATAAAATTAAAAATGCACCCAAAACCTAAAGCAAACGTTGCAGATGGTCATTTCTTCATGTGCAGCAGTTAACGCGGCACTCTCTAGCTTCCAAGAGCACTTTTTACTATGCGCACCCAACCAGAGTGACGGGAGGAGCACATTTCAGAAAACGTGCTCAGCTCGTCGAGAAAATGCGATTTAAGCAATAAAATTAAAAATGCACCTAAAAACCTAAACCAAACGTTGCAGGTGGTTATTTCTTCATGCGCAGTGGTCAACGCGGCACTCTCTAGCTGCCAAGAGCACTTTTTACTATCCGCACCCAACCAGAGTGACGGGAGGAGCACATTTCAGAAAACGTGCTCAGCTCGTCGAGAAAATGCGATTTAAGCAATAAAATTAAAAATGCACCTAAAACCTAAACCAAACGCTGCAGATGGTCATTTGTTCATGCGCAGTGGTCAACGCGGCACTCTCTAGCTGCCAAGAGCACTTTTTACTATACACACCGAACCAGAGTGACGGGAGGAGCACATTCCAGAAAACGTGCTCAGCTCGTCGAGAAAATGCGATTTAAGCAATAAAATTAAAAATGCACCCAAAACCTAAAGCAAACGTTGCAGATGGTCATTTCTTCATGCGCAGTGGTCAACGCGGCACTCTCTAGCTGCCAAGAGCACTTTTTACTATGCACACCCAACCAGAGTGACGGGAGGAGCGCATTTCAGGAAACGTGCTCAGCTCGTCGAGAAAATGCGATTTAAGCCGTACAATTAAAAATGCACCTAAAACCTAAACCAAACGTTGCAGGTGGTTATTTCTTCATGCGCAGTGGTCAACGCGGCACTCTCTAGCTGCCAAGAGCACTTTTTACTATGCACACCCAACTAGAGTGACGGGAGGAGCACATTTCAGAAAACGTGCTCAGCTCGTCGAGAAAATGCGATTTACGCAATAAAATTAAAAATGCACCCAAAACCTAAACCAAACGTTGCAGGTGGTTATTTCTTCATGCGCAGCAGTCAACGCGGCACTCTCTAGCTGTCAAGAGCACTTTTTACTATGCCCACCCAACCAGAGTGACGGGAGGAGCACATTTCAGAAAACGTGCTGAGCTCGTCGAGAAAATGCGATTTAAGCAATAAAATTAAAAATGCACCTAAAACCTAAACCAAACGTTGCTGTCATGCGGTCGCGTTTATTTTTTCAGTTTTTTGTCTCGTCAATTGTCGTAACTTTACTTCCGGTTTTATTTTGTCATTCCTTCCGTTTCAGTTCGTGTTTCCTTCCTCGGTGTTGGTTGTCTTGTCTTCCCTGATCCCGATTGTGTGCACCCGAGTAATCGATACTAATTGTCATCACCTGTGTCCCCGCCCGTTTGTGTGTATTTAGTCCGTGTCTTCCCCTTGTCTTGTGCCAGTGTGTCTTGCCTCGTCCCGACCACCAGCGATTCCTTGATGTCCGAACTCTCTGAAAGAACTCTCCTCTTTGTCTCGCCGCCGAGCGACGCTTTTGGTTGTGCCTGGGTCTCCAGCGCCTTTTTGTCTCGTTCCAGAGCGACTCCTTTTGTTGGTACTTTTTGCTACACGTTTTCCCTCGAAAGAGGCGTTTTGATTTGTACTTTTAGCCTTTTGACTCGCCACAGTGCGACGCCTTTTGTTTGTACTTTTTGCCCCGTGTTTTCCCTCGCAAGAGGCGCTTTGTTTTGTACTTTTGCTCTGAGTGCTTGCTGGAATAAATCCAAGATAGATTCGACTCTGCATCCGAGTCCTTCGCCTTGTCCCCTGCCTGACAGTACACACTGGCCAGACATGGACTCGGCAGAGTCGGAGCACCTGTGCGCCGCAGTGCGCTCCCATGCCTCACTCCTCGCCCAGCACCAGAGGGAGGTGGGCGACTTGGGAGAAGAGATCCGAGGACTCGCTAGGAATCAAGAAAATTTCAGAGGAGCGGTCGCCACCCAAGTAACAAAGCTGGGTCAGCAAATGCAGGAAGTGCTCTCGCTCTTGAACGCGGGACCAGCAGCGACCTCCAGTACACCCGTCGCTTCCCCCGTTCCTTCCCATGCAAGAGTTCCCATGACTGGCAGTGCCAGACTGGCTCCTCCAGAGCGCTACTCCGCAGAACCCGGCCTTAGCCGGGCTTTTATTACAGAATGCGAGATGAACTTTGAGAGTTCCCCAGCAGAATTCCCCACCGAGCGCTCCAAGGTGGCCTACATGGTATCCTACCTGACGGGAAGGGCCCGCACGTGGGCCACCGCGGAATGGGCCAGGGATTCCATCTCCTGTCACTCTCTCCCCGCTTTCATCCAGGCCCTGCGAACGGTGTTCGATCCCATTTCCGCTGACCGAGACAAGGCTCGCCAACTCTGTCAAATAGTCCAGGGACAAGACACCGTCGGAGACTACGCCATCCGGTTCCGCACGCTGGCCGCGGCGAGCGGGTGGAACGCGGCGGCACTATATGACATCTTCCTCCGGGGTCTGTCCGGACCCATCCAGGATCAGCTAATCCCCTTAGACCTTCCCACCGACCTCGACGCCCTCATCGCTCTGGCTATCCGCACGGACAACCGGCTGCAAGAGTGGAGAAAGCACCGACGCAGCAACGCTCCCGCCTTCGTCCCAGTAGCCGGTCCAGACGCTCACCACTCCAGGCTGTACGGGGATCGGCAGCGCCAGGAGCCAGAACCGATGCAGTTGGGCCGAGCCAAGTTAACAGAGGAGGAGAAGTTACGGCGGCGCCGAGAGGGAAGATGCTACTACTGCGGCGAGCTCGGACACCTCCTTGTCTCCTGTCCAGTGAGGAGGACCCTGAAGGTAAGCGCCTTCTCGGCGGCTCGGTCCCCGGGGCGAGTGCTCCCCAAGGGCAGGATCACCCAGTTGGGAAAAGAAATAGAACTCGAAGTATTAATAGACTCAGGGGCAGACGAAAGCTTGATAGACTGGGCATTTGCTCGCCGGTGCGGGGTAAAGACTGAGCTACTGAACACTCCCGTGAAAGCTAAGGCACTCAATGGACAGGCACTCTTTGAGATAACTCACATAACCGAACCAGTCTCGTTGTCAATTGGCCCCCACCAGGAGAACATACGTCTACATGTCGTGACCTCCCCAATGAACCCTCTCGTTCTCGGGTATCCATGGCTTCAACGCCACAACCCCGCTATAGACTGGGGATCAGGGGAAATAACGGGATGGGGGTCCGACTGTCATGATTCCTGTATCCAGTCTAACCCGCGCCCGGTGCCTTCTGCCCCAGACGCGCCAACCCCAGACTTAACCGGGGTCCCTGCGTGTTACCACCAATGGGCCGAGGTATTCAGCAAGGCCAAGGCTACCTCTCTGCCCCCCCACCGTCCGTATGATTGCGCCATTGACCTGCTGCCGGGATCAACGATACCCAAGGGGAGGCTGTATTCTCTCTCGGGACCTGAGAAGCAAGCCTTGAATGAATATATAGACTCCTCCTTGCAAGCAGGGCTGATTCGACCGTCGTCGTCCCCTGCGGGGGCGGGGTTCTTTTTCGTGGGCAAGAAGGACGGCACCCTACGTCCCTGCATTGATTATAGTCCCCTCAATCAGATCACCATCAAGAATCGGTATCCGCTCCCACTGATGTCGACCGTGTTCGACCAATTACAGCAAGCCCGGGTGTTCACCAAGTTAGATCTGCGCAACGCCTACCATCTGGTGCGCATCCGGGAAGGGGACGAATGGAAGACAGGGTTCAACACGCATCGAGGACATTTTGAATACCGCGTCATGCCATTTGGCCTCACCAATGCTCCCGCTGTGTTTCAGGCCATGATAAACGATGTTTTGAGAGACTGTTTGGACCGGTTTGTGTACGTATATTTGGACGATATTTTGATTTACTCCCCAGATCTGAAGACCCATAGGGTTCACGTCGAGACGGTGTTGCAACGACTCCTGGAACACCAACTATACGTAAAGGCCGAGAAAAGTGAATTTCACAAGAGCACCGTTTCCTTTCTCGGCTTCATCGTAGCCCCGGGCAAAGTAGAGATGGACCCGGCGAAAGTAAGCGCGGTAACGGAATGGCCTACCCCTGACTCACGCAAGAAGGTGCAACAGTTCCTGGGCTTTGCCAATTTTTATCGGCGATTCATTAAGGGCTTCAGTGCCACAGCGGCTCCCTTGCACGCGCTCACGTCTCCTAAAGTCCCCTTCCGCTGGTCAGCAGAGGCGGAGGCGGCCTTCCAGGAGCTAAAGAACCGTTTCAGCACCGCCCCCATCCTCACGCTCCCTGATCCGTCGCGGCAGTTTGTGGTGGAGGTGGACGCCTCCAATCAAGGAGTAGGTGCCATCCTTTCGCAGAGGGCCAAGAGCGACAACAAGCTCCATCCGTGCGCGTTCCTGTCTCGACGGCTGACGCCCGCCGAGCAGAATTATGACGTGGGGGATCGCGAACTGTTGGCAGTCAAGCTGGCATTAGAAGAATGGAGACATTGGTTAGAGGGAGCACAGCAGCCTTTTTTGGTCTGGACAGACCATAAAAATTTAGAATACATTAAGTCAGCTAAGAGACTGAATTCACGCCAAGCCCGCTGGTCACTTTTTTTCAATCGTTTTAACTTCACTTTGTCCTACAGACCGGGAACCAAGAACACCAAGCCTGACGCCCTCTCCCGTGTTTTCAACTCGGACCCAGAAATTAAGAAGCCTGAGACTATCCTGCCTTCTCATTGCCTGGTTAGAGCCGTGACCTGGCCTATCGAAGGCCGGGTACAGCAGGCCAATGGTAACGAACCACCCCCTAGTGGTTGCCCTGAGAACCGACTATTTGTCCCAGCTCAATTACGATCCCAAGTCATCCATTGGGCTCACACCTCCAGACTCTCCTGCCATCCGGGCATGCGCCGAACGCTGTTCGTAATCCAGCAGCGATTCTGGTGGCCCTCCATGAGGGCAGACGTCAAGGAATACGTTGCCGCCTGTCCCGTCTGCGCCCGGAATAAGAACGCCCACGGCGCCCGCATGGGGTTGCTGCATCCCCTACCCATTCCTTCGCGCCCGTGGGCGGAGATATCTATGGACTTCGTCACCGGGCTTCCGACCTCGCATGGGCGAACCACCATACTCACAGTGGTGGATAGATTTTCAAAGATGGCTCATTTTATCGCCTTGCCCAAGCTCCCGTCCGCTAAACGAACGGCCATCGTGATGATGGACCACATATTCCGGGTTCATGGGTTCCCGAAAGACATAGTTTCCGATAGAGGGCCCCAATTCGTATCCAGGTTTTGGCGGGAGTTTTGCAAGCTCATAGGGGCAACCGTGAGTCTCACGTCAGGCTATCACCCGGAGGCAAACGGACAGACAGAACGCATTAATCAACAGTTGGAGACAAGTCTCCGCTGCCTGGTCTCCCAGAACCCCTCCTCGTGGAGCAAGAACCTCTCCTGGGTGGAGTATGCCCACAACTCCCTGCCCACCACGGCTACAGGTATGTCCCCCTTCAAGTGTGTGTTTGGCTACCAGCCCCCTGTCTTCCCTGACAGTGAGCCGGAGGTGACAGTGTCTTCGGCCCACGCCTTGGTACGCCGCTGTCATCGCGTCTGGTCGGCGGCTCGGGCCACGCTGGTCCGACAGGGGGACCGGGTAAAGCGGATGGCTGACCGGAGGAGACGTCCGGCGCCCGTGTACCAGAGAGGTCAACGTGTCTGGCTATCCACCAAGGATCTTCCCCACCGAGGGGACTCCAGGAAACTGGCGCCTCGCTTCGTGGGTCCGTTCCCCATCGCCAAGGTCGTGCACCCGGCCGCGGTGCGTCTACGCTTGCCCAGGTCCCTTGCAGTCCACCCCACCTTTCACGTTGGGAAGGTCAAGCCGGTGGTGGACAGCCCGTTGGTGCCGGATCCGGCGCCCCCTCCGCCTCCGCGGACTGTGGACGGTGGGACGGCCTACACCGTCAAAGAACTATTGGATGTGCGCAGAAGAGGCCGGGGCTGGCAGTACCTGGTGGACTGGGAGGGTTATGGACCGGAGGAGCGGCAATGGGTGCCGCCTAGTTATATTTTGGACCCGGGACTTTTTGAGGACTTCTATGCGGCTCACCCTGGGGCTCCTGGGCCGTCTGGGATCCGGCCCTAGGGGGGGGGGGTTCTGTCATGCGGTCGCGTTTATTTTTTCAGTTTTTTATCTCGTCAATTGTCGTAACTTTACTTCCGGTTTTATTTTGTCATTCCTTCCGTTTCAGTTCGTGTTTCCTTCCTCGGTGTTGGTTGTCTTGTCTTCCCTGATCCCGATTGTGTGCACCCGCGTAATCGATACTAATTGTCATCACCTGTGTTCCCGCCCGTTTGTGTGTATTTAGTCCGTGTCTTCCCCTTGTCTTGTGCCAGTGTGTCTTGCCTCGTCCCGACCACCAGCGATTCCTTGATGTCCGAACTCTCTGAAAGAACTCTCCTCTTTGTCTCGCCGCCGAGCGACGCTTTTGGTTGTGCCTGGGTCTCCAGCGCCTTTTTGTCTCGTTCCAGAGCGACTCCTTTTGTTGGTACTTTTTGCTACACGTTTTCCCTCGAAAGAGGCGTTTTGATTTGTACTTTTAGCCTTTTGACTCGCCACAGTGCGACGCCTTTTGTTTGTACTTTTTGCCCCGTGTTTTCCCTCGCAAGAGGCGCTTTGTTTTGTACTTTTGCTCTGAGTGCTTGCTGGAATAAATCCAAGATAGATTCGACTCTGCATCCGAGTCCTTCGCCTTGTCCCCTGCCTGACAGTTGCAGGTGGTTATTTCTTCATGCGCAGTGGTCAACGCGGCACTCTCTAGCTGCCAAGAGCACTTTTTACTATGCGCACCCAACCAGAGTGACGGGAGGAGCACTTTTCAGAAAACGTGCTCAGCTCGTCGAGAAAATGCGAATTAAGCAATAAAATTAAAAATGCACCCAAAACCTAAACCAAACGTTGCAGATGGTCATTTCTTCATGCGCAGTGGTCAACGCGGCACTTTCTAGCTGCCAAGAGCACTTTTTACTATGCGCACGCAACCAGAGTGACGGGAGGAGCACATTTCAGAAAACGTGCTCACCTCGTCGAGAAAATGCGATTTAAGCAATAAAATTAAAAATGCACCCAGAACCCAAACCAAACGTTGCAGATGGTCATTTCTTCATGCGCAGTGGTCAACGCGGCACTCTCTAGCTGCCAAGAGCACTTTTTCCTATGCGCACCCAACCAGAGTGACGGGAGGAGCACATTTCAGAAAACGTGCTCAACTCGTCCAGAAATTGCGATTTAAGCAATAAAATTAAAAATGCACCTAAAACCTAAACCAAACGTTGCAGATGGTCGTTTCTTCATGCGCAGTGGTCAACGCGGCACTCTCTAGCTGCCAAGAGCACTTTTTACTATGCACACCCAACCAGAGTGACGGGAGGAGCACATTTCAGAAAACGTGCTCAGCTCGTCCAGACAATGCGATTTAAGCAATAAAATTAAAAATGCACCCAAAACCTAAACCAAACGTTGCAGTTGGTTATTTCTTCATGCGCAGTGGTCAACGCCGCACTCTCTAGCTGCCAAGAGCACTTTTTACTATGCGCACCCAACCAGAGTGACGGGAGGAGCGCATTTCAGAAAACGTGCTCAGCTCGTCGACAAAATGCGATTTAAGCAATAAAATTAAAAATGCACCTAAAACCTAAACCAAAAGTTGCAGGTGGTTATTTCTTCATGCGCAGCAGTCAACGCGGCACTCTCTAGCTGCCAAGAGCACTTTTTACTATGCGCACCCAACCAGAGTGACGGGAGGAGCACATTTCAGAAAACGTGCTCAGCTCGTCCAGAAAATGCGATTTAAGCAATAACATTAAAAATGCACCTAAAACCTAAACCAAACGTTGCAGATGGCCATTTCTTCATGCGCAGTGGTCAACGCGGCACTCTCTAGCTGCCAAGAGCACTTTTTACTATGCACACCCAACCAGAGTGACGGGAGGAGCACATTTCAGAAAACGTGCTCAGCTCGTCGAGTAAATGCGATTTAAGCAATAAAATTAAAAATGCACCCAAAACCTAAACCAAACGTTGCAGATGGTCATTTCTTCATGCGCAGTGGTCAACGCGGCACTCTCTAGCTGCCAAGAGCACTTTTTAATATGCACACCCAACAAGAGTGACGGGAGGAGCGCATTTCAGAAAACGTGCTCAGCTCGACGAGAACATGCGATTTAAGCAATAAAATTAAAAATGCACCCAAAACCTAAACCAAACGTTGCAGGTGGTTATTTCTTCATGCGCAGTGGTCAACGCGGCACTCTCTAGCTGCCAAGAGCACTTTTTACTATGCGCACCCAACCAGAGTGACGGGAGGAGCACATTTCAGAAAACGTGCTCAGCTCGTCGAGAAAATGCGATTTAAGCAATAAAATTAAAAATGCACCCAAAACCTAAACCAAACGTTGCAGGTGGTTATTTCTTCATGCGCAGTGGTAAACGCGGCACTCTCTAGCTGCCAAGAGCACTTTTTACTATGCACACCCAACCAGAGTGACGGGAGGAGCACATTTCAGAAAACGTGCTCAGCTCGTCGAGAAAATGCGATTTAAGCAATAAAATTAAAAATGCACCAGAAACCGAAACCAAACGTTGCAGGTGGTTATTTCTTCATGCGCAGTGGTCAACGCGGCACTCTCTAGCTGCCAAGAGCACTTTTTACTATGCGCACCTAACCAGAGTGACGGGAGGAGCACATTTCAGAAAACGTGCTCAGCTCGTCGAGAAAATGCGATTTAAGCAATAAAATTAAAAATGCACCCAAAACCTAAACCAAACGTTGCAGGTGGTTATTTCTTCATGCGCAGTGGTCAACGCGGCACTCTCTAGCTGCCAAGAGCACTTTTTACTATGCGCACCCAACCAGAGTGACGGGAGGAGCACATTTCAGAAAACGTGCTCAGCTCGTCCAGAAAAGGCTATTTAAGCAATAAAATAAAAAATGCACCTAAAACCTAAACCAAACGTTGCAGATGGTCATTTCTTCATGCGCAGTGGTCAATGCGGCACTCTCTAGCTGCCAAGAGCACTTTTTACTATGCGCACCAAACCAGAGTGACGGGAGGAGCACATTTCAGAAAACGTTCTCAGCTCGTCGAGAAAATGCGATTTAAGCAATAAAATTAAAAATGCACCCAAAACCTAAACCAAACGTTGCAGATGGTCATTTCTTCATGCGCAGTGGTCAACGCGGCACTCTCTAGCTGCCAAGAGCACTTTTTACTATGCACACCCAACAAGAGTGACGGGAGGAGCGCATTTCAGAAAACGTGCTCAGCTCGATGAGAACATGCGATTTAAGCAATAAAATTAAAAAATGCACCCAAAACCTAAACCAAACGTTGCAGGTGGTTATTTCTTCATGTGCAGTGGTCAACGCGGCACTCTCTAGCTGCCAAGAGCACTTTTTACTATGCGCACCCAACCAGAGTGACGGGGGAGCACATTTCAGAAAACGTGCTCAGCTCGTCCAGAAAATGCTATTTAAGCATTAAAATAAAAAAATACACCTAAAACCTAAAACAAACGTTGCAGAAGGTCATTTCTTCATGCGCAGTGGTCAACGCGGCACTCTCTAGCTGCCAAGAGCACTTTTTACTATGCGCACCCAACCAGAGTGACGGGAGGAGCACATTTCATAAAACGTGCTCAGCTCGTCCAGAAAATGCGATTTAAGCAATAAAATTAAAAATGCACCTAAAACCTAAACCAAACGTTGCAGGTGGTTATTTCTTTATTCGCATAGGTCAACGCGGCACTCTCTAGCTGCCAAGAGCACTTTTTACTATGCGCACCCAACCAGAGTGACTGGAGGAGCACATTTCAGAAAACGTGCTCAGCTCGTCCAGAAAATGCGATTTAAGCAATAAAATTAAAAATGCACCCAAAACCTAAACCAAACGTTGCAGGTGGTTATTTCTTCATATGCAGTGGTCAACGCGGAGCTCTCTAGCTGCCAAGAGCACTTTTTACTATGCGCACCCAACCAGAGTGACGGGAGGAGCACATTTCAGAAAACGTGCTCAGCTCGTCCAGAAAATGCGATTTAAGCAATACAATTAAAAATGCACCTAAAACCTAAACCAAACGTTGCAGGTGGTTATTTCTGCATGCGCAGTGGTCAACGCGGCACTCTCTAGCTGCCAAGAGCAATTTTTACTATGCACACCCAACAAGAGTGACGGGAGGAGCGCATTTCAGAAAACGTGCTCAGCTCGACGAGAAAATGCGATTTAAACAATAAAATTAAAAATTCACCCAAAACCTAAACCAAACGTTGCAGTTGGTTATTTCTTCATGCGCAGTGGTCAACGCGGCACTCTGTAGCTGCCAAGAGCACTTTTTACTATGCGCACCCAACCAGAGTGACGGGAGGAGCACATTTCAGAAAACGTGCTCAGCTCAACGAGAAAATGCGATTTAAGCAATAAAATTAAAAATGCACCTAAAACCTGAACCAAACGTTGCAGGTGGTTATTTCTTCATGCGCAGTGGTCAACGCGGCACTCTCTAGCTGCCAAGAGCACTTTTTACTATGCGCACCCAACCAGAGTGACGGGAGGAGCACATTCCAGAAAACGTGCTCAGCTCGTCGAGAAAATGCGATTTAAGCAATAAATATAAAAATGCACCCAAAACCTAAACCAAACGTTGCAGATGGTCATTTCTTAATGCGCAGTGGTCAACGCGGCACTCCCTAGCTGCCAAGAGCACTTTTTACTATGCGCACCCAACCAGAGTGACGGGAGGAGCACATTTCAGAAAACGTGCTCAGCTCGTCGAGAAAATGCGATTTAAGCAATAAAATTAAAAATGCACCCAAAACCTAAACCAAACGTTGCAGGTGGTTATTTCTTCATGCGCAGTGGTCAACGCGGCACTCTCTAGCTGCCAAGAGCACTTTTTACTATGCCCACCCAACCAGAGTGACGGGAGGAGCACATTTCAGAAAACGTGCTCAGCTCGTCGAGAAAATGCGATTTAAGCAATAAAATTAAAAATGCACCCAAAACCTAAACCAAACGCTGCAGATGGTCATTTCTTCATGCGCAGTGGTCAACGCGGCACTCTCTAGCTGCCAAGAGCAATTTTTACTATGCGCACCCAACCAGAGTGACGGGAGGAGCGCATTTCAGAAAACGTGCTCAGCTCGTCGAGAAAATGCGATTCAAGAAATAAAATTAAAAATGCACCCAAAACCTAAACCAAACGTTGCAGGTGGTTATTTCTTCATGCGCAGCAGTCAACGCGGCACTCTCTAGCTGCCAAGAGCACTTTTTACTATGTGCACCCAACCAGAGTGACGGGAGGAGCACATTTCAGAAAACGTGCTCAGCTCGTCGAGAAAATGCGATTTAAGCAGTGAAATTGAAAATGCACCCAAAACCTAAACCAAACGTTGCAGGCGGTTATTTCTTCATGCGCAGCATTCAACGCGGCACTCTCTAGCTGCCAAGAGCACTTTTTACTATGTGCACCCAACCAGAGTGACGGGAGGAGCACATTTCAGAAAACGTGCTCAGCTCGTCGAGAAAATACGATTTAAGCAATAAAATTAAAAATGCACCCAAAACCTAAACCAAACGTTGCAGGTGGTTATTTCTTCATGCGCAGTGGTCAACGCGGCACTCTCTAGCTGCGAAGAGCACTTTTTACTATGCGCACCCAACCAGAGTGACGGGAGGAGCACATTTCAGAAAACGTGCTCAGCTCTTCGAGAAAATGCGATTTAAGCAATGAAATTAAAAATGCACCCAAAACCTAAACCAAACGTTGCAGATGGTCATTTCTTCATGCGCAGTGGTCAACGCGGCACTCTCTAGCTGCCAAGAGCACTTTTTACTATGCGCACCCAACCAGAGTGACGGGAGGAGCACATTTCAGAAAACGTGCTCAGCTCGTCGAGAAAATGCGATTTAAGCAATAAAATTAAAAATGCACCCAAAACCTAAACCAAACGTTGCAGGTGGTTATTTCTTCACGCGCAGTGGTCAACGCGGCTCTCTCTAGCTGCCAAGAGCATTTTTTACTATGCGCACCCAACCAGAGTGACGGGAGGAGCACATTTCAGAAAACGTGCTCAGCTCGTCGAGAAAATGCGATTTAAGCAATAAAATTAAAAATGCACCTAAAACCTAAACCAAACGTTGCAGGTGGTTATTTCTTCATATGCAGCAGTCAACGCGGCACTCTCTAGCTGCCAAGAGCACTTTTTACTATGCGCACCCAACCAGAGTGACGGGAGGAGCACATTTCAGAAAACGTGCTCAGCTCGTCGAGAAAATGCGATTTAAGCAATAAAATTAAAAATGCACCTAAAAACCTAAACCAAACGTTGCAGGTGGTTATTTCTTCATGCGCATTGGTCAACGCGGCACTCTCTAGCTGCCAAGAGCACTTTTTACTATGTGCACCCAACCAGAGTGACGTGAGGAGCACATTTCAAAAAACGTGCTCAACTCGTCGAGAAAATGCGATTTAAGCAATAAAATTAAAAATGCACCCAAAACCGAAACCAAACGTTGCAGATGGTCATTTCTTTATGCGCAGTGGTCAACGCGGCACTCTCTAGCTACCAAGAGCACTTTTTACTATGCACACCCAACCAGAGTGACGGGAGGAGCACATTTCAGAAAACGTGCTCAGCTCGTCGAGAAAATGCGATTTAAGCAATAAAATTAAAAATGCACCCAAAACATTAAACCAAACGTTGCAGGTGGTTATTTCTTCATGCGCAGTGGACAACGCGGCACTCTCTAGCTGCCAAGAGCATTTTTTACTATGCGCACCCAACCAGAGTGAAGGGAGGAGCACATTTCAGAAAACGTGCTCAGCTCGTCGAGAAAATGCGATTTAAGCAATAAAATTAAAAATGCACCTAAAACCTAAACCAAACGTTGCAGATGGCCATTTCTTCATGCGCAGTGGTCAACGCAGCACTCTCTAGCTGCCAAGAGCACTTTTTACTATGCGCACCCAACCAGAGTGACGGGAGGAGCACATTTCAGAAAACGTGCTCAGCTCGTCGAGAAAATGCGTTTTAAGCAATAAAATTAAAAATGCACCTAAAACCTAAACCAAACGTTGCAGGTGGTTATTTCTTCGTGCGCAGCAGTCAACGCGGCACTCTCTAGCTGCCAAGAGCACTTTTTACTATGCGCACCCAACCAGAGTGATGGGAGGAGCACATTTCAGAAAACGTGCTCAGCTCGTCGAGAAAATGCGATTTAAGCAATAAAATTAAAAATGCACCCAAAACCTAAACCAAACGTTGCAGGTGGTTATTTCTTCATGCGCAGCAGTCAACGCAGCACTCTCTAGCTGCCAAGAGCACTTTTTACTATGCGCACCCAACCAGAGTAACGGGAGGAGCACATTTCAGAAAACGTGCTCAGCTCGACGAGAACATGCGATTTAAGCAATAAAATTAAAAATGCACCCAAAACCTAAACCAAACGTTGCAGGTGGTTATTTCTTCATGGGCAGTGTTCAACGCGGCACTCTCTAGCTGCCAAGAGCACTTTTTACTATGCGCACCCAACCAGAGTGACGGGAGGAGCACATTTCAGAAAACGTGCTCAGCTCGTCCAGAAAATGCGATTTAAGCAATAAAATAAAAAATGCACCTAAAACCTAAACCAAACGTTGCAGATCGTCATTTCTTCATGCGCAGTGGTCAATGCGGCACTCTCTAGCTGCCAAGAGCACTTTTTACTATGCGCACCCAACCAGAGTGACGTGAGGAGCACATTTCAGAAAACGTGCTCAGCTCGTCGAGAAAATGCGATTTAAGCAATAAAATTAAAACTGCACCCAAAACCTAAACCAAACGTTGCAGATGGTCATTTCTTCATGCGCAGTGGTCAACGCGGCACTCTCTAGCTGCCAAGAGCACTTTTTACTATGCGCAACCAACCAGAGTGACGGGAGGAGCACATTTCAGAAAACGTGCTCAGCTCGTCGAGAAAATGCGATTTAAGCAATAAAATTAAAAATGCACCCAAAACCTAAACCAAACGTTGCAGATGGTCATTTCTTCATGCGCAGTGGTCAACGCGGCACTCTCTAGCTGCCAAGAGCACTTTTTACTATGCGCACCCAACCAGAGTGACGGGAGGAGCACATTTCAGAAAACGTGCTCAGCTCGTCGAGAAAATGCGATTTAAGCAATAAAATTAAAAATGCACCTAAAACCCAAACCAAACGTTGCAGGTGGTTATTTCTTCATGCGCAGTGG
This sequence comes from Syngnathus scovelli, assembly GCF_024217435.2. Lineage (NCBI taxonomy): Eukaryota > Metazoa > Chordata > Actinopteri > Syngnathiformes > Syngnathidae > Syngnathus > Syngnathus scovelli. Next base: position 5,054,637 of record NC_090854.1, on the reverse strand, counting down.
TCAACGCGGCACTCTCTAGCTGCCAAGAGCACTTTTTACTATGCGCACCCAACCAGAGTGACGGGAGGAGCACATTTTAGAAAACGTTCTCAGCTCGTCGAGAAAATGCGATTTAAGCAATAAAATTAAAAATGCACCTAAAACCTAAACCAAACGTTGCAGGTGGTTATTTCTTCATGCGCAGTGGTCAACGCGGCACTCTCTAGCTGCCAAGAGCACTTTTTACTATGCGCACCCAACCAGAGTGACGGGGGAGCACATTTCAGAAAACGTGCTCAGCTCGTCGAGAAAATGCGATTTAAGCAATAAAATTAAAAATGCACCCAGAACCCAAACCAAACGTTGCAGATGGTCATTTCTTCATGCGCAGTGGTCAACGCGGCACTCTCTAGCTGCTAAGAGCACTTTTTCCTATGCGCACCCAACCAGAGTGACGGGAGGAGCACATTTCAGAAAACGTGCTCAGCTCGTCCAGAAAATGCGATTTAAGCAATAAAATTAAAAATGCACCTAAAACCTAAACCAAACGTTGCAGATGGTCGTTTCTTCTTGCGCAGTGGTCAACGCGGCACTCTCTAGCTGCCAAGAGCACTTTTTACAATGCGCACCCAACCAGAGTGACGGGAGGAGCACATTTCAGAAAACGTGCTCAGCTCGTCCAGAAAATGCGATTTAAGCAATAAAATTAAAAATGCACCTAAAACCTAAACCAAACGTTGCAGATGGCCATTTCTTCATGCGCAGTGGTCAACGCGGCACTCTCTAGCTGCCAAGAGCACTTTTTACTATGCACACCCAACCAGAGTGACGGGGGAAGCACATTTCAGAAAACGTGCTCAGCTCGTCCAGACAATGCGATTTAAGCAATAAAATTAAAAATGCACCCAAAACCTAAACCAAACGTTCCAGGTGGTTATTTCTTCATGCGCAGTGGTCGACGCGGCACTCTCTAGCTGCCAAGAGCACTTTTTACTATGCGCACCCAACCAGAGTGACGGGGGAAGCGCATCTCAGAAAACGTGCTCAGCTCGTCGAGAAAATGCGATTTAAGCAATAAAATTAAAAATGCACCTAAAACCTAAACCAAATGTTGAAGGTGGTAGTTTCTTCATGCGCAGCAGTCAACGCGGCACTCTATAGCTGCCAAGAGCACTTTTTACTATACGCACCCAACCAGAGTGACGGGAGGAGCACATTTCAGAAAACGTGCTGAGCTCGTCGAGAAAATGCGATTTAAGCAATAAAATTAAAAATGCACCCAAAACCTAAACCAAACGTTGCAGGTGGTTATTTCTTCATGCGCAGTGGTCAACGCGGCACTCTCTAGCTGCCAAGAGCACTTTTTACTATGCGCACCGAACCAGAGTGACGGGAGGAGCACATTTCAGAAAACGTGCTCAGCTCGTCGAGAAAATGCGATTTAAGCAATAAAATTAAAAATGCACCTAAAACCTAAACCAAACGCTGCAGATGGTCATTTCTTCATGCGCAGTGGTCAACGCGGCACTCTCTAGCTGCCAAGAGTACTTTTTACTATACACACCCAACCAGAGTGACGGGAGGAGCACATTCCAGAAAACGTGCTCAGCTCGTCGAGAAAATGCGATTTAAGCAATACAATTAAAAATGCACCCAAAACCTAAACCAAACGTTGCAGATGGTCATTTCTTCATGTGCAGTGGTCAACGCGGCACTCTCTAGCTGCCAAGAGCACTTTTTACTATGCACACCCAACCAGAGTGACGGGAGGAGCGCATTTCAGGAAACGTGCTCAGCTCGTCGAGAAAATGCGATTTAAGCAATAAAATTAAAAATGCACCCAAAACCTAAACCAAACGTTGCAGGTGGTTATTTCTTCATGCGCAGTGGTCAACGCGGCACTCTCTAGCTGCCAAGAGCACTTTTTACTATGCGCACCCAACCAGAGTGGCGGGAGGAGCACATTTCAGAAAACGTGCTCAGCTCGTCGAGAAAATGCGATTTAAGCAATAAAATTAAAAATGCACCCAAAACCTAAACCAAACGTTGCAGGTGGTTATTTCTTCATGCGCAGTGGTCAACGCGGCACTCTCTAGCTGCCAAGAGCACTTTTTACTATGCGCACCCAACCAGAGTGACGGGAGGAGCACATTTCAGAAAACGTGCTCAGCTCGTCGAGAAAATGCGATTTAAGCAATAAAATTAAAAATGCACCTACAACCTAAACCAAACGTTGCAGGTGGTTATTTCTTCATGCGCAGTGGTCAACGCGGCACTCTCTAGCTGTTAAGAGCACTTTTTACTATGCGCACCCAACCAGAGTGACGGGAGGAGCACATTTCAGAAAACGTGCTCAGCTCGTCGAGAAAATGCGATTTAAGCAATAAAATTAAAAATGCAACTAAAACCTAAACCAAACGTTGCAGGTGGTTATTTCTTCGTGCGCAGCAGTCAACGCGGCACTCTCTAGCTGCCAAGAGCACTTTTTACTATGCGCACCCAACCAGAGTGACGGGAGGAGCACATTTCAGAAAACGTTCTCAGCTCGTCGAGTAAATGCGATTTAAGCAATAAAATTAAAAATGCACCCAAAACCTAAACCAAACGTTGCAGGTGGTTATTTCTTCATGCGCAGTGGTCAACGCGGCACTCTCTAGGTGCCAAGAGCACTTTTTACTATGCGCACCCAACCAGAGTGACGGGAGGAGCACATTTCAGAAAACGTGCTCAGCTCGTCCAGAAAATGAGATTTAAGCAATAAAATAAAAAATGCACCCAAAACCTAAACCAAACGTTGCAGATGGTCATTTCTTCATGCGCAGTGGTCAACGCGGCACTCTCTAGCTGCCAAGAGCACTTTTTAATATGCACACCCAACAAGAGTGACGGGAGGAGCGCATTTCAGAAAACGTGCTCAGCTCGTCGAGAACATGCGATTTAAGCAATAAAATTAAAAATGCACCCAAGACCTAAACCAAACGTTGCAGGTGGTTATTTCTTCATGCGCAGTGGTCAACGCGGCACTCTCTAGCTGCCAAGAGCACTTTTTACTATGCGCACCCAACCAGAGTGACGGGAGGAGCACATTTCAGAAAACGTGCTCAGCTCGTCGAGAAAATGCGATTTAAGCAATAAAATTAAAAATGCACACAAAACCTAAACCAAACGTTGCAGGTGGTTATTTCTTCATGCGCAGCAGTCAAAGCGGCACTCTCTAGCTGCCAAGAGCACTTTTTACTATGTGCACCCAACCAGAGTGACGGGAGGAGCACATTTCAGAAAACGTGCTCAGCTCGTCGAGAAAATGCGATTTAAGCAATAAAATTAAAAATGCACCTAAAACCTAAACCAAACGTTGCAGGTGGTCATTTCTTCATGTGCAGTGGTCAACGCGGCACTCTCTAGCTGCCAAGAGCACTTTTTACTATGCACACCCAACCAGAGTGACGGGAGGAGCGCATTTCAGGAAACGTGCTCAGCTCGTCGAGAAAATGCGATTTAAGCAATAAAATTAAAAATGCACCCAAAACCTAAACCAAACGTTGCAGGTGGTTATTTCTTCATGCACAGTGGTCAACGCGGCACTCTCTAGCTGCCAAGAGCACTTTTTACTATGCGCACCCAACCAGAGTGACGGGACGAGCACATTTCAGAAAACGTGCTCAGCTCGCCGAGAAAATGCGATTTAAGCAATAAAATTAAAAATGCACTTAAAACCTAAACCAAACGTTGCAGGTGGTTTTTTCTTCATATGCAGCAGTCAACGCGGCACTCTCTAGCTGCCAAGAGCACTTTTTACTATGCGCACCCAACCAGAGTGACGGGAGGAGCACATTTCAGAAAACGTGCTCAGCTCGTCGAGAAAATGCGATTTAAGCAATAAAATTAAAAATGCACCTAAAAACCTAAACCAAACGTTGCAGGTGGTTATTTCTTCATGCGCATTGGTCAACGCGGCACTCTCTAGCTGCCAAGAGCACCTTTTACTATGTGCACCCAACCAGAGTGACGTGAGGAGCACATTTCAGAAAACGTGCTCAACTCGTCGAGAAAATGCGATTTAAGCAATAAAATTAAAAATGCACCCAAAACCGAAATCAAACGTTGCAGATGGTCATTTCTTCATGCGCAGTGGTCAACGCGGCACTCTCTAGCTGCCAAGAGCACTTTTTACTATGCACACCCAACCAGAGTGACGGGAGGAGCACATTTCAGAAAACGTGCTCAGCTCGTCGAGAAAATGCGATTTAAGCAATAAAATTAAAAATGCACCAAAAACATTAAACCAAACGTTGCAGGTGGTTATTTCTTCATGCGCAGTCTTCAACGCGGCACTCTCTAGCTGCCAAGAGCATTTTTTACTATGCGCACCCAACCAGAGTGACGGGAGGAGCACATTTCAGAAAACGTGCTCAGCTCGTCGAGAAAATGCGATTTAAGCAATAAAATTAAAAATGCACCTAAAACCTAAACCAAAAGTTGCAGGTGGTTATTTCTTCATGCGCAGCAGTCAACACGGCACTCTCTAGCTGCCAAGAGCACTTTTTACTATGCGCACCCAACCAGAGTGACGGGAGGAGCACATTTCAGAAAACGTGCTCAGCTCGTCGAGAAAATGCTATTTAAGCAATAAAATTAAAAATGCACCTAAAAACCTAAACCAAACGTTGCAGGTGGTTATTTCTTCATGCGCAGCAGTCAACACGGCACTCTCTAGCTGCCAAGAGCACTTTTTACTATGCGCACCCAACCAGAGTGACGGGAGGAGCACATTTCAGAAAACGTGCTCAGCTCGTCGAGAAAATGCTATTTAAGCAATAAAATTAAAAATGCACCTAAAAACCTAAACCAAACGTTGCAGGTGGTTATTTCTTCATGCGCATTGGTCAACGCGGCACTCTCTAGCTGCCAAGAGCACTTTTTACTATGTGCCCCCAACCAGAGTGACGTGAGGAGCACATTTCAGAAAACGTGCTCAACTCGTCGAGAAAATGCGATTTAAGCAATAAAATTAAAAATGCACCCAAAACCTAAACCAAACGTTGAAGGTGGTTATTTCTTCATGCGCAGTGGTCAACGCGGCACTCTCTAGCTGCCAAGAGCACTTTTTACTATGCGCACCCAACCAGAGTGACGGGAGGAGCACATTCCAGAAAACGTGCTCAGCTCGTCGATAAAATGCGATTTAAGCAATAAAATTAAAAATGCACCCAAAACCTAAACCAAACGTTGCAGATGGTCATTTCTTCATGCGCAGTGGTCAACGTGGCACTCTCTAGCTGCCAAGAGCACTTTTGACTATGCGCACCCAACCAGAGTGACGGGAGGAGCACATTTCAGAAAACGTGCTCAGCTCGTTGAGAAAATGGGATTTAAGCAATAAAATTAAAAATGCACCCAAAACCTAAACCAAACGTTGCAGGTGGTTATTTCTTCATGCGCAGTGGTCAACGCGGCACTCTCTAGCTGCCAAGAGCACTTTTTACTATGCACACCCAACCAGAGTGACGGGAGGAGCGCATTTCAGAAAACGTGCTCAGCTCGACGAGAAAATGCGATTTAAGCAATAAAATTAAAAATGCACCCAAAACCTATACCAAACGTTGCAGGTGGTTATTTCTTCATGCGCAGTGGTCAACGCGGCACTCTCTAGCTGCCAAGAGCACTTTTTACTATGCACACCCAACCAGAGTGACGGGAGGAGCGCATTTTAGAACACGTGCTCAGCTCGACGACAAAATGCAATTTAAGCAATAAAATTAAAAATGCACCCAAAACCTAAACCAAACGTTGCAGGTGGTTATTTCTTCATGCGCAGTGGTCAACGCGGCACTCTCTAGCTGCCAAGAGCACTTTTTACAATGCGCACCCAACCAGAGTGACGGGAGGAGCACATTTCAGAAAACGTGCTCAGCTCGTCGAGAAAATGCGATTTAAGCAATAAAATTAAAAATGCACCTAAAACCTAAACCAAACGTTGCAGGTGGTTATTTCTTCTTGCGCAGCAGTCAACGCGGCACTCTCTAGCGGCCAAGAGCACTTTTTACTATGCGCACCCAACCAGAGTGACGGGAGGAGCACATTTCAGAAAACGTGCTCAGCTCGTCGAGAAAATGCGATTTAAGCAATAAAATTAAAAATGCACCTAAAACCTAAACCAAACGTTGCAGGGGGTTATTTCTTCATATGCAGCAGTCAACGCGGCACTCTCTAGCTGCCAAGAAAACTTTTTACTATGCGCACCCAACCAGAGTGACGGGAGGAGCACATTTCAGAAAACGTGCTCAGCTCGTCGAGAAAATGCGGATAAAGCAATAAAATTAAAAATGCACCTAAAACCTAAACCAAAAGTTGCAGGTGGTTATTTCTTCATGCGCAGCAGTCAACGCGGCACTCTCTAGCTGCCAAGAGCACTTTTTACAATGCGCACCCAACCAGAGTGACGGGAGGAGCACATTTCAGAAAACGTGCTCAGCTCGTCGAGAAAATGCGATTTAAGCAATAAAATTAAAAATGTACCTAAAACCTAAACCAAACGTTGCAGGTGGTTATTTCTTCATGCGCAGCAGTCAACGCGGCACTCTCTAGCGGCCAAGAGCACTTTTTACTATGCGCACCCAACCAGAGTGACGGGAGGAGCACATTTCAGAAAACGTGCTCAGCTCGTCCAGACAATGCGATTTAAGCAATAAAATTAAAAATGCACCCAAAACCTAAACCAAACGTTGCAAGTGGTTATTTCTTCATGTGCAGTGGTCAACGCGGCACTCTCTAGCTGCCAAGAGCACTTTTTACTATGCGCACCCAACCAGAGTGACGGGAGGAGCGCATTTCAGAAAACGTGCTCAGCTCGTCGAGAAAATGCGGATAAAGCAATAAAATTAAAAATGCACCTAAAACCTAAACCAAAAGTTGCAGGTGGTTATTTCTTCATGCGCAGCAGTCAACGCGGCACTCTCTAGCTGCCAAGAGCACTTTTTACTATGCGCACCCAACCAGAGTGACGGGAGGAGCATATTTCAGAAAACGTGCTCAGCTCGTCGAGAAAATGCGATTTAAGCAATAAAATTAAAAATGCACCTAAAACCTAAACCAAACGCTGCAGATGGTCATTTCTTCATGCGCAGTGGTCAACGCGGCACTCTCTAGCTGCCAAGAGCACTTTTTACTATACACACCCAACCAGAGTGACGGGAGGAGCACATTCCAGAAAACGTGCTCAGCTCGTCGAGAAAATGCGATTTAAGCAATAAAATTAAAAATGCACCCAAAACCTAAACCAAACGTTGCAGATGGTCATTTCTTCATGTGCAGTGGTCAACGCGGCACTCTCTAGCTGCCAAGAGCACTTTTTACTATGCGCACCCAACCAGAGTGACGGGAGGAGCACATTTCAGAAAACGTGCTCAGCTCGTCGAGAAAATGCGATTTAAGCAATAAAATTAATAATGCACCTAAAACCTAAACCAAACGTTGCAGATGGTCATTTCTTCATGCGCAGTGGTCAACGCGGCACTCTCTAGCTGCCAAGAGCACTTTTTACTATGCACACCCAACCATAGAGACGGGAGGAGCGCATTTCAGAAAACGTGCTCAGCTCGTCGAGAAAATGCGATTTAAGCAATAAAATTAAAAATGCACCCAAAACCTAAACCAAACGTTGCAGATGGTCATTTCTTCATGCGCAGTGGTCAACGCGGCACTCTCGAGCTGCCAAGAGCACTTTTTACTATACACACCCAACCAGAGTGACGGGAGGAGCACATTTCAGAAAACGTGCTCAGCTCGTCGAGAAAATGCGATTTAAGCAATAAAATTAAAAATGCACCCAAAACCTAAACCAAACGTTGCAGGTGGTTATTTCTTCATGCGCAGTGGTCAACGCGGCACTCTCTAGCTGCCAAGAGCACTTTTTACTATGCGCACCCAATCAGAGTGACGGGAGGAGCACATTTCAGAAAACGTGCTCAGCTCGTCGAGAAAATGCGATTTAAGCAATAAAATTAAAAATGCACCTAAAACCTAAACCAAACGCTGCAGATGGTCATTTCTTCATGCGCAGTGGTCAACGCGGCACTCTCTAGCTGCCAAGAGCACTTTTTACTATACACACCCAACCAGAGTGACGGGAGGAGCACATTCCAGAAAACGTGCTCAGCTCGTCGAGAAAATGCGATTTAAGCAATAAAATTAAAAATGCACCCAAAACCTAAACCAAACGTTGCAGATGGTCATTTCTCCATGTGCAGTGGTCAACGCGGCACTCTCTAGCTGCCAAGAGCACTTTTTACTATGCACACCCAACCAGAGTGACGGGAGGAGCGCATTTCAGGAAACGTGCTCAGCTCGTCGAGAAAATGCGATTTAAGCAATAAAATTAAAAATGCACCCAAAACCTAAACCAAACGTTGCAGGTGGTTATTTCTTCATGCACAGTGGTCAACGCGGCACTCTCTAGCTGCCAAGAGCACTTTTTACTATGCACACCCAACCAGAGTGACGGGAGGAGCGCATTTCAGAAAACGTGCTCAGCTCGTCGAAAAAATGCGATTTAAGCAATAAAATTAAAAATGCACCCAAAACCTAAACCAAACGTTGCAGATGGTCATTTCTTCATGTGCAGTGGTCAACGCGGCACTCTCTAGCTGCCAAGAGCACTTTTTACTATGCACACCCAACCAGAGTGACGGGAGGAGCGCATTTCAGAAAACGTGCTCAGCTCGTCGAAAAAATGCGATTTAAGCAATAAAATTTCAAATGCACCCAAAACCTAAACAAAACGTTGCAGGTGGTTATTTCTTCATGCGCAGTGGTCAACGCGGCACTCTCTAGCTGCCAAGAGCACTTTTTACTATGCGCACCCAACCAGAGTGACGGGAGGAGCACATTTCAGAAAACGTGCTCAGCTCGTCGAGAAAATGCGATTTAAGCAATAAAATTAAAAATGCACCTAAAACCTAAACCAAACGCTGCAGATGGTCATTTCTTCATGCGCAGTGGTCAACGCGGCACTCTCTAGCTGCCAAGAGCACTTTTTACTATACACACCCAACCAGAGTGACGGGAGGAGCACATTCCAGAAAACGTGCTCAGCTCGTCGGGAAAATGCGATTTAAGCAATAAAATTAAAAAATGCACCCAAAACCTAAACCAAACGTTGCAGATGGTCATTTCTTCATGTGCAGTGGTCAACGCGGCACTCTCTAGCTGCCAAGAGCACTTTTTACTATGCACACCCAACCAGAGTGACGGGAGGAGCGCATTTCAGAAAACGTGCTCAGCTCGTCGAGAAAATGCGATTTAAGCAATAAAATTAAAAATGCACCCAAAACCTAAACCAAACGTTGCAGGTGGTTATTTCTTCATGCGCAGTGGTCAACGCGGCACTCTCTAGCTGCCAAGAGCACTTTTTACTTTGCGCACCCAACCAGAGTGACGGGAGGAGCACATTTCAGAAAACGTGCTCAGCTCGTCGAGAAAATGCGATTTAAGCAATAAAATTAAAAATGCACCTAAAAACCTAAACCAAACGTTGCAGGTGGTTATTTCTTCGTGCGCAGCAGTCAACGCGGCACTCTCTAGCTGCCAAGAGCACTTTTTACTATGCGCACCCAACCAGAGTGACGGGAGGAGCACATTTCAGAAAACGTGCTCAGCTCGTCCAGAAAATGCGATTTAAGCAATAAATTTAAAAATGCACCTAAAACCTAAACCAAACGTTGCAGATGGTCATTTCTTCATGCGCAGTGGTCAACGCGGCACTCTCTAGCTGCCAAGAGCATTTTTTACTATGCGCACCCAACCAGAGTGACGGGAGGAGCACATTCCAGAAAACGTGCTCAGCTCGTCGAGAAAATGCGATTTAAGCAATAAAATTAAAAATGCACCCAAAACCTAAACCAAACGTTGCAGATGGTCATTTCTTCATGCGCAGTGGTCAACGCGGCACTCTCTAGCTGCCAAGACCACTTTTTACTATGCGCACCCAACCAGAGTGACGGGAGGAGCACATTTCGGAAAACGTGCTCAGCTCGTTGAGAAAATGCGATTTAAGCAATAAAATTAAAAATGCACCCAAAACCTAAACCAAACGTTGCAGATGGTCATTTCTTCATGCGCAGTGGTCAACGCGGCACTCTCTAGCTGCCAAGAGCACTTTTTACTATGCACACCCAACCAGAGTGACGGGAGGAGCACATTTCAGAAAACGTGCTCAGCTCGTCGAGAAAATGCGATTTAAGCAATAAATTTAAAAATGCACCTAAAACCTAAACCAAACGTTGCAGGTGGTTATTTCTTCATGCGCAGCAGTCAACAAGGCACTCTCTAGCTGCCAAGAGCACTTTTTACTATGCGCACCCAACCAGAGTGACGGGAGGAGCACATTTCAGAAAACGTGCTCAGCTCGTCGAGAAAATGCGATTTAAGCAATAAAATTAAAAATGCACCCAAAACCTAAACCAAACGTTGCAGATGGTCATTTCTTCATGTGCAGTGGTCAACGCGGCACTCTCTAGCTGCCAAGAGCACTTTTTACTATGCACACCCAACCAGAGTGACGGGAGGAGCGCATTTCAGAAAACGTGCTCAGCTCGTCGAGAAAATGCGATTTAAGCAATAAAATTAAAAATGCACCCAAAACCTAAACCAAACGTTGCAGGTGGTTATTTCTTCATGCGCAGTGGTCAACGCGGCACTCTCTAGCTGCCAAGAGCACTTTTTACTATGCGCACCCAACCAGAGTGACGGGAGGAGCACATTCCAGAAAACGTGCTCAGCTCGTCGAGAAAATGCGATTTAAGCAATAAAATTAAAAATGCACCCAAAACCTAAACCAAACGTTGCAGATAGTCATTTCTTCATGCGCAGAGGTCAACGCGGCACTCTCTAGCTGCCAAGAGCACTTTTTACTATGCGCACCCAACCAGAGTGACGGGAGGAGCACATTTCAGAAAACGTGCTCAGCTCGTTGAGAAAATGCGATTTAAGCAATAAAATTAAAAATGCACCCAAAACCTAAACCAAACGTTGCAGGTGGTTATTTCTTCATGCGCAGTGGTCAACGCGGCACTCTCTAGCTGCCAAGAGCACTTTTTACTATGCACACCCAACCAGAGTGACGGGAGGAGCGCATTTCAGAAAACGTGCTCAGCTCGACGAGAAAATGCGATTTAAGCAATAAAATTAAAAATGCACCCAAAACCTAAACCAAACGTTGCAGGTGGTTATTTCTTCATGCGCAGTGGTCAACGCGGCACTCTCTAGCTGCCAAGAGCACTTTTTACGATGCACACCCAACCAGAGAGACGGGAGGAGCGCATTTCAGAAAACGTGCTCAGCTCGACGAGAAAATGCGATTTAAGCAATAAAATTAAAAATGCACCCAAAACCTAAACCAAACGTTGCAGGTGGTTATTTCTTAATGCGCAGTGGTCAACGCGGCACTCTCTAGCTGCCAAGAGCACTTTTTACTATTCGCACCCAACCAGAGTGACGGGAGGAGCACATTTCAGAAAACGTGCTCAGCTCGTCGAGAAAATGCGATTTAAGCAATAAAATTAAAAATGCACCCAAAACCTAAACCAAACGTTGCAGGTGGTTATTTCTTCATGCGCAGTGGTCAACGCGGCACTCTCTAGCTGCCAAGAGCACTTTTTACTATGCGCACCCAACCAGAGTGACGGGAGGAGCGCATTTCAGAAAACGTGCTCAGCTCGTCGAGAAAATGCGATTTAAGCAATAAAATTAAAAATGCACCTAAAACCTAAACCAAAAGTTGCAGGTGGTTATTTCTTCATGCGCAGCAGTCAACACGGCACTCTCTAGCTGCCAAGAGCACTTTTTACTATGCGCACCCAACCAGAGTGACGGGAGGAGCACATTTCAGAAAACGTGCTCAGCTCGTCGAGAAAATGCGATTTAAGCAATAAAATTAAAAATGCACCCAAAACCTAAACCAAACGTTGCAGATGGTCATTTCTTCATGTGCAGTGGTCAACGCGGCACTCTCTAGCTGCCAAGAGCACTTTTTACTATGCACACCCAACCAGAGTGACGGGAGAAGCGCATTTCAGAAAACGTGCTCAGCTCGTCGAGAAAATGCGATTTAAGCAATAAAATTAAAAATGCACCCAAAACCTAAACCAAACGTTGCAGGTGGTTATTTCTTCATGCGCAGTGGTCAACGCGGCACTCTCTAGCTGCCAAGAGCACTTTTTACTATGCGCACCCAACCAGAGTGACGGGAGGAGCACATTCCAGAAAACGTGCTCAGCTCGTCGAGAAAATGCGATTTAAGCAATAAAATTAAAAATGCACCCAAAACCTAAACCAAACGTTGCAGATGGTCATTTCTTCATGCGCAGTGGTCAACGCGGCACTCTCTAGCTGCCAAGAGCACTTTTTACTATGCGCACCCAACCAGAGTGACGGGAGGAGCACATTTCAGAAAACGTGCTCAGCTCGTCGAGAAAATGCGATTTAAGCAATAAAAGTAAAAATGGACGCAAAACATTAAACCAAACGTTGCATGTGGTTATTTCTTCATGCGCAGTGATCAACGCGGCACTCTCTAGCTGCCAAGAGCATTTTTTACTATGCGCACCCAACCAGAGTGACGGGAGGAGCACATTTCAGAAAACGTGCTCAGCTCGTCGAGAAAATGCGATTTAAGCAATAAAATTAAAAATGCACCTAAAACCTAAACCAAACGTTGCAGGTGGTTATTTCTTCATGCGCAGTGGTCAACGCGGCACTCTCTAGCTGCCAAGAGCACTTTTTACTATGCGCACCCAACCAGAGTGACGGGAGGAGCACATTTCAGAAAACGTGCTCAGCTCGTCGAGAAAATGCGATTTAAGCAATAAAATTAAAAATGCACCTAAAACCTAAACCAAACGTTGCAGGTGGTTATTTCTTCGTGCGCAGCAGTCAACGCGGCACTCTCTAGCTGCCAAGAGCACTTTTTACTATGCGCACCCAACCAGAGTGACGGGAGGAGCACATTTCAGAAAACGTGCTCAGCTCGTCGAGTAAATGCAATTTAAGCAATAAAATTAAAAATGCACCCAAAACCTAAACCAAACGTTGCATGTGGTTATTTCTTCATGCGCAGTGGTCAACGCGGCACTCTCTAGCTGCCAAGAGCACTTTTTACTATGCGCACCCAACCAGAGTGACGGGAGGAGCACATTTCAGAAAACGTGCTCAGCTCGTCGAGAAAATGCGATTTAAGCAATAAAATTAAAACTGCACCCAAAACCTAAACCAAACGTTGCAGATGGTCATTTCTTCATGCGCAGTGGTCAACGCGGCACTCTCTAGCTGCCAAGAGCACTTTTTACTATGCGCACCCAACCAGAGTGACGGGAGGACCACATTTCAGAAAACGTGCTCAGCTCGTCGAGAAAATGCGATTTAAGCAATAAAATTAAAAATGCACCCAAAACCTAAACCAAACGTTGCAGGTGGTTATTTCTTCATGCGCAGCAGTCAACGCGGCACTCTCTAGCTGCCAAGAGCACTTTTTACTATGCGCACCCAACCAGAGTGACGGGAGGAGCACATTTCAGAAAACGTGCTCAGCTCGTCGAGAAAATGCGATTTAAGCAATGAAATTAAAAATGCACCCAAAACCTAAACCAAACGTTGCAGGTGGTTATTTCTTCATGCGCAGTGGTCAACGCGGCACTCTCTAGCTGCCAAGAGCACTTTTTACTATGCGCACCCAACCAGAGTGACGGGAGGAGCACTTTTCAGAAAACGTGCTCAGCTCGTCGAGAAAATGCGAATTAAGCAATAAAATTAAAAATGCACCCAAAACCTAAACCAAACGTTGCAGATGGTCATTTCTTCATGCGCAGTGGTCAACGCGGCACTCTCTAGCTGCCAAGAGCACTTTTTACTATGCGCACCCAACCAGAGTGACGGGAGGAGCACATTTCAGAAAACGTGCTCAGCTCGTCGAGAAAATGCGATTTAAGCAATAAAATTAAAAATGCACCTAAAACCCAAACCAAACGTTGCAGGTGGTTATTTCTTCATGCGCAGTGGTCAACGCGGCACTCTCTAGCTGCCAAGAGCACTTTTTACTATGCGCACCCAACCAGAGTGACGGGAGGAGCACATTTCAGAAAACGTGCTCAGCTCGTCGAGAAAATGCAATTTAAGCAATAAAATTAAAAATGCACCTAAAACCTAAACCAAACGTTGCAGGTGGTTATTTATTCGTGCGCAGCAGTCAACGCGGCACTCTCTAGCTGCCAAGAGCACTTTTTACTATGCGCACCCAACCAGAGTGACGGGAGGAGCACATTTCAGAAAACGTGCTCAGCTCGTCGAGTAAATGTGATTTAAGCAATAAAATTAAAAATGCACCCAAAACCTAAACCAAACGTTGCAGGTGGTTATTTCTTCATGCGCAGTGGTCAACGCGGCACTCTCTAGCTGCCAAGAGCACTTTTTACTATGCGCACCCAACCAGAGTGACGGGAGGAGCACATTTCAGAAAACGTGCTCAGCTCGTCCAGAAAATGCGATTTAAGCAATAAAATTAAAAATGCACCTAAAACCTAAACCAAACGTTGCAAATGGTCATTTCTTCATGCGCAGTGGTCAACGCGGCACTCTCTAGCTGCCAAGAGCACTTTTTACTATGCACACCCAACCAGAGTGACGGGAGGAGCACATTTCAGAAAACGTGCTCAGCTCGTCCAGACAATGCGATTTAAGCAATAAAATTAAAAATGCATCCAAAACCTAAACCAAACGTTGCAGGTGGTTATTTCTTAATGCGCAGTGGTCAACGCGGCACTCTCTAGCTGCCAAGAGCACTTTTTACTATGCGCACCCAACCAGAGATACGGGAGGAGTGCATTTCAGAAAACGTGCTCAGCTCGTCGAGAAAATGCGATTTAAGCAATAAAATTAAAAATGCACCTAAAACCTAAACCAAACGTTGCAGGTGGTTATTTCTTCATGCGCAGCAGTCAACGCGGCACTCTCTAGCTGCCAAGAGCACTTTTTACTATGCGGACCCAACCAGAGTGACGGGAGGAGCACATTTCAGAAAACGTGCTCAGCTCGTCGAGAAAATGCGATTTAAGCAATAAAATAGAAAATGCACCTAAAACCTAAACCAAACGCTGCAGATGGTCATTTCTTCATGTGCAGTGGTCAACGCGGCACTCTCTAGCTGCCAAGAGCACTTTTTACTATGCGCACCCAACCAGACTGACGGGAGGAGCACATTTCAGAAAACGTGCTCAGTTCGTCGAGAAAATGCGATTTAAGCAACAAAATTAAAAATGCACCCAAAACCTAAACCAAACGTTGCAGGTGGTTATTTCTTCATGCGCAGCAGTCAACGCGGCACTCTCTAGCTGCCAAGAGCACTTTTTAATATGCACACCCAACAAGAGTGACGGGAGGAGTGCATTTCAGAAAACGTGCTCAGCTCGACGAGAACATGCGATTTAAGCAATAAAATTAAAAATGCACCCAAAACCTAAACCAAACGTTGCAGGTGGTTATTTCTTCATGCGCAGTGGTCAAGGCGGCACTCTCTAGCTGCCAAGAGCACTTTTTACTATGCGCACCCAACCAGAGTGACGGGAGGAGCACATTTCAGAAAACGTGCTCTGCTCGTCGAGAAAATGCGATTTAAGCAATAAAATTAAAAATGCACCCAAAACCTAAACCAAACGTTGCAGGTGGTTATTTCTTCATGCGCAGTGGTAAACGCGGCACTCTCTAGCTGCCAAGAGCACTTTTTACTATGCGCACCCAACCAGAGTGACGGGAGGAGCACATTTCATAAAACGTTCTCAGCTCGTCCAGAAAATGCTATTTAAGCAATAAAATTAAAAATGCACCTAAAACCTAAACCAAACGTTGCAGATGGTCATTTCTTCATGCGCAGTGGTCAACGCGGCACTCTCTAGCTGCCAAGAGCACTTTTTACTATGCACACCCAACCAGAGTGACGGGAGGAGCACATTTCAGAAAACGTGCTCAGCTCGTCCAGAAAATGCGATTTAAGCAATAAAATTAAAAATGCACCCAAAACCTAAACCAAACGTTGCAGGTGGTTATTTCTTCATGCGCAGTGGTCAACGCGGCACTCTCTAGCTGCCAAGAGCACTTTTTACTATGCGCACCCAACCAGAGTGACGGGAGGAGCACATTTCAGAAAACGTGCACAGCTCGTCGAGAAAATGCGATTTAAGCAATAAAATTAAAAATGCACCCAAAACCTAAACCAAACGTTGCAGGTGGTTATTTCTTCGTGCGCAGCAGTCAACGCGGCACTCTCTAGCTGCCAAGAACACTTTTTACTATGCGCACCCAACCAGAGTGACGGGAGGAGCACATTTCAGAAAACGTGCTCAGCTCGTCGAGAAAATGCGATTTAAGCAATAAAATTAAAAATGCACCTAAAACCTAAACCAAACGTTGCAGGTGGTTATTTCTTCATGCGCAGTGGTCAACGCGGCACTCTCTAGCTGCCAAGAGCACTTTTTACTATGCGCACCCAACCAGACTGACGGGAGGAGCACATTTCAGAAAACGTGCTCAGTTCGTCGAGAAAATGCGATTTAAGCAACAAAATTAAAAATGCACCCAAAACCTAAACCAAACGTTGCAGGTGGTTATTTCTTCATGCGCAGCAGTCAACGCGGCACTCTCTAGCTGCCAAGAGCACTTTTTAATATGCACACCCAACAAGAGTGACGGGAGGAGTGCATTTCAGAAAACGTGCTCAGCTCGACGAGAACATGCGATTTAAGCAATAAAATTAAAAATGCACCCAAAACCTAAACCAAACGTTGCAGGTGGTTATTTCTTCATGCGCAGTGGTCAAGGCGGCACTCTCTAGCTGCCAAGAGCACTTTTTACTATGCGCACCCAACCAGAGTGACGGGAGGAGCACATTTCAGAAAACGTGCTCTGCTCGTCGAGAAAATGCGATTTAAGCAATAAAATTAAAAATGCACCCAAAACCTAAACCAAACGTTGCAGGTGGTTATTTCTTCATGCGCAGTGGTAAACGCGGCACTCTCTAGCTGCCAAGAGCACTTTTTACTATGCGCACCCAACCAGAGTGACGGGAGGAGCACATTTCATAAAACGTTCTCAGCTCGTCCAGAAAATGCTATTTAAGCAATAAAATTAAAAATGCACCTAAAACCTAAACCAAACGTTGCAGATGGTCATTTCTTCATGCGCAGTGGTCAACGCGGCACTCTCTAGCTGCCAAGAGCAATTTTTACTATGCACACCCAACCAGAGTGACGGGAGGAGCACATTTCAGAAAACGTGCTCAGCTCGTCCAGAAAATGCGATTTAAGCAATAAAATTAAAAATGCACCCAAAACCTAAACCAAACGTTGCAGGTGGTTATTTCTTCATGCGCAGTGGTCAACGCGGCACTCTCTAGCTGCCAAGAGCACTTTTTACTATGCGCACCCAACCAGAGTGACGGGAGGAGCACATTTCAGAAAACGTGCACAGCTCGTCGAGAAAATGCGATTTAAGCAATAAAATTAAAAATGCACCCAAAACCTAAACCAAACGTTGCAGGTGGTTATTTCTTCGTGCGCAGCAGTCAACGCGGCACTCTCTAGCTGCCAAGAACACTTTTTACTATGCGCACCCAACCAGAGTGACGGGAGGAGCACATTTCAGAAAACGTGCTCAGCTCGTCGAGAAAATGCGATTTAAGCAATAAAATTAAAAATGCACCTAAAACCTAAACCAAACGTTGCAGGTGGTTATTTCTTCATGCGCAGTGGTCAACGCGGCACTCTCTAGCTGCCAAGAGCACTTTTTACTATGCGCACCAAACCAGAGTGACGGGAGGAGCACATTTCAGAAAACGTGCTCAGCTCGTCGAGAAAATGCGATTTAAGCAATAAAATTAAAACTGCACCCAAAACCTAAACCAAACGTTGCAGGTGGTTATTTCTTCATGCGCAGTGGTCAACGCGGCACTCTCTAGCTGCCAAGAGCACTTTTTACTATGCGCACTGAACCAGAGTGACGGGAGGAGCACTTTTCAGAAAACGTGCTCAGCTCGTCGAGAAAATGCGAATTAAGCAATAAAATTAAAAATGCACCCAAAACCTAAACCAAACGTTGCAGATGTTCATTTCTTCATGCGCAGTGGTCAACGCGGCACTCTCTAGCTGCCAAGAGCACTTTTTACTATGCGCACCCAAACAGAGTGACGGGAGGAGCACATTTCAGAAAACGTGCTCAGCTCGTCGAGAAAATGCGATTTAAGCAATAAAATTAAAAATGCACCTAAAACCCAAACCAAACGTTGCAGGTGGTTATTTCTTCATGCGCAGTGGTCAACGCGGCACTCTCTAGCTGCCAAGAGCACTTTTTACTATGCGCACCCAACCAGAGTGACGGGAGGAGCACATTTCAGAAAATGTGCTCAGCTCGTCGAGAAAATGCCATTTAAGCCGTACAATTAAAAATGCACCTAAAACCTAAACCAAACGTTGCAGGTGGTTGTTTCTTCATGCGCAGTGGTCAACGTGGCACTCTCTAGCTGCCAAGAGCACTTTTTACTATGCGCACCCAACCAGAGTGACGGGAGGAGCACATTTCAGAAAACGTGCTCAGGTCGTCGAGAAAATGCGATTCAAGCAATAAAATTTAAAATGCACCTAAAACCTAAACCAAACGTTGCAGGTGCTTATTTCTTCATGCGCATTGGTCAACGCGGCACTCTCTAGCTGCCAAGAGCACTTTTTCCTTTGCGCACCCAACCAGAGTGACGGGAGGAGCACATTTCAGAAAACGTGCTCAGCTCGTCGAGAAAATGCGATTTAAGCAATAAAATTAAAAATGCACCCAAAACCTAAACCAAACGTTGCAGGTGGTTATTTCTTCATGCGCATTGGTCAACGCGGCACTCTCTAGCTGCCAAGAGCACTTTTTACTATGCGCACCCAACCAGAGTGACGGGAGGAGCACATTTCAGAAAACGTGCTCAGCTCGTCGAGAAAATGCGATTTAAGCAATAAAATTAAAAATGCACCCAAAACCTAAACCAAACGTTGCAGGTGGTTATTTATTCATGCGCAGTGGTCAACGCGGCACTCTCTAGCTGCCAAGAGCACTTTTTACTATGCGCACCCAACCAGAGTGACGGGAGGAGCACATTTCAGAAAACGTGCTCAGCTCGTCCAGAAAAGGCTATTTAAGCAATAAAATAAAAAATGCACATAAAACCTAAACCAAACGTTGCAGATGGTCATTTCTTCATGCGCAGTGGTCAATGCGGCACTCTCTAGCTGCCAAGAGCACTTTTTACTATGCGCACCAAACCAGAGTGACGGGAGGAGCACATTTCAGAAAACGTGCTCAGCTCGTCGAGAAAATGCGATTTAAGCAATAAAATTAAAACTGCACCCAAAACCTAAACCAAACGTTGCAGATGGTCATTTCTTCATGCGCAGTGGTCAACGCGGTACTCTCTAGCTGCCAAGAGCACTTTTTACTATGCACACCCAACCAGAGTGACGGGAGGAGCACATTTCAGAAAACGTGCTCAGCTCGTCGAGAAAATGCGATTTAAGCAATAAAATTAAAAATGCACCCAAAACCTAAACCAAACGTTGCAGGTGGTTATTTCTTCATGCGCAGCAGTCAACGCGGCACTCTCTAGCTGCCAAGAGCACTTTTTACTATGCGCACCCAACCAGAGTGACGGGAGGAGCACATTTCAGAAAACGTGCTCAGCTCGTCGAGAAAATGCGATTTAAGCAATAAAATTAAAAATGCACCCAAAACCTAAACCAAACGTTGCAGATGGTCATTTCTTCATGCGCAGTGGTCAACGCGGCACTCTCTAGCTGCCAAGAGCACTTTTTACTATGCGCACCCAACCAGAGTGACGGGAGGACCACATTTCAGAAAACGTGCTCAGCTCGTCGAGAAAATGCGATTTAAGCAATAAAATTAAAAATGCACCCAAAACTTAAACCAAACGTTGCAGGTGGTTATTTCTTCATGCGCAGCAGTCAACGCGGCACTCTCTAGCTGCCAAGAGCACTTTTTACTATGCGCACCCAACCAGAGTGACGGGAGGAGCACATTTCAGAAAACGTGCTCAGCTCGTCGAGAAAATGCGATTTAAGCAATGAAATTAAAAATGCACCCAAAACCTAAACCAAACGTTGCAGGTGGTTATTTCTTCATGCGCAGTGGTCAACGCGGCACTCTCTAGCTGCCAAGAGCACTTTTTACTATGCGCACCCAACCAGAGTGACGGGAGGAGCACTTTTCAGAAAACGTGCTCAGCTCGTCGAGAAATTGCGAATTAAGCAATAAAATTAAAAATGCACCCAAAACCTAAACCAAACGTTGCAGATGGTCATTTCTTCATGCGCAGTGGTCAACGCGGCACTCTCTAGCTGCCAAGAGCACTTTTTACTATGCGCACCCAACCAGAGTGACGGGAGGAGCACATTTCAGAAAACGTGCTCAGCTCGTCGAGAAAATGCGATTTAAGCAATAAAATTAAAAATGCACCTAAAACCCAAACCAAACGTTGCAGGTGGTTATTTCTTCATGCGCAGTGGTCAACGCGGCACTCTCTAGCTGCCAAGAGCACTTTTTACTATGCGCACCCAACCAGAGTGACGGGAGGAGCACATTTCAGAAAATGTGCTCAGCTCGTCGAGAAAATGCCATTTAAGCCGTACAATTAAAAATGCACCTACAACCTAAACCAAACGTTGCAGGTGGTTGTTTCTTCATGCGCAGTGGTCAACGTGGCACTCTCTAGCTGCCAAGAGCACTTTTTACTATGCGCACCCAACCAGAGTGACGGGAGGAGCACATTTCAGAAAACGTGCTCAGCTCGTCGAGAAAATGCGATTTAAGCAATAAAATTAAAAATGCACCTAAAACCTAAACCAAACGTTGCAGGTGGTTATTTCTTCATGCGCAGTGGTCAACGCGGCACTCTGTAGCTGCCAAGAGCACTTTTTACTATGCGCACCCACCCAGAGTGACGGGAGGAGCACATTTCAGAAAACGTGCTCACCTCGTCGAGAAAATGCGATTTAAGCAATAAAATTAAAAATGCACCTAAAACCTAAACCAAACGTTGCAGGTGGTTATTTCTTCATGCGCAGTGGTCAACGCGGCACTCTCTAGCTGCCAAGAGCACTTTTAACTATGCGCACCCAACCAGAGTGACGGGAGGAGCACATTTCAGAAAACGTGCTCAGCTCGTCGAGAAAATGCGATTTAAGCAATAAAATTAAAAATGCACCTAAAACCTAAACCAAACGTTGCAGGTGGTTATTTCTTCATGCGCAGTGGTCAACGCGGCACTCTCTAGCTGCCAAGAGCACTTTTTACTATGCGCACCCAACCAGAGTGACGGGAGGAGCACATTTCAGAAAACGTGCTCAGCTCGTCGAGAAAATGCGATTTAAGCAATAAAATTAAAAATGCACCTAAAACCTAAACCAAACGTTGCAGGTGGTTATTTCTTCATGCGCAGTGGTCAACGCGGCACTCTCCAACTGCCAAGAGCACTTTTTACTATGCACACCCAACCAGAGTGACGGGAGGAGCACATTTCAGAAAACGTGCTCAGCTCGTCCAGAAAATGCGATTTAAGCAATAAAATTAAAAATGCACCTAAAACCTAAACCAAACGTTGCAAGTGGTTATTTCTTCATATGCAGTGGTCAACGCGGAGCTCTCTAGCTGCCAAGAGCACTTTTTACTATGCGCACCCAACCAGAGTGACGGGAGGAGCACATTTCAGAAAACGTGCTCAGCTCGTCCAGAAAATGCGATTTAAGCAATAAAATTAAAAATGCACCTAAAACCTAAACCAAACGTTGCAGGTGGTTATTTCTTCATGCGCAGTGGTCAACGCGGCACTCTCTAGCTGCCAAGAGCAATTTTTACCACGCGCACCCAGCCAGAGTAACGGGAGGAGCACATTTCAGAAAACGTGCTCAGCTCGTCGAGAAAATGCGATTTAAGCAATAAAATTAAAAATGCACCCAAAACCTAAACCAAACGTTGCAGATGGTAATTTCTTCATGCGCAGTGGTCAACGCGGCACTCTCTAGCTGCCAAGAGCACTTTTTACTATGCACACCCAACAAGAGTGACGGGAGGAGCGCATTTCAGAAAACGTGCTCAGCTCGATGAGAACATGCGATTTAAGCAATAAAATTAAAAATGCACCCAAAACCTAAACCAAACGTTGCAGGTGGTTATTTCTTCATGCGCAGTGGTCAACGCGGCACTCTCTAGCTGCCAAGAGCACTTTTTACTATGCGCACCCAACCAGAGTGACGGGAGGAGCACATTTCAGAAAACGTGCTCAGCTCAACGAGAAAATGCGATTTAAGCAATAAAATTAAAAATGCACCTAAAACCTAAACCAAACGTTGCAGGTGGTTATTTCTTCATGCGCAGTGGTCAACGCGGCACTCTCTAGCTGCCAAGAACACTTTTTACTATGCGTACCCAACCAGAGTGACGGGAGGAGCACATTCCAGAAAACGTGCTCAGCTCGTCGAGAAAATGCGATTTAAGCAATAAATATAAAAATGCACCCAAAACCGAAACCAAACGTTGCAGGTGGTTATTTCTTCGTGCGCAGCAGTCAACGCGGCACTCTCTAGCTGCCAAGAGCACTTTTTACTATGCGCACCCAACCAGAGTGACGGGAGGAGCACATTTCAGAAAACGTGCTCAGCTCGTCGAGTAAATGCGATTTAAGCAATAAAATTAAAAATGCACCCAAAACCTAAACCAAACGTTGCAGGTGGTTATTTCTTCATGCGCAGTGGTCAACGCGGCACTCTCTAGCTGCCAAGAGCACTTTTTACTATGCGCACCCAACCAGAGTGACGGGAGGAGCACATTTCAGAAAACGTGCTTAGCTCGTCCAGAAAATGCGATTTAAGCAATAAAATTAAAAATGCACCTAAAACCTAAACCAAACGTTGCAGATGGCAATTTCTTCATGCGCAGTGGTCAACGCGGCACTCTCTAGCTGCCAAGAGCACTTTTTACTATGCACACCCAACCAGAGTGACGGGGGGAGCACATTTCAGAAAACGTGCTCAGCTCGTCCAGACAATGCGATTTAAGCAATAAAATTAAAAATGCACCCAAAACCTAAACCAAACGTTCCAGGTGGTTATTTCTTCATGCGCAGTGGTCAACGCGGCACTCTCTAGCTGCCAAGAGCACTTTTTACTATGCGCACCCAACCAGAGTGACGGGAGGAGCGCATTTCAGAAAACGTGCTCAGCTCGTCGAGAAAATGCGATTTAAGCAATAAAATTAAAAATGCACCTAAAACCTAAACCAAATGTTGCAGGT
This sequence comes from Syngnathus scovelli, assembly GCF_024217435.2. Classification (NCBI taxonomy): domain Eukaryota; kingdom Metazoa; phylum Chordata; class Actinopteri; order Syngnathiformes; family Syngnathidae; genus Syngnathus; species Syngnathus scovelli. The sequence goes on along the minus strand of NC_090854.1, from coordinate 5,031,279 downwards.
GGTTGTTTCTTCATGCGCAGCAGTCAACGCGGCACTCTCTAGCTGCCAAGAGCACTTTTTACTATGCGCACCCAACCAGAGTGACGGGAGGAGCACATTTCAGAAAACGTGCTCAGCTCGTCGAGAAAATGCGATTTAAGCAATAAAATTAAAAATGCACCTAAAACCTAAACCAAACGTTGCAGGTGGTTATTTCTTCATGCGCAGTGGTCAACGCGGCACTCTCCAACTGCCAAGAGCACTTTTTACTATGCACACCCAACCAGAGTGACGGGAGGAGCACATTTCAGAAAACGTGCTCAGCGCGTCGAGAAAATGCGAGTTAAGCAATAAAATTAAAAATGCACCCAAAACCTAAACCAAACGTTGCAGATGGTCATTTCTTCATGCGCAGTGGTCAACGCGGCACTCTCTAGCTGCCAAGAGCACTTTTTAATATGCACACCCAACAAGAGTGACGGGAGGAGCGCATTTCAGAAAACGTGCTCAGCTCGACGAGAACATGCGATTTAAGCAATAAAATTAAAAATGCACCCAAAACCTAAACCAAACGTTGCAGGTGGTTATTTCTTCATGCGCAGTGGTCAACGCGGCACTCTCTAGCTTCCAAGAGCACTTTTTACTATGCGCACCCAACCAGAGTGACGGGAGGAGCACATTTCAGAAAACGTGCTCAGCTCGTCGAGAAAATGCGATTTAAGCAATAAAATTAAAAATGCACCCAAAACCTAAACCAAACGTTGCAGATGGTCATTTCTTCATGCGCAGTGGTCAACGCGGCACTCTCTAGCTGCCAAGAGCACTTTTTACTATGCACACCCAACCAGAGTGACGGGAGGAGCGCATTTCAGAAAACGTGCTCAACTCGTCGAGAAAATGCGATTTAAGCAATAAAATTAAAAATGCACCCAAAACCGAAATCAAACGTTGCAGATGGTCATTTCTTCATGCGCAGTGGTCAACGCGGCACTCTCTAGCTGCCAAGAGCACTTTTTACTATGAACACCCAACCAGAGTGACGGGAGGAGCACATTTCAGAAAACGTGCTCAGCTCGTCGAGAAAATGCGATTTAAGCAATAAAATTAAAAATGCACCAAAAACATTAAACCAAACGTTGCAGGTGGTTATTTCTTCATGCGCAGTCTTCAACGCGGCACTCTCTAGCTGCCAAGAGCATTTTTTACTATGCGCACCCAACCAGAGTGACGGGAGGAGCACATTTCAGAAAACGTGCTCAGCTCGTCGAGAAAATGCGATTTAAGCAATAAAATTAAAAATGCACCTAAAACCTAAACCAAATGTTGCAGGTGGTTATTTCTTCATGCGCAGTGGTCAACGCGGCACTCTCTAGCTGCCAAGAGCACTTTTTACTATGCGCACCCAACCAGAGTGACGGGAGGCGCACATTTCAGAAAACGTGCTCAGCTCGTCGAGAAAATGCGATTTAAGCAATAAAATTAAAAATGCACCTAAAACCTAAACTAAACGTTGCAGGTGGTTATTTCTTCGTGCGCAGCAGTGAACGCGGCACTCTCTAGCTGCCAAGAGCACTTTTTACTATGCGCACCCAGCCAGAGTGACGGGAGGAGCACATTTCAGAATACGTGCTCAGCTCGTTGAGAAAATGCGATTTAAGCAATAAAATTAAAAATGCACCCAAAACCTAAACCAAACGTTGCAGGTGGTTATTTATTCATGCGCAGTGGTCAACGCGGCACTCTCTAGCTGCCAAGAGCACTTTTTACTATGCACACCCAACCAGAGTGACGGGAGGAGCGCATTTCAGAAAACGTGCTCAGCTCGACGAGAAAATGCGATTTAAGCAATAAAATTAAAAATGCACCCAAAACCTATACCAAACGTTGCAGGTGGTTATTTCTTCATGCGCAGTGGTCAACGCGGCACTCTCTAGCTGCCATGAGCACTTTTTACTATGCACACCCAACCAGAGTGACGGGAGGAGCGCATTTTAGAACACGTGCTCAGCTCGACGACAAAATGCAATTTAAGCAATAAAATTAAAAATGCACCCAAAACCTAAACCAAACGTTGCAGGTGGTTATTTCTTCATGCGCAGTGGTCAACGCGGCACTCTCTAGCTGCCAAGAGCACTTTTTACAATGCGCACCCAACCAGAGTGACGGGAGGAGCACATTTCAGAAAACGTGCTCAGCTCGTCCAGAAAATGCGATTTAAGCAATAAAATTAAAAATGCACCTAAAACCTAAACCAAACGTTGCAGGTGGTTATTTCTTCATGCGCAGTGGTCAACGCGGCACTCTCTAGCTGTCAAGAGCACTTTTTACTATGCGCACCCAACCAGAGTGACGGGAGGAGCGCATTTCAGAAAACGTGCTCAGCTCGTCGAGAAAATGCGATTTAAGCAATAAAATTAAAAATGCACCTAAAACCTAAACCAAAAGTTGCAGGTGGTTATTTCTTCATGCGCAGCAGTCAACACGGCACTCTCTAGCTGCCAAGATCACTTTTTACTATGCGCACCCAACCAGAGTGACGGGAGGAGCACATTCCAGAAAACGTGCTCAGCTCGTCGAGAAAATGCGATTTAAGCAATAAAATTAAAAATGCACCCAAAACCTAAACCAAACGTTGCAGATGGTCATTTCTTCATGCGCAGTGGTCAACGTGGCACTCTCTAGCTGCCAAGAGCACTTTTGACTATGCGCACCCAACCAGAGTGACGGGAGGAGCACATTTCAGAAAACGTGCTCAGCTCGTTGAGAAAATGCGATTTAAGCAATACAATTAAAAATGCACCCAAAACCTAAATCAAACGTTGCAGGTGGTTATTTCTTCATGCGCAGTGGTCAACGCGGCACTCTCTAGCTGCCAAGAGCACTTTTTACTATGCACACCCAACCAGAGTGACGGGAGGAGCGCATTTCAGAAAACGTGCTCAGCTCGACGAGAAAATGCGATTTAAGCAATAAAATTAAAAATGCACCCAAAACCTATACCAAACGTTGCAGGTGGTTATTTCTTCATGCGCAGTGGTCAACGCGGCACTCTCTAGCTGCCATGAGCACTTTTTACTATGCACACCCAACCAGAGTGACGGGAGGAGCGCATTTTAGAACACGTGCTCAGCTCGACGACAAAATGCAATTTAAGCAATAAAATTAAAAATGCACCCAAAACCTAAACCAAACGTTGCAGGTGGTTATTTCTTCATGCGCAGTGGTCAACGCGGCACTCTCTAGCTGCCAAGAGCACTTTTTACAATGCGCACCCAACCAGAGTGACGGGAGGAGCACATTTCAGAAAACGTGCTCAGCTCGTCGAGAAAATGCGATTTAAGCAATAAAATTAAAAATGCACCTAAAACCTAAACCAAACGTTGCAGGTGGTTATTTCTTCATGCGCAGCAGTCAACGCGGCACTCTCTAGCGGCCAAGAGGACTTTTTACTATGCGCACCCAACCAGAGTGACGGGAGGAGCACATTTCAGAAAACGTGCTCAGCTCGTCGAGAAAATGCAATTTAAGCAATAAAATTAAAAATGCACCTAAAACCTAAACCAAACGTTGCAGGTGGTTATTTCTTCATATGCAGCAGTCAACGCGGCACTCTCTAGCTGCCAAGAGCACTTTTTATTATGCGCACCCAACCAGAGTGACGGGAGGAGCACATTTTAGAAAACGTGCTCAGCTCGTCGAGAAAATGCGATTTAAGCAATAAAATTAAAAATGCACCTAAAAACCTAAACCAAACGTTGCAGGTGGTTATTTCTTCATGCGCATTGGTCAACGCGGCACTCTCTAGCTGCCAAGAGCACTTTTTACTATGTGCACCCAACCAGAGTGACGTGAGGAGCACATTTCAAAAAACGTGCTCAACTCGTCGAGAAAATGCGATTTAAGCAATAAAATTAAAAATGCACCTAAAACCTAAACCAAACGTTGCAGGTGGTTATTTCTTCGTGCGCAGCAGTCAACGCGGCACTCTCTAGCTGCCAAGAGCACTTTTTACTATGCGCACCCAACCAGAGTGACGGGAGGAGCACATTTCAGAAAACGTGCTCAGCTCGTCGAGTAAATGCAATTTAAGCAATAAAATTAAAAATGCACCCAAAACCTAGACCAAACGTTGCAGGTGGTTATTTCTTCATGCGCAGTGGTCAACGCGGCACTCTCTAGCTGCCAAGAGCACTTTTTACTATGCACACCCAACCAGAGTGACGGGAGGAGCACATTTCAGAAAACGTGCTCAGCTCGTCCAGACAATGCGATTTAAGCAATAAAATTAAAAATGCACCCAAAACCTAAACCAAACGTTGCAGGTGGTTATTTCTTAATGCGCAGTGGTCAACGCGGCACTCTCTAGCTGCCAAGAGCACTTTTTACTATGCGCACCCAACCAGAGTGACGGGAGGAGCACATCTCAGAAAACGTGCTCAGCTCGTCGAGAAAATGCGATTTAAGCAATAAAATTAAAAATGCACCTAAAACCTAAACCAAACGTTGCAGGTGGTTAATTCTTCATGCGCAGCAGTCAACGCGGCACTCTCTAGCTGCCAAGAGCACTTTTTACTATGCGCACCCAACCAGAGTGACGGGAGGAGCACATTTCAGAAAACGTGCTCAGCTCGTCGAGAAAATGCGATTTAAGCAATAAAATTAAAAATGCACCTAAAACCTAAACCAAACGTTGCAGGTGGTTATTTCTTCATATGCAGCAGTCAACGCGGCACTCTCTAGCTGCCAAGAGCACTTTTTACTATGCGCACCCAACCAGAGTGACGGGAGGAGCACATTTCAGAAAACGTGCTCAGCTCGTCGAGAAAATGCGATTTAAGCAATAAAATTAAAAATGCACCTAAAAACCTAAACCAAACGTTGCAGGTGGTTATTTCTTCATGCGCATTGGTCAACGCGGCACTCTCTAGCTGCCAAGAGCACTTTTTACTATGCGCACCCAACCAGAGTGACGGGAGGAGCGCATTTCAGAAAACGTGCTCAGCTCGTCGAGAAAATGCGATTTAAGCAATAAAATTAAAAATGCACCTAAAACCTAAACCAAAAGCTGCAGGTGGTTATTTCTTCATGCGCAGCAGTCAACGCGGCACTCTCTAGCTGCCAAGAGCACTTTTTACTATGCGCACCCAACCAGAGTGACGGGAGGAGCACATTTCAGAAAACGTGCTCAGCTCGTCGAGAAAATGCGATTTAAGTAGTAAAATTAAAAATGCACCCAAAACCTAAACCAAACGTTGCAGATGGTCATTTCTTCATGCGCAGTGGTCAACGCGGCACTCTCTAGCTGCCAAGAGCACTTTTTACAATGCACACCCAACCAGAGTGACGTGAGGAGCGCATTTCAGAAAACGTGCTCAGCTCGTCGAGAAAATGCGATTTAAGCAATAAAATTAAAAATGCACCCAAAACCTGAACCAAACGTTGTAGGTGGTTATTTCTTCATGCGCAGTGGTCAACGCGGCACTCTCTAGCTGCCAAGAGCACTTTTTACTATGCGCACCCAACCAGAGTGACGGGAGGAGCACATTTCAGAAAACGTGCTAAGCTCGTCGAGAAAATGCGATTCAAGCAATAAAATTAAAAATGCACCTAAAACCTAAACCAAACGCTGCAGATGGTCATTTCTTCATGCGCAGTGGTCAACGCGGCACTCTCTAGCTGCCAAGAGCACTTTTTACTATACACACCCAACCAGAGTGACGGGAGGAGCACATTCCAGAAAACGTGCTCAGCTCGTCGAGAAAATGCGATTTAAGCAATAAAATTAAAAATGCACCCAAAACCTAAACCAAACGTTGCAGATGGTCATTTCTTCATGTGCAGTGGTCAACGCGGCACTCTCTAGCTGCCAAGAGCACTTTTTACTATGCACACCCAACCAGAGTGACGGGAGGAGCGCATTTCAGAAAACGTGCTCAGCTCGTCGAGAAAATGCGATTTAAGCAATAAAATTAAAAATGCACCCAAAACCTAAACCAAACGTTGCAGGTGGTTATTTCTTCATGCGCAGGGGTCAACGCGGCACTCTCTAGCTGCCAAGAGCACTTTTTACTATGCGCACCCAACCAGAGTGACGGGAGGAGCACATTTCAGAAAACGTGCTCAGCTCGTCGAGAAAATGCGATTTAAGCAATAAAATTAAAAATGCACCCAAAACCTAAACCAAACGTTGCAGGTGGTTATTTCTTCATGCGCAGTGGTCAACGCGGCACTCTCTAGCTGCCAAGAGCACTTTTTACTATGCACACCCAACCAGAGTGACGGGAGGAGCACATTTCAGAAAACGTGCTCAGCTCGCCGAGAAAATGCGATTTAAGCAATACAATTAAAAATGCACCTAAAACCTAAACCAAACGTTGCAGGTGGTTATTTCTTCATGTGCAGTGGTCAACGCGGCACTCTCTAGCTGCCAAGAGCACTTTTTACTATGCGCACCCACCCAGAGTGACTGGAGGAGCACATTTCAGAAAACGTGCTCAGCTCGTCGAGTAAATGCAATTTAAGCAATAAAATTAAAAATGCACCCAAAACCTAAACCAAACGTTGCAGGTGGTTATTTCTTCATGCGCAGTGGTCAACGCGGCACTCTCTAGCTGCCAAGAGCACTTTTTACTATGCACACCCAACCAGAGTGACGGGAGGAGCACATTTCAGAAAACGTGCTCAGCTCGTCCAGACAATGCGATTTAAGCAATAAAATTAAAAATGCACCCAAAACCTAAACCAAACGTTGCAGATGGTCATTTCTTCATGCGCAGTGGTCAACGTGGCACTCTCTAGCTGCCAAGAGCACTTTTGACTATGCGCACCCAACCAGAGTGACGGGAGGAGCACATTTCAGAAAACGTGCTCAGCTCGTTGAGAAAATGCGATTTAAGCAATACAATTAAAAATGCACCCAAAACCTAAATCAAACGTTGCAGGTGGTTATTTCTTCATGCGCAGTGGTCAACGCGGCACTCTCTAGCTGCCAAGAGCACTTTTTATTATGCGCACCCAACCAGAGTGACGGGAGGAGCACATTTCAGAAAACGTGCTCAGCTCGTCGAGAAAATGCGATTTAAGCAATAAAATTAAAAATGCACCTAAAAACCTAAACCAAACGTTGCAGGTGGTTATTTCTTCATGCGCATTGGTCAACGCGGCACTCTCTAGCTGCCAAGAGCACTTTTTACTATGTGCACCCAACCAGAGTGACGTGAGGAGCACATTTCAAAAAACGTGCTCAACTCGTCGAGAAAATGCGATTTAAGCAATAAAATTAAAAATGCACCTAAAACCTAAACCAAACGTTGCAGGTGGTTATTTCTTCGTGCGCAGCAGTCAACGCGGCACTCTCTAGCTGCCAAGAGCACTTTTTACTATGCGCACCCAACCAGAGTGACGGGAGGAGCACATTTCAGAAAACGTGCTCAGCTCGTCGAGTAAATGCAATTTAAGCAATAAAATTAAAAATGCACCCAAAACCTAGACCAAACGTTTCAGGTGGTTATTTCTTCATGCGCAGTGGTCAACGCGGCACTCTCTAGCTGCCAAGAGCACTTTTTACTATGCACACCCAACCAGAGTGACGGGAGGAGCACATTTCAGAAAACGTGCTCAGCTCGTCCAGACAATGCGATTTAAGCAATAAAATTAAAAATGCACCCAAAACCTAAACCAAACGTTGCAGGTGGTTATTTCTTAATGCGCAGTGGTCAACGCGGCACTCTCTAGCTGCCAAGAGCACTTTTTACTATGCGCACCCAACCAGAGTGACGGGAGGAGCACATCTCAGAAAACGTGCTCAGCTCGTCGAGAAAATGCGATTTAAGCAATAAAATTAAAAATGCACCTAAAACCTAAACCAAACGTTGCAGGTGGTTAATTCTTCATGCGCAGCAGTCAACGCGGCACTCTCTAGCTGCCAAGAGCACTTTTTACTATGCGCACCCAACCAGAGTGACGGGAGGAGCACATTTCAGAAAACGTGCTCAGCTCGTCGAGAAAATGCGATTTAAGCAATAAAATTAAAAATGCACCTAAAACCTAAACCAAACGTTGCAGGTGGTTATTTCTTCATATGCAGCAGTCAACGCGGCACTCTCTAGCTGCCAAGAGCACTTTTTACTATGCGCACCCAACCAGAGTGACGGGAGGAGCACATTTCAGAAAACGTGCTCAGCTCGTCGAGAAAATGCGATTTAAGCAATAAAATTAAAAATGCACCTAAAAACCTAAACCAAACGTTGCAGGTGGTTATTTCTTCATGCGCATTGGTCAACGCGGCACTCTCTAGCTGCCAAGAGCACTTTTTACTATGCGCACCCAACCAGAGTGACGGGAGGAGCGCATTTCAGAAAACGTGCTCAGCTCGTCGAGAAAATGCGATTTAAGCAATAAAATTAAAAATGCACCTAAAACCTAAACCAAAAGCTGCAGGTGGTTATTTCTTCATGCGCAGCAGTCAACGCGGCACTCTCTAGCTGCCAAGAGCACTTTTTACTATGCGCACCCAACCAGAGTGACGGGAGGAGCACATTTCAGAAAACGTGCTCAGCTCGTCGAGAAAATGCGATTTAAGTAGTAAAATTAAAAATGCACCCAAAACCTAAACCAAACGTTGCAGATGGTCATTTCTTCATGCGCAGTGGTCAACGCGGCACTCTCTAGCTGCCAAGAGCACTTTTTACAATGCACACCCAACCAGAGTGACGTGAGGAGCGCATTTCAGAAAACGTGCTCAGCTCGTCGAGAAAATGCGATTTAAGCAATAAAATTAAAAATGCACCCAAAACCTGAACCAAACGTTGTAGGTGGTTATTTCTTCATGCGCAGTGGTCAACGCGGCACTCTCTAGCTGCCAAGAGCACTTTTTACTATGCGCACCCAACCAGAGTGACGGGAGGAGCACATTTCAGAAAACGTGCTAAGCTCGTCGAGAAAATGCGATTCAAGCAATAAAATTAAAAATGCACCTAAAACCTAAACCAAACGCTGCAGATGGTCATTTCTTCATGCGCAGTGGTCAACGCGGCACTCTCTAGCTGCCAAGAGCACTTTTTACTATACACACCCAACCAGAGTGACGGGAGGAGCACATTCCAGAAAACGTGCTCAGCTCGTCGAGAAAATGCGATTTAAGCAATAAAATTAAAAATGCACCCAAAACCTAAACCAAACGTTGCAGATGGTCATTTCTTCATGTGCAGTGGTCAACGCGGCACTCTCTAGCTGCCAAGAGCACTTTTTACTATGCACACCCAACCAGAGTGACGGGAGGAGCGCATTTCAGAAAACGTGCTCAGCTCGTCGAGAAAATGCGATTTAAGCAATAAAATTAAAAATGCACCCAAAACCTAAACCAAACGTTGCAGGTGGTTATTTCTTCATGCGCAGGGGTCAACGCGGCACTCTCTAGCTGCCAAGAGCACTTTTTACTATGCGCACCCAACCAGAGTGACGGGAGGAGCACATTTCAGAAAACGTGCTCAGCTCGTCGAGAAAATGCGATTTAAGCAATAAAATTAAAAATGCACCCAAAACCTAAACCAAACGTTGCAGGTGGTTATTTCTTCATGCGCAGTGGTCAACGCGGCACTCTCTAGCTGCCAAGAGCACTTTTTACTATGCACACCCAACCAGAGTGACGGGAGGAGCACATTTCAGAAAACGTGCTCAGCTCGCCGAGAAAATGCGATTTAAGCAATACAATTAAAAATGCACCTAAAACCTAAACCAAACGTTGCAGGTGGTTATTTCTTCATGTGCAGTGGTCAACGCGGCACTCTCTAGCTGCCAAGAGCACTTTTTACTATGCGCACCCACCCAGAGTGACTGGAGGAGCACATTTCAGAAAACGTGCTCAGCTCGTCGAGTAAATGCAATTTAAGCAATAAAATTAAAAATGCACCCAAAACCTAAACCAAACGTTGCAGGTGGTTATTTCTTCATGCGCAGTGGTCAACGCGGCACTCTCTAGCTGCCAAGAGCACTTTTTACTATGCACACCCAACCAGAGTGACGGGAGGAGCACATTTCAGAAAACGTGCTCAGCTCGTCCAGACAATGCGATTTAAGCAATAAAATTAAAAATGCACCCAAAACCTAAACCAAACGTTGCAGGTGGTTATTTCTTAATGCGCAGTGGTCAACGCGGCACTCTCTAGCTGCCAAGAGCACTTTTTACTATGCGCACCCAACCAGAGTGACGGGAGGAGCACATCTCAGAAAACGTGCTCAGCTCGTCGAGAAAATGCGATTTAAGCAATAAAATTAAAAATGCACCTAAAACCTAAACCAAACGTTGCAGGTGGTTATTTCTTCATATGCAGCAGTCAACGCGGCACTCTCTAGCTGCCAAGAGCACTTTTTACTATGCGCACCCAACCAGAGTGACGGGAGGAGCACATTTCAGAAAACGTGCTCAGCTCGTCGAGAAAATGCGATTTAAGCAATAAAATTAAAAATGCACCTAAAAACCTAAACCAAACGTTGCAGGTGGTTATTTCTTCATGCGCATTGGTCAACGCGGCACTCTCTAGCTGCCAAGAGCACTTTTTACTATGTGCACCCAACCAGAGTGACGTGAGGAGCACATTTCAGAAAACGTGCTCAACTCGTCGAGAAAATGCGATTTAAGCAATAAAATTAAAAATGCACCCAAAACCGAAACCAAACGTTGCAGATGGTCATTTCTTCATGCGCAGTGGTCAACGCGGCACTCTCTAGCTGCCAAGAGCACTTTTTACTATGCACACCCAACCAGAGTGACGGGAGGAGCACATTTCAGAAAACGTGCTCAGCTCGTCGAGAAAATGCGATTTAAGCAATAAAATTAAAAACGCACCCAAAACCTAAACCAAACGTTGCAGGTGGTTATTTCTTCATGCGCAGTGGTCAACGCGGCACTCTCTAGCTGCCAAGAGCACTTTTTACTATGCGCACCCAACCAGAGTGACGGGAGGAGCACATTTCAGAAAACGTGCTCAGCTCGTCCAGAAAATGCTATTTAAGCAATAAAATAAAAAATGCACCTAAAACCTAAACCAAACGTTGCAGATGGTCATTTCTTCATGCGCAGTGGTCAATGTGGCACTCTCTAGCTGCCAAGAGCACTTTTTACTATGCGCACCCAACCAGAGTGACGGGAGGAGCACATTTCAGAAAACGTGCTCAGCTCGTCGAGAAAATGCGATTTAAGCAATAAAATTAAAAATGCACCTAAAACCTAAACTAAACGTTGCAGGTGGTTATTTCTTTATGCGCAGTGGTCCTCGCGGCACTCTCTAGCTGCCAAGAGCACTTTTTACTATGCGCACCCAACCAGAGTGACGGGAGGAGCACATTTCAGAAAACGTGCTCAGCTCGTCGAGAAAATGCGATTTAAGCAATAAAATTAAAAATGCACCCAAAACCTAAACCAAACGTTGCAGATGGTCATTTCTTCATGCGCAGTGGTCAACGCGGCACTCTCTAGCTGCCAAGAGCACTTTTTACTATGCACACCCAACCAGAGTGACGGGAGGAGCGCATTTCAGAAAACGTGCTCAGCTCGACGAGAAAATGCGATTTAAGCAATCAAATTAAAAATGCACCCAAAACCTAAATCAAACGTTGCAGGTGGTTATTTCTTCATGCGCAGTGGTCAACGTGGCACTCTCTAGCTGCCAAGAGCACTTTTTACTATGCGCACCCAACCAGAGTGACGGGAGGAGCACATTTCAGAAAACGTGCTCAGCTCGTCGAGAAAATGCGATTTAAGCAATAAAATTAAAAATGCACCTTAAACCTAAACCAAACGTTGCAGATGGTTATTTCTTCATGCGCAGTGGTCAACGCGGCACTCTCTAGCTGCCAAGAGCACTTTTTACTATGCGCACCCAACCAGAGTGACGGGAGGAGCACATTTCAGAAAACGTGCTCAGCTCGTCGAGAAAATGCGATTTAAGCAATAAAATTAAAAATGCACCCAAAACCTAAACCAAACGTTGCAGATGGTCATTTCTTCATGCGCAGTGGTCAACGCGGCACTCTCTAGCTGCCAAGAGCACTTTTTACTATGCACACCCAACCAGAGTGACGGGAGGAGCGCATTTCAGAAAACGTGCTCAGCTCGACGAGAAAATGCGATTTAAGCAATCAAATTAAAAATGCACCCAAAACCTAAATCAAACGTTGCAGGTGGTTATTTCTTCATGCGCAGTGGTCAACGTGGCACTCTCTAGCTGCCAAGAGCACTTTTTACTATGCGCACCCAACCAGAGTGACGGGAGGAGCACATTTCAGAAAACGTGCTCAGCTCGTCGAGAAAATGCGATTTAAGCAATAAAATTAAAAATGCACCTTAAACCTAAACCAAACGTTGCAGATGGTTATTTCTTCATGCGCAGTGGTCAACGCGGCACTCTCTAGCTGCCAAGAGCACTTTTTACTATGCGCACCCAACCAGAGTGACGGGAGGCGCGCATTTCAGAAAACGTGCTCAGCTCGTCGAGAAAATGCGATTTAAGCAATAAAATTAAAAATGCACCTAAAACCTAAACTAAACGTTGCAGGTGGTTATTTCTTCGTGCGCAGCAGTCAACGCGGCACTCTCTAGCTGCCAAGAGCACTTTTTACTATGCGCACCCAACCAGAGTGACGGGAGGAGCACATTTCAGAAAACGTGCTCAGCTCGTCGAGAAAATGCGATTTAAGCAATAAAATTAAAAATGCACCCAAAACCTAAACCAAACGTTGCAGATGGTCATTTCTTCATGTGCAGTGGTCAACGCGGCACTCTCTAGCTGCCAAGAGCACTTTTTACTATGCACACCCAACCAGAGTGACGGGAGGAGCGCATTTCAGAAAACGTGCTCAGCTCGTCGAGAAAAGGCGATTTAAGCAATAAAATTAAAAATGCACCCAAAACCTAAACCAAACGTTGCAGATGGTCATTTCTTCATGCGCAGTGGTCAACGCGGCACTCTCTAGCTGCCAAGAGCACTTTTTACTATGCGCACCCAGCCAGAGTGACGGGAGGAGCACATTTCAGAATACGTGCTCAGCTCGTTGAGAAAATGCGATTTAAGCAATAAAATTAAAAATGCACCCAAAACCTAAACCAAACGTTGCAGGTGGTTATTTCTTCATGCGCAGTGGTCAACGCGGCACTCTCTAGCTGCCAAGAGCACTTTTTACTATGCACACCCAACCAGAGTGACGGGAGGAGCGCATTTCAGAAAACGTGCTCAGCTCGACGAGAAAATGCGATTTAAGCAATAAAATTAAAAATGCACCCAAAACCTAAACCAAACGTTGCAGGTGGTTATTTCTTCATGCGCAGTGGTCAACGCGACACTCTCTAGCTGCCAAGAGCACTTTTTCGATGCACACCCAACCAGAGAGACGGGAGGAGCGCATTTCAGAAAACGTGCTCAGCTCGACGAGAAAACGCGATTTAAGCAATAAAATTAAAAATGCACCCAAAACCTCTAACCAAACGTTGCAGGTGGTTATTTCTTCATGCGCAGTGGTCAACGCGGCACTCTCTAGCTGCCAAGAGCACTTTTTACTATGCGCACCCAACCAGAGTGACGGGAGGAGCACATTTCAGAAAACGTGCTCAGCTCGTCGAGAAAATGCGATTTAAGCAATAAAATTAAAAATGCACCCAAAACCTAAACCAAACGTTGCAGGTGGTTATTTCTTCATGCGCAGTGGTCAACGCGGCACTCTCTAGCTGCCAAGAGCACTTTTTACTATGCGCACCCAAGCAGAGTGACGGGAGGAGCACATTTCAGAAAACGTGCTCAGCTCGTCCAGAAAATGCGATTTAAGCAATAAAATTAAAAATGCACCTAAAACCTAAACCAAACGTTGCAGATGGTCATTTCTTCATGCGCAGTGGTCAACGCGGCACTCTCTAGCTGCCAAGAGCACTTTTTACTATGCACACCCAACCAGATTGACGGGAGGAGCACATTTCAGAAAACGTGCTCAGCTCGTCCAGACAATGCGATTTAAGCAATAAAATTAAAAATGCACCCAAAACCTAAACCAAACGTTGCAGGTGGTTATTTCTTCATGCGCAGTGGTCAACGCGGCACTCTCTAGCTGCCAAGAGCACTTTTTACTATGCGCACCCAACCAGAGTGACGGGAGGAGCGCATTTCAGAAAACGTGCTCAGCTCGTCGAGAAAATGCTATTTAAGCAATAAAATGAAAAATGCACCTAAAATCTAAACCAAAAGTTGCAGGTGGTTATTTCTTCATGCGCAGCAGTCAACACGGCACTCTCTAGCTGCCAAGAGCACTTTTTACTATGCGCACCCAACCAGAGTGACGGGAGGAGCACATTTCAGAAAACGTGCTCAGCTCGTCGAGAAAATGCGATTTAAGCAATAAAATTAAAAATGCACCTAAAAACCTAAACCAAACGTTGCAGGTGGTTATTTCTTCATGCGCATTGGTCAACGCGGCACTCTCTAGCTGCCAAGAGCACTTTTTACTATGTGCACCCAACCAGAGTGACGTGAGGAGCACATTTCAGAAAACGTGCTCAACTCGTCGAGAAAATGCGATTTAAGCAATAAAATTAAAAATGCACCCAAAACCTAAACCAAACGTTGCAGGTGGTTATTTCTTCATGCGCAGTGGTCAACGCGGCACTCTCTAGCTGCCAAGCGCACTTTTTACTATGCGCACCCAACCAGAGTGACGGGAGGAGCACATTTCAGAAAACGTGCTCAGCTCGTCGAGAAAATGCGATTTAAGCAATAAAATTAAAAATGCACCTAAAAACCTAAACCAAACGTTGCAGGTGGTTATTTCTTCATGCGCAGCAGTCAAGGCGGCACTCTCTAGCTGCCAAGAGCACTTTTTACTATGCGCACCCAACCAGAGTGACGGGAGGAGCACATTTCAGAAAACGTGCTCAGCTCGTCGAGTAAATGCAATTTAAGCAATAAAATTAAAAATGCACCCAAAACCTAAACCAAACGTTGCAGGTGGTTATTTCTTCATGCGCAGTGGTCAACGCGGCACTCTCTAGCTGCCAAGAGCACTTTTTACTATGCGCACCCAACCAGAGTGACGGGAGGAGCACATTTCAGAAAACGTGCTCAGCTCGTCCAGAAAATGCGATTTAAGCAATAAAATTAAAAATGCACGTAAAACCTAAACCAAACGTTCCAGATGGTCATTTCTTCATGCGCAGTGGTCAACGCGGCACTCTCTAGCTGCCAAGAGCACTTTTTACTATGCACACCCAACCAGAGTGACGGGAGGAGCACATTTCAGAAAACGTGCTCAGCTCGTCCAGACAATGCGATTTAAGCAATAAAATTAAAAATGCACCCAAAACCTAAACCAAACGTTGCAGGTGGTTATTTCTTCATGCGCAGTGGTCAACGCGGCACTCTCTAGCTGCCAAGAGCACTTTTTACTATACACACCCAACCAGAGTGACGGGAGGAGCACATTCCAGAAAACGTGCTCAGCTCGTCGAGAAAATGCGATTTAAGCAATAAAATTAAAAAATGCACCCAAAACCTAAACCAAACTTTGCAGGTGGTTATTTCTTCATGTGCAGTGGTCAACGCGGCACTCTCTAGCTGCCAAGAGCATTTTTTACTATGCGCACACAACCAGAGTGACGGGAGGACCACATTTCAGGAAACGTGCTCAGCTTGTCGAGAAAATGCGATTTAAGCAATAAAATTAAAAATGCATCTAAAACCTAAACCAAACGTTGCAGGTGGTTATTTCTTCATGCGCAGTGGTCAACGCGGCACTCTTTAGCTGCCAAGAGCACTTTTTACTATGCGCACCCAACCAGCGTGACGGGAGGAGCACATTTCAGAAAACGTGCTCGGCTCGTCGAGAAATTGCGATTTAAGCAATAAAATTAAAAAATGCACCCAAAACCTAAACCAAACGTTGCAGGTGGTTATTTCTTCATGCGCAGTGGTCAACGCGGCACTCTCTAGCTGCCAAGAGCACTTTTTACTATGCGCACCCAACCAGAGTGACGGGAGGAGCACATTTCAGAGAACGTGCTCAGCTCTTCCAGAAAATGCTATTTAAGCAATAAAATAAAAAATGCACCTAAAACCTAAACCAAACGTTGCAGATGGTTATTTCTTCATATGCAGCAGTCAACGCGGCACTCTCTAGCTGCCAAGAGCACTTTTTACTATGCGCACCCAACCAGAGTGACGGGAGGAGCACATTTCAGAAAACGTGCTCAGCTCGTCGAGAAAATGCGATTTAAGCAATAAAATAAAAAATGCACCTAAAACCTAAACCAAATGTTGCAGGTGGTTATTTCTTCATGCGCAGTGGTCAACGCGGCACTCTCTAGCTGCCAAGAGCACTTTTTACTATGCACACCCACCCAGAGTGACGGGAGGAGCACATTTCAGAAAACGTGCTCAGCTCGTCGAGAAAATGCGATTTAAGCAATAAAATTAAAAATGCACCTAAAACCTATACCAAACGTTGCAGGTGGTTATTTCTTCATATGCAGTGGTCAACGCGGCACTCTCTAGCTGCCAAGAGCACTTTTTACTATGCGCACCCAACCAGAGTGACGGGAGGAGCACATTTTAGAAAACGTGCTCAGCTCGTCGAGAAAATGCGATTTAAGCAATAAAATTAAAAATGCACCCAAAACCTAAACCAAACGTTGCAGATGGTCATTTCTTCATGCGCAGTGGTCAACGCGGCACTCTCTAGCTGCCAAGAGCATTTTTTACTATGCGCACCCAACCAGAGTGACGGGAGGAGCACATTTCAGAAAACGTGCTCAGCTCGTCGAGAAAATGCGATTTAAGCAATAAAATTAAAAATGCACCCAAAACCTAAACCAAACGTTGCAGATGGTCATTTCTTCATGCGCAGTGGTCAACGCGGCACTCTCTAGCTGCCAAGAGCACTTTTTACTATGCGCACCCAACCAGAGTGACGGGAGGAGCGCATTTCAGAAAACGTGCTCAGCTCGTCGAGAAAATGCGATTTAAGCAATAAAATTAAAAATGCACCTAAAACCTAAACCAAAAGTTGCAGGTGGTTATTTCTTCATGCGCAGTGGTCAACGCGGCACTCTCTAGCTGCCAAGAGCACTTTTTACTATACACACCCAACCAGAGTGACGGGAGGAGCACATTCCAGAAAACGTGCTCAGCTCGTCGATAAAATGCGATTTAAGCAATAAAATTAAAAAATGCACCCAAAACCTAAACCAAACGTTGCAGATGGTCATTTCTTCATGTGCAGTGGTCAACGCGGCACTCTCTAGCTGCCAAGAGCACTTTTTACTATGCACACCCAACCAGAGTGACGGGAGGAGCGCATTTCAGAAAATGTGCTCAGCTCGTCGAGAAAATGCGATTTAAGCAATAAAATTAAAAATGCACCCAAAACCTAAACCAAACGTTGCAGGTGGTTATTTCTTCATGCGCAGTGGTCAACGCGGCACTCTCTAGCTGCCAAGAGCACTTTTTACTATGCGCACCCAACCAGAGTGACGGGAGGAGCACATTTCAGAAAACGTGCTCAGCTCGTCGAGAAAATGCGATTTAAGCAATCCAATTAAAAATGCACCTAAAACCTAAACCAAACGTTGCAGGTGGTTATTTCTTCATGCGCAGTGGTCAACGCGGCACTCTCTAGCTGCCAAGAGCACTTTTTACTATGCGCACCCAACCAGAGTGACGGGAGGAGCACATTTCAGAAAACCTGCTCAGCTCGTCGAGAAAATGCGATTTAAGCAATAAAATTAAAAATGCACCTAAAACCTAAACCAAACGTTGCAGGTGGTTATTTCTTCATGCGCAGTGGTCAACGCGGCACTCTCTAGCTGCCAAGAGCACTTTTTACTATGGGCACCCAACCAGAGTGACGGGAGGAGCACATTTCAGAAAACGTGCTCAGCTCGTCGAGAAAATGCGATTTAAGCAATAAAATTAAAAATGCACCTAAAACCTAAACCAAACGCTGCAGATGGTCATTTCTTCATGCGCAGTGGTCAACGCGGCAATCTCTAGCTGCCAAGAGCACTTTTTACTATACACACCCAACCAGAGTGACGGGAGGAGCACATTCCAGAAAACGTGCTCAGCTCGTCGGGAAAATGCGATTTAAGCAATAAAATTAAAAATGCACCCAAAACCTAAACCAAACGTTGCAGATGGTCATTTCTTCATGTGCAATGGTCAACGCGGCACTCTCTAGCTGCCAAGAGCACTTTTTACTATGCACACCCAACCAGACTGACGGGAGGAGCGCATTTCAGAAAACGTGCTCAGCTCGTCGAGAAAATGCGATTTAAGCAATAAAATTAAAAATGCACCCAAAACCTAAACCAAACGTTGCAGGTGGTTAATTCTTCATGCGCAGTGGTCAACGCGGCACTCTCTAGCTGCCAAGAGCACTTTTTACTATGCACACCCAACCAGAGTGACGGGAGGAGCACATTTCAGAAACGTGCTAAGCTCGTCGAGAAAATGCGATTTAAGCAATAAAATTAAAAATGCACCCAAAACCTAAACCAAACGTTGCAGGTGGTTATTTCTTCATATGCAGCAGTCAACGCGGCACTCTCTAGCTGCCAAGAGCACTTTTTACTATGCGCAACCAACCAGAGTGACGGGAGGAGCACATTTCAGAAAACGTGCTCAGCTCGTCGAGAAAATGCGATTTAAGCAATAAAATAAAAAATGCACCTAAAACCTCAACCAAACGTTGCAGGTGGATATTTCTTCATGCGCAGTGGTCAACGCGGCACTCTCTAGCTGCCAAGAGCACTTTTTACTATGCGCATCCAACCAGAGTGACGTGAGGAGCACATTTAAGAAAACGTGCTCAGCTCGTCGAGAAAATGCGATTTAAGCAATAACATTAAAAATGCATCTAAAACCTAAACCAAACGTTGCAGGTGGTTATTTCTTGATGCGCAGTGGTCAACGCGGCACTCTCTCGCTGCCAAGAGAACTTTTTACTATGCACACCCAACCAGAGTGACGGGAGGAGCACATTTCAGAAAACGTGCTCAGCTCGTCCAGAAAATGCGATTTAAGCAATAAAATTAAAAATGCACCCAAAACCTAAACCAAACGTTGCAGGTGGTTATTTCTTCATGCGCAGTGGTCAACGCGGCACTCTCTAGCTGCCAAGAGCACTTTTTACTATGCGCACCCAACCAGAGTGACGGGAGGAGCACATTTCAGAAAACGTGCTCAGCTCGTCGAGAAAATGCAATTTAAGCAATAAAATTAAAAATGCACCCAAAACCTAAACCAAACGTTGCAGGTGGTTATTTCTTCGTGCGCAGCAGTCAACGCGCCACTCTATAGCTGCCAAGAACACTTTTTACTATGCGCACCCAACCAGAGTGACGGGAGGAGCACATTTCAGAAAACGTGCTCAGCTCGTCGAGAAAATGCGATTTAAGCAATAAAATTAAAAATGCACCTAAAACCTAAACCAAACGTTGCAGGTGGTTATTTCTTCATGCGCAGTGGTCAACGCGGCACTCTCTAGCTGCCAAGAGCACTTTTTACTATGCGCACCCAACCAGAGTGACGGGAGGAGCACATTTCAGAAAACGTGCTCAGCTCGTCGAGAAAATGCGATTTAAGCAATAAAATTAAAAATGCACCCAAAACCTAAACCAAACGTTGCAGGTGGTTATTTCTTCATGCGCGGGTGGTCAACGCGGCACTCTCTAGCTGCCAAGAGCACTTTTTACTATGCGCACCCAACCAGAGTGACGGGAGGAGCACATTTCAGAAAACGTGCTCAGCTCGTCGAGAAAATGCGATTTAAGCAATAAAATTAAAAATGCACCCAAAACCTAAACCAAACGTTGCAGATGGTCATTTCTTCATGCGCAGTGGTCAACGCGGCACTCTCTAGCTGCCAAGAGCACTTTTTACTATGCACACCCAACCAGAGTGACGGGAGGAGCACATTTCAGAAAACGTGCTCAGCTCGTCGAGAAAATGCGATTTAAGCAATAAAATAAAAAATGCACCTAAAACCTAAACCAAACGTTGCAGGTGGATATTTCTTCATGCGCAGTGGTCAACGCGGCACTCTCTAGCTGCCAAGAGCACTTTTTACTATGCACACCCAACCAGAGTGACGGGAGGAGCACATTTCAGAAAACGTGCTCAGCTCGTCCAGACAATGCGATTTAAGCAATAAAATTAAAATTGCACCCAAAACCTAAACCAAACGTTGCAGGTGGTTATTTCTTAATGTGCAGTGGTCAACGCGGCACTCTCTAGCTGCCAAGAGCACTTTTTACTATGCGCACCCAACCAGAGTGACGGGAGGAGCGCATTTCAGAAAACGTGCTCAGCTCGTCGAGAAAATGCGATTTAAGCAATAAAATTAAAAATGCACCCAAAACCTAAACCAAACGTTGCAGGTGGTTATTTCTTCATGCGCAGTGGTAAACGCGGCACTCTCTAGCTGCCAAGAGCACTTTTTACTATGCGCACCCAACCAGAGTGACGGGAGGAGCACATTTCATAAAACGTGCTCAGCTCGTCCAGAAAATGCTATTTAAGCAATAAAATTAAAAATGCACCTAAAACCTAAACCAAACGTTGCAGATGGTCATTTCTTCATGCGCAGTGGTCAACGCGGCACTCTCTAGCTGCCAAGAGCACTTTTTACTATGCACACCCAACCAGAGTGACGGGAGGAGCACATTTCAGAAAACGTGCTCAGCTCGTCGAGAAAATGCGATTTAAGCAATAAAATTAAAAATGCACCAAAAACCGAAACCAAACGTTGCAGATGGTCATTTCTTCATGCGCAGTGGTCAACGCGGCACTCTCTAGCTGCCAAGAGCACTTTTTACTATGCACACCCAACCATAGTGACGGGAGGAGCACATTTCAGAAAACGTGCTCAGCTCGTCGAGAAAATGCGATTTAAGCAATAAAATTAAAAATGCACCCAAAACATTAAACCAAACGTTGCAGGTGGTTATTTCTTCATGCGCAGTGGTCAACGCGGCACTCTCTAGCTGCCAAGAGCATTTTTTACTATGCACACCCAACCAGAGTGACGGGAGGAGCACATTTCAGAAAACGTGCTCAGCTCGTCGAGAAAATGCGATTTAAGCAATAAAATTAAAAATGCACCTAAAACCTAAACCAAACGTTGCAGGTGGTTATTTCTTCATGCGCAGTGGTCAACGCGGCACTCTTTAGCTGCCAAGAGCACTTTTTACTATGCGCACCCAACCAGAGTGACGGGAGGAGCACATTTCAGAAAACGTGCTCAGCTCGTCGAGAAAATGCGATTTAAGCAATAAAATTAAAAATGCACCTAAAACCTATACCAAACGTTGCAGGTGGTTATTTCTTCATATGCAGTGGTCAACGCGGCACTCTCTAGCTGCCAAGAGCACTTTTTACTATGCGCACCCAACCAGAGTGACGGGAGGAGCACATTTCAGAAAACGTGCTCAGCTCGTCTAGAAAATGCGATTTAAGCAATAAAATTAAAAATGCACCCAAAACCTAAACCAAACGTTGCAGATGGTCATTTCTTCATGCGCAGTGGTCAACGCGGCACTCTCTAGCTGCCAAGAGCACTTTTTACTATGCACACCCAACCAGAGTGACGGGAGGAGCGCATTTCAGAAAACGTGCTCAGCTCGACGAGAAAATGCGATTTAAGCAATCAAATTAAAAATGCACCCAAAACCTAAATCAAACGTTGCAGGTGGTTATTTCTTCATGCGCAGTGGTCAACGTGGCACTCTCTAGCTGCCAAGAGCACTTTTTACTATGCGCACCCAACCAGAGTGACGGGAGGAGCACATTTCAGAAAACGTGCTCAGCTCGTCGAGAAAATGCGATTTAAGCAATAAAATTAAAAATGCACCCAAAACCTAAACCAAACGTTGCAGATGGTCATTTCTTCATGCGCAGTGGTCAACGCGGCACTCTCTAGCTGCCAAGAGCACTTTTTACTATGCACACCCAACCAGAGTGACGGGAGGAGCACATTTCAGAAAACGTGCTCAGCTCGTCGAGAAAATGCGATTTAAGCAATAAAATTAAAAATGCACCAAAAACCGAAACCAAACGTTGCAGATGGTCATTTCTTCATGCGCAGTGGTCAACGCGGCACTCTCTAGCTGCCAAGAGCACTTTTTACTATGCACACCCAACCAGAGTGACGGGAGGAGCACATTTCAGAAAACGTGCTCAGCTCGTCGAGAAAATGCGATTTAAGCAATAAAATTAAAAATGCACCCAAAACATTAAACCAAACGTTGCAGGTGGTTATTTCTTCATGCGCAGTGGTCAACGCGGCACTCTCTAGCTGCCAAGAGCATTTTTTACTATGCACACCCAACCAGAGTGACGGGAGGAGCACATTTCAGAAAACGTGCTCAGCTCGTCGAGAAAATGCGATTTAAGCAATAAAATTAAAAATGCACCTAAAACCTAAACCAAACGTTGCAGGTGGTTATTTCTTCATGCGCAGTGGTCAATGCGGCACTCTTTAGCTGCCAAGAGCACTTTTTACTATGCGCACCCAACCAGAGTGACGGGAGGAGCACATTTCAGAAAACGTGCTCAGCTCGTCGAGAAAATGCGATTTAAGCAATAAAATTAAAAATGCACCTAAAACCTATACCAAACGTTGCAGGTGGTTATTTCTTCATATGCAGTGGTCAACGCGGCACTCTCTAGCTGCCAAGAGCACTTTTTACTATGCGCACCCAACCAGAGTGACGGGAGGAGCACATTTCAGAAAACGTGCTCAGCTCGTCTAGAAAATGCGATTTAAGCAATAAAATTAAAAATGCACCCAAAACCTAAACCAAACGTTGCAGATGGTCATTTCTTCATGCGCAGTGGTCAACGCGGCACTCTCTAGCTGCCAAGAGCACTTTTTACTATGCACACCCAACCAGAGTGACGGGAGGAGCGCATTTCAGAAAACGTGCTCAGCTCGACGAGAAAATGCGATTTAAGCAATCAAATTAAAAATGCACCCAAAACCTAAATCAAACGTTGCAGGTGGTTATTTCTTCATGCGCAGTGGTCAACGTGGCACTCTCTAGCTGCCAAGAGCACTTTTTACTATGCGCACCCAACCAGAGTGACTGGAGGAGCACATTTCAGAAAACGTGCTCAGCTCGTCGAGAAAATGCGATTTAAGCAATAAAATTAAAAATGCACCTTAAACCTAAACCAAACGTTGCAGATGGTCATTTCTTCATGCGCAGTGGTCAACGAGGCACACTCTAGCTGCCAAGAGCACTTTTTACTATGCACACCCAACCAGAGTGACGGGAGGAGCGCATTTCAGAAAACGTGCTCAGCTCGTCGAGAAAATGCGATTTAAGCAATAAAATTAAAAATGCACCCAAAACCTAAACCAAACGTTGCAGGTGGTTATTTCTTCATGCGCAGTGGTCAACGCGGCACTCTCTAGCTGCCAAGAGCACTTTTTACTATGCGCACCCAACCAGAGTGACAGGAGGAGCACATTTCAGAAAACGTGCTCAGCTCGTCGAGAAAATGCGATTTAAGCAATAAAATTAAAAATGCACCTAAAACCTAAACCAAACGTTGCAGGTGGTTATTTCTTCATGCGCAGTGGTCAACGCGGCACTCTCTCGCTGCCAAGAGCACTTTTTACGATGCACACCCAACCAGAGAGACGGGAGGAGCGCATTTCAGAAAACGTGCTCAGCTCGACGAGAAAATGCGATTTAAGCAATAAAATTAAAAATGCACCCAAAACCTAAACCAAACGTTGCAGGTGGTTATTTCTTCATGCGCAGTGGTCAACGCGGCACTCTCTAGCTGCCAAGAGCACTTTTTACTATGCGCACCCAACCAGAGTGACGGGAGGAGCACATTTCAGAAAACGTGTTCAGCTCGTCCAGACAATGCGATTTAAGCAATAAAATTAAAAATGCACCCAAAACCTAAACCAAACGTTGCAGGTGGTTATTTCTTCATGCGCAGTGGTCAACGCGGCACTCTCTAGCTGCCAAGAGCACTTTTTACTATGCGCACCCAACCAGAGTGACGGGAGGAGCGCATTTCAGAAAACGTGCTCAGCTCGTCGAGAAAATGCGATTTAAGCAATAAAATTAAAAATGCACCTAAAACCTAAACCAAAAGTTGCAGGTGGTTATTTCTTCATGCGCAGCAGTCAACGCGGCACTCTCTAGCTGCGAAGAGCACTTTTTAATATGCACACCCAACAAGAGTGACGGGAGGAGCGCATTTCAGAAAACGTGCTCAGCTCGACGAGAACATGCGATTTAAGCAATAAAATTAAAAATGCACCCAAAACCTAAACCAAACGTTGCAGGTGGTTATTTCTTCATGCGCAGTGGTCAACGCGGCACTCTCTAGCTGCCAAGAGCACTTTTTACTATGCGCACCCAACCAGAGTGACGGGAGGAGCACATTTCAGAAAAAGTGCTCAGCTCGTCGAGAAAATGCGATTTAAGCAATAAAATTAAAAATGCAACTAAAACCTAAACCAAACGTTGCAGGTGGTTATTTCTTCGTGCGCAGCAGTCAACGCGGCACTCTCTAGCGGCCAAGAGCACTTTTTACTATGCACACCCAACCAGAGTGACGGGAGGAGCACATTTCAGAAAACGGGCTCAGCTCGTCCAGAAAATGCGATTTAAGCAATAAAATTAAAAATGCACCCAAAACCTAAACCAAACGTTGCAGGTGGTTATTTCTTCATGCGCAGTGGTCAACGCGGCACTCTCTAGCTGCCAAGAGCACTTTTTACTATGCGCACCCAACCAGAGTGACGGGAGGAGCGCATTTCAGAAAACGTGCTCAGCTCGTCGAGAAAATGCGATTTAAGCAATAAAATTAAAAATGCACCCAAAACCTGAACCAAACGTTGCAGGTGGTTATTTCTTCGTGCGCAGCAGTCAACGCGGCACTCTCTAGCTGCCAAGAACACTTTTTATTATGCGCACCCAACCAGAGTGACGGGAGGAGCACATTTCAGAAAACGTGCTCAGCTCGTCGAGAAAATGCGATTTAAGCAATAAAATTAAAAATGCACCTAAAACCTAAACCAAACGTTGCAGGTGGTTATTTCTACATGCGCAGTGGTCAACGCGGCACTCTCTAGCTGCCAAGAGCACTTTTTACTATGCGCACCCAACCAGAGTGACGGGAGGAGCACATTTCAGAAAACGTGCTCAGCTCGTCCAGAAAATGCGATTTAAGCAATAAAATTAAAAATGCACCTAAAACCTAAACCAAACGTTGCAGGTGGTTATTTCTTCATGCGCAGTGGTCAACGCGGCACTCTCCAGCTGCCAAGAGCACTTTTTACTATGCGCACCCAACAAGAGTGACGGGAGGAGCACATTTCAGAAAACGTGCTCAGCTCGTCGAGAAAATGCGATTTAAGCAATAAAATTAAAAATGCACCCAAAACCTAAACCAAACGTTGCAGATGGTCATTTCTTCATGCGCAGTGGTCAACGCGGCACTCTCTAGCTGCCAAGAGCACTTTTTAATATGCACACCCAACAAGAGTGACGGGAGGAGCGCATTTCAGAAAACGTGCTCAGCTCGACGAGAACATGCGATTTAAGCAATAAAATTAAAAATGCACCCAAAACCTAAACCAAACGTTGCAGGTGGTTATTTCTTCATGCGCAGTGGTCAACGCGGCACTCTCTAGCTGCCAAGAGCACTTTTTACTATGCGCACCCAACCAGAGTGACGGGAGGAGCACATTTCAGAAAACGTGCTCAGCTCGTCGAGAAAATGCGATTTAAGCAATAAAATTAAAAATGCACCTAAAACCTAAACCAAACGTTGCAGGTGGTTATTTTTTCATGCGCAGTGGTCAACGCGGCACTCTCTAGCTGCCAAGAGCACTTTTTACTATGCGCACCCAACCAGAGTGACGGGAGGAGCACATTTCAGAAAACGTGCTCAGCTCGTCGAGAAAATGCGATTTAAGCAATAAAATTAAAAATGCACCTAAAAACCTAAACCAAACGTTGCAGATGGTCATTTCTTCATGCGCAGTGGTCAACGCGGCACTCTCTAGCTGCCAAGAGCACTTTTTACTATGCACACCCAACCAGAGTGACGGGAGGAGCGCATTTCAGAAAACGTGCTCAGCTCGACGAGAAAATGCGATTTAAGCAATAAAATTAAAAATGCACCCAAAACCTAAACCAAACGTTGCAGATGGTCATTTCTTCATGCGCAGTGGTCAACGCGGCACTCTCTAGCTGCCAAGAGCACTTTTTACTATGCACACCCAACCAGAGTGACTGGAGGAGCGCATTTCAGAAAACGTGCTCAGCTCGACGAGAAAATGCGATTTAAGCAATAAAATTAAAAATGCACCCAAAACCTAAACCAAACGTTGCAGGTGGTTATTTCTTCATGCGCAGTGGTCAACGCGGCACTCTCTAGCTGCCAAGAGCACTTTTTACTATACACACCCAACTAGAGTGACGGGAGGAGCACATTCCAGAAAACGTGCTCAGCTCGTCGAGAAAATGCGATTTAAGCAATAAAATTAAAAATGCACCTAAAACCTAAACCAAACGTTGCAGGTGGTTATTTCTTCATGCGCAGCAGTCAACGCGGCACTCTCTAGCTGCCAAGAGCACTTTTTACTATGCGCACCCAACCAGAGTGACGGGAGGAGCACATTTCAGAAAACGTGCTCAGCTCGTCGAGAAAATGCGATTTAAGCAATAAAATTAAAAATGCACCCAAAACCTAAACCAAATGTTGCAGGTGGTTATTTCTTCATGCGCAGTGGTCAACGCGGCACTCTCTAGCTTCCAAGAGCACTTTTTACTATGCGCACCCAACCAGAGTGACGGGAGGAGCACATTTCAGAAAACGTGCTTAGCTCGTCCAGAAAATGCGATTTAAGCAATAAAATTAAAAATGCACCTAAAACCTAAACCAAACGTTGCAGATGGTCATTTCTTCATGCGCAGTGGTCAACGCGGCACTCTCTAGCTGCCAAGAGCACTTTTTACTATGCACACCCAACCAGAGTGACGGGAGGAGCACATTTCAGAAAAGGTGCTCAGCTCGTCGAGAAAATGCGATTTAAGCAATAAAATTAAAAATGCACCCAAAACCTAAACCAAACGTTGCAGGTGGTTATTTCTTCATGCGCAGCAGTCAACGCGGCACTCTCTAGCTGCCAAGAGCACTTTTTACTATGCGCACCCAACCAGAGTGACGGGAGGAGCACATTTCAGAAAACGTGCTCAGCTCGACGAGAACATGCGATTTAAGCAATAAAATTAAAAATGCACCCAAAACCTAAACCAAACGTTGCAGGTGGTTATTTCTTCATGCGCAGTGGTCAACGCGGCACTCTCTAGCTGCCAAGAGCACTTTTTACTATGCGCACCCAACCAGAGTGACGGGAGGAGCACATTTCAGAAAACGTGCTCAGCTCGTCGAGAAAATGCGATTTAAGCAATAAAATTAAAAATGCACCCAAAACCTAAACCAAACGTTGCAGGTGGTTATTTCTTCATGCGCAGCAGTCAACGCGGCACTCTCTAGCTGCCAAGAGCACTTTTTACTATGTGCACCCAACCAGAGTGACGGGAGGAGCACATTTCAGAAAACGTGCTCAGCTCGTCGAGAAAATGCGATTTAAGCAATAAAATTAAAAATGCACCCAAAACCTAAACCAAACGTTGCAGGTGGTTATTTCTTCATGCGCAGTGGTGAACGCGGCACTCTCTAGCTGCCAAGAGCACTTTTTACTATGCGCACCCAACCAGAGTGACGGGAGGAGCACTTTTCAGAAAACGTGCTCAGCTCGTCGAGAAAATGCGAATTAAGCAATAAAATTAAAAATGCACCCAAAACCTAAACCAAACGTTGCAGGTGGTTATTTCTTCATGCGCAGTGGTCAACGCGGCACTCTCTAGCTGCCAAGAGCACTTTTTACTATGCACACCCAACCAGAGTGACGGGAGGAGCGCATTTCAGAAAACGTGCTCAGCTCGTCGAGAAAATGCGATTTAAGCAATAAAATTAAAAATGCACCCAAAACCTAAACCAAATGTTGCAGGTGGTTATTTCTTCATGCGCAGTGGTCAACGCGGCACTCTCTAGCTTCCAAGAGCACTTTTTACTATGCGCACCCAACCAGAGTGACGGGAGGAGCACATTTCAGAAAACGTGCTCAGCTCGTCGAGAAAATGCGATTTAAGCAATAAAATTAAAAATGCACCTAAAACCTAAACCAAACGTTGCAGGTGGTTATTTCTTCATGCGCAGTGGTCAACGCGGCACTCTGTAGCTGCCAAGAGCACTTTTTACTATGCGCACCCACCCAGAGTGACGGGAGGAGCACATTTCAGAAAACGTGCTCACCTCGTCGAGAAAATGCGATTTAAGCAATAAAATTAAAAATGCACCTAAAACCTAAACCAAACGTTGCAGGTGGTTATTTCTTGATGCGCAGTGGTCAACGCGGCACTCTCTAGCTGCCAAGAGCACTTTTTACTATGCGCACCCAACCAGAGTGACGGGAGGAGCACATTTCAGAAAACGTGCTCAGCTCGTCGAGAAAATGCGATTTAAGCAATAAAATAAAAAACGCACCTAAAACCTAAACCGAACGTTGCAGATGGTCATTTCTTCATGCGCAGTGGTCAACGCGGCACTCTCTAGCTGCCAAGAGCACTTTTTACTATGCACACCCAACCAGAGTGACGGGAGGAGCACATTTCAGAAGACGTGCTCAGCTCGTCGAGAAAATGCGATTTAAGCAATAAAATTAAAAATGCACCCAAAACCTAAACCAAACGTTGCAGGTGGTTATTTCTTCATGCGCAGTGGTCAACGCGGCACTCTCTAGCTGCCAAGAGCACTTTTTACTATGCGCACCCAACCAGAGTGACGGGAGGAGCGCATTTCAGAAAACGTGCTCAGCTCGTCGAGAAAATGCGATTTAAGCAATAAAATTAAAAATGCACCTAAAACCTAAACCAAAAGTTGCAGGTGGTTATTTCTTCATGCGCAGCAGTCAACGCGGCACTCTCTAGCTGCGAAGAGCACTTTTTAATATGCACACCCAACAAGAGTGACGGGAGGAGCGCATTTCAGAAAACGTGCTCAGCTCGACGAGAACATGCGATTTAAGCAATAAAATTAAAAATGCACCCAAAACCTAAACCAAACGTTGCAGGTGGTTATTTCTTCATGCGCAGTGGTCAACGCGGCACTCTCTAGCTGCCAAGAGCACTTTTTACTATGCGCACCCAACCAGAGTGACGGGAGGAGCGCATTCCAGAAAACGTGCTCAGCTCGTCGAGAAAATGGGATTTAAGCAATAAAATTAAAAATGCACCCAAAACCTAAACCAAACGTTGCAGGTGGTTATTTCTTCATGCGCAGTGGTCAACGCGGCACTCTCTAGCTGCCAAGAGCACTTTTTACTATGCGCACCCAACCAGAGTGACGGGAGGAGCACATTTCAGAAAATGTGCTCAGCTCGTCGAGAAAATGCCATTTAAGCCGTACAATTAAAAATGCACCTAAAACCTAAACCAAACGTTGCAAGTGGTTATTTCTTCATGCGCAGTGGTCAACGCGGCACTCTCTAGCTGCCAAGAGCACTTTTTACTATGCGCACCCAACCAGAGTGACGGGAGGAGCACATTTCAGAAAACGTGCTCAGCTCGTCGAGAAAATGCGATTTAAGCAATAAAATTAAAAATGCACCCAAAACCTAAACCAAACGTTGCAGGTGGTTATTTCTTCATGCGCAGTGGTAAACGCGGCACTCTCTAGCTGCCAAGAGCACTTTTTACTAAGCGCACCCAACCAGAGTGACGGGAGGAGCACATTTCATAAAACGTGCTCAGCTCGTCCAGAAAATGCTGTTTAAGCAATAAAATTAAAAATGCACCTAAAACGTAAACCAAACGTTGCAGATGGTCATTTCTTCATGCGCAGTGGTCAACGCGGCACTCTCTAGCTGCCAAGAGCACTTTTTACTATGCACACCCAACCAGAGTGACGGGAGGAGCACATTTCAGAAAACGTGCTCAGCTCGTCCAGAAAATGCGATTTAAGCAATAAAATTAAAAATGCACCCAAAACCTAAACCAAACGTTGCAGGTGGTTATTTCTTCATGCGCAGTGGTCAACGCGGCACTCTCTAGCTGCCAAGAGCACTTTTTACTATGCGCACCCAACCAGAGTGACGGGAGGAGCACATTTCAGAAAACGTGCTCTGCTCGTCGAGAAAATGCAATTTAAGCAATAAAATTAAAAATGCACCCAAAACCTAAACCAAACGTTGCAGGTGGTTATTTCTTCGTGCGCAGCAGTCAACGCGCCACTCTCTAGCTGCCAAGAACACTTTTTACTATGCGCACCCAACCAGAGTGACGGGAGGAGCACATTTCAGAAAACGTGCTCAGCTCGTCCAGAAAATGCGATTTAAGCAATAAAATTAAAAATGCACCTAAAACCTAAACCAAACGTTGCAGGTGGTTATTTCTTCGTGCGCAGCAGTCAACGCGGCACTCTCTAGCTGCCAAGAGCACTTTTTACTATGCGCACCCAACCAGAGTGACGGGAGGAGCACATTTCAGAAAACGTGCTCAGCTCGTCGAGTAAATGCAATTTAAGCAATAAAATTAAAAATGCACCCAAAACCTAAACCAAACGTTGCAGGTGGTTATTTCTTTATGCGCAGTGGTCAACGAGGCACTCTCTAGCTGCCAAGAGCACTTTTTACTATGCGCACCCAACCAGAGTGACGGGAGGAGCACATTCCAGAAAACGTGCTCAGCTCGTCGAGAAAATGCGATTTAAGCAATAAAATTAAAAATGCACCCAAAACCTAAACCAAACGTTGCAGATGGTCATTTCTTCATGCGCAGTGGTCAACGCGGCACTCTCTAGCTGCCAAGAGCACTTTTTACTATGCGCACCCAACCAGAGTGACGGGAGGAGCATATTTCAGAAAACGTGCTCAGCTCGTTGAGAAAATGCGATTTAAGCAATAAAATTAAAAATGCACCCAAAACCTAAACCAAACGTTGCAGGTGGTTATTTCTTCATGCGCAGTGGTCAACGCGGCACTCTCTAGCTGCCAAGAGCACTTTTTACTATGCACACCCAACCAGAGTGACGGGAGGAGCGCATTTCAGAAAACGTGCTCAGCTCGACGAGAAAATGCGATTTAAGCAATAAAATTAAAAATGCACCCAAAACCTAAACCAAACGTTGCAGGTGGTTATTTCTTCATGCGCAGTGGTCAACGCGGCACTCTCTAGCTGCCAAGAGCACTTTTTACGATGCACACCCAACCAAAAGACGGGAGGAGCGCATTTCAGAAAACGTGCTCAGCTCGACGAGAAAATGCGATTTAAGCAATAAAATTAAAAATGCACCCAAAACCTAAACCAAACGTTGCAGGTGGTAATTTCTTCATGCGCAGTGGTCAACGCGGCACTCTCTAGCTGCCAAGAGCACTTTTTACTATGCGCACCCAACCAGAGTGACGGGAGGAGCACATTTCAGAAAACGTGCTCAGCTCGTCGAGAAAATGCGATTTAAGCAATAAAATTAAAAATGCAACCAAAACCTAAACCAAACGTTGCAGGTGGTTATTTCTTCATGCGCAGTGGTCAACGCGGCACTCTCTAGCTGCCAAGAGCACTTTTTACTATGCGCACCCAACCAGAGTGACGGGAGGAGCACATTTCAGAAAACGTGCTCAGCTCGTCCAGAAAATGCGATTTAAGCAATAAAATTAAAAATGCACCTAAAACCTAAACCAAACGTTGCAGATGGTCATTTCTTCATGCGCAGTGGTCAACGCGGCACTCTCTAGCTGCCAAGAGCACTTTTTACTATGCACACCCAACCAGAGTGACGGGAGGAGCGCATTTTAGAAAACGTGCTCAGCTCGACGAGAAAATGCGATTTAAGCAATAAAATTAAAAATGCACCCAAAACCTAAACCAAACGTTGCAGGTGGTTATTTCTTCATGCGCAGTGGTCAACGCGGCACTCTCTAGCTGCCAAGAGCACTTTTTACTATGCGCACCCAACCAGAGTGACGGGAGGAGCACATTTCAGAAAACGTGCTCAGCTCGTCGAGAAAATGCGATTTAAGCAATAAAATTAAAAAAGGACCTAAAACCTAAACCAAACGTTGCAGGTGGTTATTTCTTCATGCGCAGCAGTCAACGCGGCACTCTCTAGCTGCCAAGAGCACTTTTTACTATGCGCACCCAACCAGAGTGACGGGAGGAGCACATTTCAGAAAACGTGCTCAGCTCGTCGAGAAAATGCGATTTAAGCAATAAAATTAAAAATGCACCTAAAACCTAAACCAAACGTTGCAGGTGGTTATTTCTTCATATGCAGCAGTCAACGCGGCACTCTCTAGCTTCCAAGAGCACTTTTTACTATGCGCACCCAACCAGAGTGACGGGAGGAGCACATTTCAGAAAACGTGCTCAGCTCGTCGAGAAAATGCGATTTAAGCAATAAAATTAAAAATGCACCTAAAAACCTAAACCAAACGTTGCAGGTGGTTATTTCTTCATGCGCATTGGTCAACGCGGCACTCTCTAGCTGCCAAGAGCACTTTTTACTATGTGCACCCAACCAGAGTGACGTGAGGAGCACATTTCAGAAAACGTGCTCAACTCGTCGAGAAAATGCGATTTAAGCAATAAAATTAAAAATGCACCCAAAACCGAAACCAAACGTTGCAGATGGTCATTTCTTCATGCGCAGTGGTCAACGCGGCACTCTCTAGCTGCCAAGAGCACTTTTTACTATGCACACCCAACCAGAGTGACGGGAGGAGCACATTTCAGAAAACGTGCTCAGCTCGTCGAGAAAATGCGATTTAAGCAATAAAATTAAAAATGCACCCAAAACATTAAACCAAACGTTGCAGGTGGTTATTTCTTCATGCGCAGTGGTCAACGCGGCACTCTCTAGCTGCCAAGAGCATTTTTTACTATGCGCACCCAACCAGAGTGACGGGAGGAGCGCATTTCAGGAAACGTGCTCAGCTCGTCGAGAAAATGCGATTTAAGCAATAAAATTAAAAATGCACCCAAAACCTAAAGCAAACGTTGCAGATGGTCATTTCTTCATGTGCAGCAGTTAACGCGGCACTCTCTAGCTTCCAAGAGCACTTTTTACTATGCGCACCCAACCAGAGTGACGGGAGGAGCACATTTCAGAAAACGTGCTCAGCTCGTCGAGAAAATGCGATTTAAGCAATAAAATTAAAAATGCACCTAAAAACCTAAACCAAACGTTGCAGGTGGTTATTTCTTCATGCGCAGTGGTCAACGCGGCACTCTCTAGCTGCCAAGAGCACTTTTTACTATCCGCACCCAACCAGAGTGACGGGAGGAGCACATTTCAGAAAACGTGCTCAGCTCGTCGAGAAAATGCGATTTAAGCAATAAAATTAAAAATGCACCTAAAACCTAAACCAAACGCTGCAGATGGTCATTTGTTCATGCGCAGTGGTCAACGCGGCACTCTCTAGCTGCCAAGAGCACTTTTTACTATACACACCGAACCAGAGTGACGGGAGGAGCACATTCCAGAAAACGTGCTCAGCTCGTCGAGAAAATGCGATTTAAGCAATAAAATTAAAAATGCACCCAAAACCTAAAGCAAACGTTGCAGATGGTCATTTCTTCATGCGCAGTGGTCAACGCGGCACTCTCTAGCTGCCAAGAGCACTTTTTACTATGCACACCCAACCAGAGTGACGGGAGGAGCGCATTTCAGGAAACGTGCTCAGCTCGTCGAGAAAATGCGATTTAAGCCGTACAATTAAAAATGCACCTAAAACCTAAACCAAACGTTGCAGGTGGTTATTTCTTCATGCGCAGTGGTCAACGCGGCACTCTCTAGCTGCCAAGAGCACTTTTTACTATGCGCACCCAACTAGAGTGACGGGAGGAGCACATTTCAGAAAACGTGCTCAGCTCGTCGAGAAAATGCGATTTACGCAATAAAATTAAAAATGCACCCAAAACCTAAACCAAACGTTGCAGGTGGTTATTTCTTCATGCGCAGCAGTCAACGCGGCACTCTCTAGCTGTCAAGAGCACTTTTTACTATGCCCACCCAACCAGAGTGACGGGAGGAGCACATTTCAGAAAACGTGCTGAGCTCGTCGAGAAAATGCGATTTAAGCAATAAAATTAAAAATGCACCTAAAACCTAAACCAAACGTTGCTGTCATGCGGTCGCGTTTATTTTTTCAGTTTTTTGTCTCGTCAATTGTCGTAACTTTACTTCCGGTTTTATTTTGTCATTCCTTCCGTTTCAGTTCGTGTTTCCTTCCTCGGTGTTGGTTGTCTTGTCTTCCCTGATCCCGATTGTGTGCACCCGCGTAATCGATACTAATTGTCATCACCTGTGTCCCCGCCCGTTTGTGTGTATTTAGTCCGTGTCTTCCCCTTGTCTTGTGCCAGTGTGTCTTGCCTCGTCCCGACCACCAGCGATTCCTTGATGTCCGAACTCTCTGAAAGAACTCTCCTCTTTGTCTCGCCGCCGAGCGACGCTTTTGGTTGTGCCTGGGTCTCCAGCGCCTTTTTGTCTCGTTCCAGAGCGACTCCTTTTGTTGGTACTTTTTGCTACACGTTTTCCCTCGAAAGAGGCGTTTTGATTTGTACTTTTAGCCTTTTGACTCGCCACAGTGCGACGCCTTTTGTTTGTACTTTTTGCCCCGTGTTTTCCCTCGCAAGAGGCGCTTTGTTTTGTACTTTTGCTCTGAGTGCTTGCTGGAATAAATCCAAGATAGATTCGACTCTGCATCCGAGTCCTTCGCCTTGTCCCCTGCCTGACAGTACACACTGGCCAGACATGGACTCGGCAGAGTCGGAGCACCTGTGCGCCGCAGTGCGCTCCCATGCCTCACTCCTCGCCCAGCACCAGAGGGAGGTGGGCGACTTGGGAGAAGAGATCCGAGGACTCGCTAGGAATCAAGAAAATTTCAGAGGAGCGGTCGCCACCCAAGTAACAAAGCTGGGTCAGCAAATGCAGGAAGTGCTCTCGCTCTTGAACGCGGGACCAGCAGCGACCTCCAGTACACCCGTCGCTTCCCCCGTTCCTTCCCATGCAAGAGTTCCCATGACTGGCAGTGCCAGACTGGCTCCTCCAGAGCGCTACTCCGGAGAACCCGGCCTTAGCCGGGCTTTTATTACAGAATGCGAGATGAACTTTGAGAGTTCCCCAGCAGAATTCCCCACCGAGCGCTCCAAGGTGGCCTACATGGTATCCTACCTGACGGGAAGGGCCCGCACGTGGGCCACCGCGGAATGGGCCAGGGATTCCATCTCCTGTCACTCTCTCCCCGCTTTCATCCAGGCCCTGCGAACGGTGTTCGATCCCATTTCCGCTGACCGAGACAAGGCTCGCCAACTCTGTCAAATAGTCCAGGGACAAGACACCGTCGGAGACTACGCCATCCGGTTCCGCACGCTGGCCGCGGCGAGCGGGTGGAACGCGGCGGCACTATATGACATCTTCCTCCGGGGTCTGTCCGGACCCATCCAGGATCAGCTAATCCCCTTAGACCTTCCCACCGACCTCGACGCCCTCATCGCTCTGGCTATCCGCACGGACAACCGCCTGCAAGAGTGGAGAAAGCACCGACGCAGCAACGCTCCCGCCTTCGTCCCAGTAGCCGGTCCAGACGCTCACCACTCCAGGCTGTACGGGGATCGGCAGCGCCAGGAGCCAGAACCGATGCAGTTGGGCCGAGCCAAGTTAACAGAGGAGGAGAAGTTACGGCGGCGCCGAGAGGGAAGATGCTACTACTGCGGCGAGCTCGGACACCTCCTTGTCTCCTGTCCAGTGAGGAGGACCCTGAAGGTAAGCGCCTTCTCGGCGGCTCGGTCCCCGGGGCGAGTGCTCCCCAAGGGCAGGATCACCCAGTTGGGAAAAGAAATAGAACTCGAAGTATTAATAGACTCAGGGGCAGACGAAAGCTTGATAGACTGGGCATTTGCTCGCCGGTGCGGGGTAAAGACTGAGCTACTGAACACTCCCGTGAAAGCTAAGGCACTCAATGGACAGGCACTCTTTGAGATAACTCACATAACCGAACCAGTCTCGTTGTCAATTGGCCCCCACCAGGAGAACATACGTCTACATGTCGTGACCTCCCCAATGAACCCTCTCGTTCTCGGGTATCCATGGCTTCAACGCCACAACCCCGCTATAGACTGGGGATCAGGGGAAATAACGGGATGGGGGTCCGACTGTCATGATTCCTGTATCCAGTCTAACCCGCGCCCGGTGCCTTCTGCCCCAGACGCGCCAACCCCAGACTTAACCGGGGTCCCTGCGTGTTACCACCAATGGGCCGAGGTATTCAGCAAGGCCAAGGCTACCTCTCTGCCCCCCCACCGTCCGTATGATTGCGCCATTGACCTGCTGCCGGGATCAACGATACCCAAGGGGAGGCTGTATTCTCTCTCGGGACCTGAGAAGCAAGCCTTGAATGAATATATAGACTCCTCCTTGCAAGCAGGGCTGATTCGACCGTCGTCGTCCCCTGCGGGGGCGGGGTTCTTTTTCGTGGGCAAGAAGGACGGCACCCTACGTCCCTGCATTGATTATAGTCCCCTCAATCAGATCACCATCAAGAATCGGTATCCGCTCCCACTGATGTCGACCGTGTTCGACCAATTACAGCAAGCCCGGGTGTTCACCAAGTTAGATCTGCGCAACGCCTACCATCTGGTGCGCATCCGGGAAGGGGACGAATGGAAGACAGGGTTCAACACGCATCGAGGACATTTTGAATACCGCGTCATGCCATTTGGCCTCACCAATGCTCCCGCTGTGTTTCAGGCCATGATAAACGATGTTTTGAGAGACTGTTTGGACCGGTTTGTGTACGTATATTTGGACGATATTTTGATTTACTCCCCAGATCTGAAGACCCATAGGGTTCACGTCGAGACGGTGTTGCAACGACTCCTGGAACACCAACTATACGTAAAGGCCGAGAAAAGTGAATTTCACAAGAGCACCGTTTCCTTTCTCGGCTTCATCGTAGCCCCGGGCAAAGTAGAGATGGACCCGGCGAAAGTAAGCGCGGTAACGGAATGGCCTACCCCTGACTCACGCAAGAAGGTGCAACAGTTCCTGGGCTTTGCCAATTTTTATCGGCGATTCATTAAGGGCTTCAGTGCCACAGCGGCTCCCTTGCACGCGCTCACGTCTCCTAAAGTCCCCTTCCGCTGGTCAGCAGAGGCGGAGGCGGCCTTCCAGGAGCTAAAGAACCGTTTCAGCACCGCCCCCATCCTCACGCTCCCTGATCCGTCGCGGCAGTTTGTGGTGGAGGTGGACGCCTCCAATCAAGGAGTAGGTGCCATCCTTTCGCAGAGGGCCAAGAGCGACAACAAGCTCCATCCGTGCGCGTTCCTGTCTCGACGGCTGACGCCCGCCGAGCAGAATTATGACGTGGGGGATCGCGAACTGTTGGCAGTCAAGCTGGCATTAGAAGAATGGAGACATTGGTTAGAGGGAGCACAGCAGCCTTTTTTGGTCTGGACAGACCATAAAAATTTAGAATACATTAAGTCAGCTAAGAGACTGAATTCACGCCAAGCCCGCTGGTCACTTTTTTTCAATCGTTTTAACTTCACTTTGTCCTACAGACCGGGAACCAAGAACACCAAGCCTGACGCCCTCTCCCGTGTTTTCAACTCGGACCCAGAAATTAAGAAGCCTGAGACTATCCTGCCTTCTCATTGCCTGGTTAGAGCCGTGACCTGGCCTATCGAAGGCCGGGTACAGCAGGCCAATGGTAACGAACCACCCCCTAGTGGTTGCCCTGAGAACCGACTATTTGTCCCAGCTCAATTACGATCCCAAGTCATCCATTGGGCTCACACCTCCAGACTCTCCTGCCATCCGGGCATGCGCCGAACGCTGTTCGTAATCCAGCAGCGATTCTGGTGGCCCTCCATGAGGGCAGACGTCAAGGAATACGTTGCCGCCTGTCCCGTCTGCGCCCGGAATAAGAACGCCCACGGCGCCCGCATGGGGTTGCTGCATCCCCTACCCATTCCTTCGCGCCCGTGGGCGGAGATATCTATGGACTTCGTCACCGGGCTTCCGACCTCGCATGGGCGAACCACCATACTCACAGTGGTG
Source organism: Syngnathus scovelli (assembly GCF_024217435.2). Lineage (NCBI taxonomy): Eukaryota > Metazoa > Chordata > Actinopteri > Syngnathiformes > Syngnathidae > Syngnathus > Syngnathus scovelli. Next base: position 4,993,111 of record NC_090854.1, on the reverse strand, counting down.
GATAGATTTTCAAAGATGGCTCATTTTATCGCCTTGCCCAAGCTCCCGTCCGCTAAACGAACGGCCATCGTGATGATGGACCACATATTCCGGGTTCATGGGTTCCCGAAAGACATAGTTTCCGATAGAGGGCCCCAATTCGTATCCAGGTTTTGGCGGGAGTTTTGCAAGCTCATAGGGGCAACCGTGAGTCTCACGTCAGGCTATCACCCGGAGGCAAACGGACAGACAGAACGCATTAATCAACAGTTGGAGACAAGTCTCCGCTGCCTGGTCTCCCAGAACCCCTCCTCGTGGAGCAAGAACCTCTCCTGGGTGGAGTATGCCCACAACTCCCTGCCCACCACGGCTACAGGTATGTCCCCCTTCAAGTGTGTGTTTGGCTACCAGCCCCCTGTCTTCCCTGACAGTGAGCCGGAGGTGACGGTGTCTTCGGCCCACGCCTTGGTACGCCGCTGTCATCGCGTCTGGTCGGCGGCTCGGGCCACGCTGGTCCGACAGGGGGACCGGGTAAAGCGGATGGCTGACCGGAGGAGACGTCCGGCGCCCGTGTACCAGAGAGGTCAACGTGTCTGGCTATCCACCAAGGATCTTCCCCACCGAGGGGACTCCAGGAAACTGGCGCCTCGCTTCGTGGGTCCGTTCCCCATCGCCAAGGTCGTGCACCCGGCCGCGGTGCGTCTACGCTTGCCCAGGTCCCTTGCAGTCCACCCCACCTTTCACGTTGGGAAGGTCAAGCCGGTGGTGGACAGCCCGTTGGTGCCGGATCCGGCGCCCCCTCCGCCTCCGCGGACTGTGGACGGTGGGACGGCCTACACCGTCAAAGAACTATTGGATGTGCGCAGAAGAGGCCGGGGCTGGCAGTACCTGGTGGACTGGGAGGGTTATGGACCGGAGGAGCGGCAATGGGTGCCGCCTAGTTATATTTTGGACCCGGGACTTTTTGAGGACTTCTATGCGGCTCACCCTGGGGCTCCTGGGCCGTCTGGGATCCGGCCCTAGGGGGGGGGGTTCTGTCATGCGGTCGCGTTTATTTTTTCAGTTTTTTGTCTCGTCAATTGTCGTAACTTTACTTCCGGTTTTATTTTGTCATTCCTTCCGTTTCAGTTCGTGTTTCCTTCCTCGGTGTTGGTTGTCTTGTCTTCCCTGATCCCGATTGTGTGCACCCGCGTAATCGATACTAATTGTCATCACCTGTGTCCCCGCCCGTTTGTGTGTATTTAGTCCGTGTCTTCCCCTTGTCTTGTGCCAGTGTGTCTTGCCTCGTCCCGACCACCAGCGATTCCTTGATGTCCGAACTCTCTGAAAGAACTCTCCTCTTTGTCTCGCCGCCGAGCGACGCTTTTGGTTGTGCCTGGGTCTCCAGCGCCTTTTTGTCTCGTTCCAGAGCGACTCCTTTTGTTGGTACTTTTTGCTACACGTTTTCCCTCGAAAGAGGCGTTTTGATTTGTACTTTTAGCCTTTTGACTCGCCACAGTGCGACGCCTTTTGTTTGTACTTTTTGCCCCGTGTTTTCCCTCGCAAGAGGCGCTTTGTTTTGTACTTTTGCTCTGAGTGCTTGCTGGAATAAATCCAAGATAGATTCGACTCTGCATCCGAGTCCTTCGCCTTGTCCCCTGCCTGACAGTTGCAGGTGGTTATTTCTTCATGCGCAGTGGTCAACGCGGCACTCTCTAGCTGCCAAGAGCACTTTTTACTATGCGCACCCAACCAGAGTGACGGGAGGAGCACTTTTCAGAAAACGTGCTCAGCTCGTCGAGAAAATGCGAATTAAGCAATAAAATTAAAAATGCACCCAAAACCTAAACCAAACGTTGCAGATGGTCATTTCTTCATGCGCAGTGGTCAACGCGGCACTTTCTAGCTGCCAAGAGCACTTTTTACTATGCGCACGCAACCAGAGTGACGGGAGGAGCACATTTCAGAAAACGTGCTCACCTCGTCGAGAAAATGCGATTTAAGCAATAAAATTAAAAATGCACCCAGAACCCAAACCAAACGTTGCAGATGGTCATTTCTTCATGCGCAGTGGTCAACGCGGCACTCTCTAGCTGCCAAGAGCACTTTTTCCTATGCGCACCCAACCAGAGTGACGGGAGGAGCACATTTCAGAAAACGTGCTCAACTCGTCCAGAAATTGCGATTTAAGCAATAAAATTAAAAATGCACCTAAAACCTAAACCAAACGTTGCAGATGGTCGTTTCTTCATGCGCAGTGGTCAACGCGGCACTCTCTAGCTGCCAAGAGCACTTTTTACTATGCACACCCAACCAGAGTGACGGGAGGAGCACATTTCAGAAAACGTGCTCAGCTCGTCCAGACAATGCGATTTAAGCAATAAAATTAAAAATGCACCCAAAACCTAAACCAAACGTTGCAGTTGGTTATTTCTTCATGCGCAGTGGTCAACGCCGCACTCTCTAGCTGCCAAGAGCACTTTTTACTATGCGCACCCAACCAGAGTGACGGGAGGAGCACATTTCAGAAAACGTGCTGAGCTCGTCGAGAAAATGCGATTTAAGCAATAAAATTAAAAATGCACCTAAAACCTAAACCAAACGTTGCTGTCATGCGGTCGCGTTTATTTTTTCAGTTTTTTGTCTCGTCAATTGTCGTAACTTTACTTCCGGTTTTATTTTGTCATTCCTTCCGTTTCAGTTCGTGTTTCCTTCCTCGGTGTTGGTTGTCTTGTCTTCCCTGATCCCGATTGTGTGCACCCGCGTAATCGATACTAATTGTCATCACCTGTGTCCCCGCCCGTTTGTGTGTATTTAGTCCGTGTCTTCCCCTTGTCTTGTGCCAGTGTGTCTTGCCTCGTCCCGACCACCAGCGATTCCTTGATGTCCGAACTCTCTGAAAGAACTCTCCTCTTTGTCTCGCCGCCGAGCGACGCTTTTGGTTGTGCCTGGGTCTCCAGCGCCTTTTTGTCTCGTTCCAGAGCGACTCCTTTTGTTGGTACTTTTTGCTACACGTTTTCCCTCGAAAGAGGCGTTTTGATTTGTACTTTTAGCCTTTTGACTCGCCACAGTGCGACGCCTTTTGTTTGTACTTTTTGCCCCGTGTTTTCCCTCGCAAGAGGCGCTTTGTTTTGTACTTTTGCTCTGAGTGCTTGCTGGAATAAATCCAAGATAGATTCGACTCTGCATCCGAGTCCTTCGCCTTGTCCCCTGCCTGACAGTACACACTGGCCAGACATGGACTCGGCAGAGTCGGAGCACCTGTGCGCCGCAGTGCGCTCCCATGCCTCACTCCTCGCCCAGCACCAGAGGGAGGTGGGCGACTTGGGAGAAGAGATCCGAGGACTCGCTAGGAATCAAGAAAATTTCAGAGGAGCGGTCGCCACCCAAGTAACAAAGCTGGGTCAGCAAATGCAGGAAGTGCTCTCGCTCTTGAACGCGGGACCAGCAGCGACCTCCAGTACACCCGTCGCTTCCCCCGTTCCTTCCCATGCAAGAGTTCCCATGACTGGCAGTGCCAGACTGGCTCCTCCAGAGCGCTACTCCGGAGAACCCGGCCTTAGCCGGGCTTTTATTACAGAATGCGAGATGAACTTTGAGAGTTCCCCAGCAGAATTCCCCACCGAGCGCTCCAAGGTGGCCTACATGGTATCCTACCTGACGGGAAGGGCCCGCACGTGGGCCACCGCGGAATGGGCCAGGGATTCCATCTCCTGTCACTCTCTCCCCGCTTTCATCCAGGCCCTGCGAACGGTGTTCGATCCCATTTCCGCTGACCGAGACAAGGCTCGCCAACTCTGTCAAATAGTCCAGGGACAAGACACCGTCGGAGACTACGCCATCCGGTTCCGCACGCTGGCCGCGGCGAGCGGGTGGAACGCGGCGGCACTATATGACATCTTCCTCCGGGGTCTGTCCGGACCCATCCAGGATCAGCTAATCCCCTTAGACCTTCCCACCGACCTCGACGCCCTCATCGCTCTGGCTATCCGCACGGACAACCGGCTGCAAGAGTGGAGAAAGCACCGACGCAGCAACGCTCCCGCCTTCGTCCCAGTAGCCGGTCCAGACGCTCACCACTCCAGGCTGTACGGGGATCGGCAGCGCCAGGAGCCAGAACCGATGCAGTTGGGCCGAGCCAAGTTAACAGAGGAGGAGAAGTTACGGCGGCGCCGAGAGGGAAGATGCTACTACTGCGGCGAGCTCGGACACCTCCTTGTCTCCTGTCCAGTGAGGAGGACCCTGAAGGTAAGCGCCTTCTCGGCGGCTCGGTCCCCGGGGTGAGTGCTCCCCAAGGGCAGGATCACCCAGTTGGGAAAAGAAATAGAACTCGAAGTATTAATAGACTCAGGGGCAGACGAAAGCTTGATAGACTGGGCATTTGCTCGCCGGTGCGGGGTAAAGACTGAGCTACTGAACACTCCCGTGAAAGCTAAGGCACTCAATGGACAGGCACTCTTTGAGATAACTCACATAACCGAACCAGTCTCGTTGTCAATTGGCCCCCACCAGGAGAACATACGTCTACATGTCGTGACCTCCCCAATGAACCCTCTCGTTCTCGGGTATCCATGGCTTCAACGCCACAACCCCGCTATAGACTGGGGATCAGGGGAAATAACGGGATGGGGGTCCGACTGTCATGATTCCTGTATCCAGTCTAACCCGCGCCCGGTGCCTTCTGCCCCAGACGCGCCAACCCCAGACTTAACCGGGGTCCCTGCGTGTTACCACCAATGGGCCGAGGTATTCAGCAAGGCCAAGGCTACCTCTCTGCCCCCCCACCGTCCGTATGATTGCGCCATTGACCTGCTGCCGGGATCAACGATACCCAAGGGGAGGCTGTATTCTCTCTCGGGACCTGAGAAGCAAGCCTTGAATGAATATATAGACTCCTCCTTGCAAGCAGGGCTGATTCGACCGTCGTCGTCCCCTGCGGGGGCGGGGTTCTTTTTCGTGGGCAAGAAGGACGGCACCCTACGTCCCTGCATTGATTATAGTCCCCTCAATCAGATCACCATCAAGAATCGGTATCCGCTCCCACTGATGTCGACCGTGTTCGACCAATTACAGCAAGCCCGGGTGTTCACCAAGTTAGATCTGCGCAACGCCTACCATCTGGTGCGCATCCGGGAAGGGGACGAATGGAAGACAGGGTTCAACACGCATCGAGGACATTTTGAATACCGCGTCATGCCATTTGGCCTCACCAATGCTCCCGCTGTGTTTCAGGCCATGATAAACGATGTTTTGAGAGACTGTTTGGACCGGTTTGTGTACGTATATTTGGACGATATTTTGATTTACTCCCCAGATCTGAAGACCCATAGGGTTCACGTCGAGACGGTGTTGCAACGACTCCTGGAACACCAACTATACGTAAAGGCCGAGAAAAGTGAATTTCACAAGAGCACCGTTTCCTTTCTCGGCTTCATCGTAGCCCCGGGCAAAGTAGAGATGGACCCGGCGAAAGTAAGCGCGGTAACGGAATGGCCTACCCCTGACTCACGCAAGAAGGTGCAACAGTTCCTGGGCTTTGCCAATTTTTATCGGCGATTCATTAAGGGCTTCAGTGCCACAGCGGCTCCCTTGCACGCGCTCACGTCTCCTAAAGTCCCCTTCCGCTGGTCAGCAGAGGCGGAGGCGGCCTTCCAGGAGCTAAAGAACCGTTTCAGCACCGCCCCCATCCTCACGCTCCCTGATCCGTCGCGGCAGTTTGTGGTGGAGGTGGACGCCTCCAATCAAGGAGTAGGTGCCATCCTTTCGCAGAGGGCCAAGAGCGACAACAAGCTCCATCCGTGCGCGTTCCTGTCTCGACGGCTGACGCCCGCCGAGCAGAATTATGACGTGGGGGATCGCGAACTGTTGGCAGTCAAGCTGGCATTAGAAGAATGGAGACATTGGTTAGAGGGAGCACAGCAGCCTTTTTTGGTCTGGACAGACCATAAAAATTTAGAATACATTAAGTCAGCTAAGAGACTGAATTCACGCCAAGCCCGCTGGTCACTTTTTTTCAATCGTTTTAACTTCACTTTGTCCTACAGACCGGGAACCAAGAACACCAAGCCTGACGCCCTCTCCCGTGTTTTCAACTCGGACCCAGAAATTAAGAAGCCTGAGACTATCCTGCCTTCTCATTGCCTGGTTAGAGCCGTGACCTGGCCTATCGAAGGCCGGGTACAGCAGGCCAATGGTAACGAACCACCCCCTAGTGGTTGCCCTGAGAACCGACTATTTGTCCCAGCTCAATTACGATCCCAAGTCATCCATTGGGCTCACACCTCCAGACTCTCCTGCCATCCGGGCATGCGCCGAACGCTGTTCGTAATCCAGCAGCGATTCTGGTGGCCCTCCATGAGGGCAGACGTCAAGGAATACGTTGCCGCCTGTCCCGTCTGCGCCCGGAATAAGAACGCCCACGGCGCCCGCATGGGGTTGCTGCATCCCCTACCCATTCCTTCGCGCCCGTGGGCGGAGATATCTATGGACTTCGTCACCGGGCTTCCGACCTCGCATGGGCGAACCACCATACTCACAGTGGTGGATAGATTTTCAAAGATGGCTCATTTTATCGCCTTGCCCAAGCTCCCGTCCGCTAAACGAACGGCCATCGTGATGATGGACCACATATTCCGGGTTCATGGGTTCCCGAAAGACATAGTTTCCGATAGAGGGCCCCAATTCGTATCCAGGTTTTGGCGGGAGTTTTGCAAGCTCATAGGGGCAACCGTGAGTCTCACGTCAGGCTATCACCCGGAGGCAAACGGACAGACAGAACGCATTAATCAACAGTTGGAGACAAGTCTCCGCTGCCTGGTCTCCCAGAACCCCTCCTCGTGGAGCAAGAACCTCTCCTGGGTGGAGTATGCCCACAACTCCCTGCCCACCACGGCTACAGGTATGTCCCCCTTCAAGTGTGTGTTTGGCTACCAGCCCCCTGTCTTCCCTGACAGTGAGCCGGAGGTGACGGTGTCTTCGGCCCACGCCTTGGTACGCCGCTGTCATCGCGTCTGGTCGGCGGCTCGGGCCACGCTGGTCCGACAGGGGGACCGGGTAAAGCGGATGGCTGACCGGAGGAGACGTCCGGCGCCCGTGTACCAGAGAGGTCAACGTGTCTGGCTATCCACCAAGGATCTTCCCCACCGAGGGGACTCCAGGAAACTGGCGCCTCGCTTCGTGGGTCCGTTCCCCATCGCCAAGGTCGTGCACCCGGCCGCGGTGCGTCTACGCTTGCCCAGGTCCCTTGCAGTCCACCCCACCTTTCACGTTGGGAAGGTCAAGCCGGTGGTGGACAGCCCGTTGGTGCCGGATCCGGCGCCCCCTCCGCCTCCGCGGACTGTGGACGGTGGGACGGCCTACACCGTCAAAGAACTATTGGATGTGTGCAGAAGAGGCCGGGGCTGGCAGTACCTGGTGGACTGGGAGGGTTATGGACCGGAGGAGCGGCAATGGGTGCCGCCTAGTTATATTTTGGACCCGGGACTTTTTGAGGACTTCTATGCGGCTCACCCTGGGGCTCCTGGGCCGTCTGGGATCCGGCCCTAGGGGGGGGGGTTCTGTCATGCGGTCGCGTTTATTTTTTCAGTTTTTTGTCTCGTCAATTGTCGTAACTTTACTTCCGGTTTTAAGCCGTACAATTAAAAATGCACCTAAAACCTAAACCAAACGTTGCAGGTGGTTATTTCTTCATGCGCAGTGGTCAACGCGGCACTCTCTAGCTGCCAAGAGCACTTTTTACTATGCGCACCCAACCAGAGTGACGGGAGGAGCACATTTCAGAAAACGTGCTCAGCTCGTCGAGAAAATGCGATTTAAGCAATAAAATTAAAAATGCACCAGAAACCGAAACCAAACGTTGCAGGTGGTTATTTCTTCATGCGCAGTGGTCAACGCGGCACTCTCTAGCTGCCAAGAGCACTTTTTACTATGCGCACCTAACCAGAGTGACGGGAGGAGCACATTTCAGAAAACGTGCTCAGCTCGTCGAGAAAATGCGATTTAAGCAATAAAATTAAAAATGCACCCAAAACCTAAACCAAACGTTGCAGGTGGTTATTTCTTCATGCGCAGTGGTCAACGCGGCACTCTCTAGCTGCCAAGAGCACTTTTTACTATGCGCACCCAACCAGAGTGACGGGAGGAGCACATTTCAGAAAACGTGCTCAGCTCGTCCAGAAAAGGCTATTTAAGCAATAAAATAAAAAATGCACCTAAAACCTAAACCAAACGTTGCAGATGGTCATTTCTTCATGCGCAGTGGTCAATGCGGCACTCTCTAGCTGCCAAGAGCACTTTTTACTATGCGCACCAAACCAGAGTGACGGGAGGAGCACATTTCAGAAAACGTGCTCAGCTCGTCGAGAAAATGCGATTTAAGCAATAAAATTAAAAATGCACCCAAAACCTAAACCAAACGTTGCAGATGGTCATTTCTTCATGCGCAGTGGTCAACGCGGCACTCTCTAGCTGCCAAGAGCACTTTTTACTATGCACACCCAACAAGAGTGACGGGAGGAGCGCATTTCAGAAAACGTGCTCAGCTCGATGAGAACATGCGATTTAAGCAATAAAATTAAAAAATGCACCCAAAACCTAAACCAAACGTTGCAGGTGGTTATTTCTTCATGTGCAGTGGTCAACGCGGCACTCTCTAGCTGCCAAGAGCACTTTTTACTATGCGCACCCAACCAGAGTGACGGGGGAGCACATTTCAGAAAACGTGCTCAGCTCGTCCAGAAAATGCTATTTAAGCATTAAAATAAAAAAATACACCTAAAACCTAAAACAAACGTTGCAGAAGGTCATTTCTTCATGCGCAGTGGTCAACGCGGCACTCTCTAGCTGCCAAGAGCACTTTTTACTATGCGCACCCAACCAGAGTGACGGGAGGAGCACATTTCATAAAACGTGCTCAGCTCGTCCAGAAAATGCGATTTAAGCAATAAAATTAAAAATGCACCTAAAACCTAAACCAAACGTTGCAGGTGGTTATTTCTTTATTCGCATAGGTCAACGCGGCACTCTCTAGCTGCCAAGAGCACTTTTTACTATGCGCACCCAACCAGAGTGACTGGAGGAGCACATTTCAGAAAACGTGCTCAGCTCGTCCAGAAAATGCGATTTAAGCAATAAAATTAAAAATGCACCCAAAACCTAAACCAAACGTTGCAGGTGGTTATTTCTTCATATGCAGTGGTCAACGCGGAGCTCTCTAGCTGCCAAGAGCACTTTTTACTATGCGCACCCAACCAGAGTGACGGGAGGAGCACATTTCAGAAAACGTGCTCAGCTCGTCCAGAAAATGCGATTTAAGCAATACAATTAAAAATGCACCTAAAACCTAAACCAAACGTTGCAGGTGGTTATTTCTGCATGCGCAGTGGTCAACGCGGCACTCTCTAGCTGCCAAGAGCAATTTTTACTATGCACACCCAACAAGAGTGACGGGAGGAGCGCATTTCAGAAAACGTGCTCAGCTCGACGAGAAAATGCGATTTAAACAATAAAATTAAAAATGCACCCAAAACCTAAACCAAACGTTGCAGGTGGTTATTTCTTCATGCGCAGTGGTCAACGCGGCACTCTCTAGCTGCCAAGAGCACTTTTTACTATGCCCACCCAACCAGAGTGACGGGAGGAGCACATTTCAGAAAACGTGCTCAGCTCGTCGAGAAAATGCGATTTAAGCAATAAAATTAAAAATGCACCCAAAACCTAAACCAAACGCTGCAGATGGTCATTTCTTCATGCGCAGTGGTCAACGCGGCACTCTCTAGCTGCCAAGAGCAATTTTTACTATGCGCACCCAACCAGAGTAACGGGAGGAGCGCATTTCAGAAAACGTGCTCAGCTCGTCGAGAAAATGCGATTCAAGAAATAAAATTAAAAATGCACCCAAAACCTAAACCAAACGTTGCAGGTGGTTATTTCTTCATGCGCAGCAGTCAACGCGGCACTCTCTAGCTGCCAAGAGCACTTTTTACTATGTGCACCCAACCAGAGTGACGGGAGGAGCACATTTCAGAAAACGTGCTCAGCTCGTCGAGAAAATGCGATTTAAGCAGTGAAATTGAAAATGCACCCAAAACCTAAACCAAACGTTGCAGGCGGTTATTTCTTCATGCGCAGCATTCAACGCGGCACTCTCTAGCTGCCAAGAGCACTTTTTACTATGTGCACCCAACCAGAGTGACGGGAGGAGCACATTTCAGAAAACGTGCTCAGCTCGTCGAGAAAATACGATTTAAGCAATAAAATTAAAAATGCACCCAAAACCTAAACCAAACGTTGCAGGTGGTTATTTCTTCATGCGCAGTGGTCAACGCGGCACTCTCTAGCTGCCAAGAGCACTTTTTACTATGCGCACCCAACCAGAGTGACTGGAGGAGCACATTTCAGAAAACGTGCTCAGCTCGTCGAGAAAATGCGATTTAAGTAGTAAAATTAAAAATGCACCCAAAACCTAAACCAATCGTTGCAGATGGTCATTTCTTCATGTGCAGTGGTCAACGCGGCACTCTCTAGCTGCCAAGAGCACTTTTTACAATGCACACCAAACCAGAGTGACGTGAGGAGCGCATTTCAGAAAACGTGCTCAGCTCGTCGAGAAAATGCGATTTAAGCAATAAAATTAAAAATGCACCCAAAACCTGAACCAAACGTTGTAGGTGGTTATTTCTTCATGCGCAGGCGTCAACGCGGCACTCTCTAGCTGCCAAGAGCACTTTTTACTATGCGCACCCAACCAGAGTGACGGGAGGAGCACATTTCAGAAAACGTGCTAAGCTCGTCGAGAAAATGCGATTCAAGCAATAAAATTAAAAATGCACCTAAAACCTAAACCAAACGCTGCAGATGGTCATTTCTTCATGCGCAGTGGTCAACGCGGCACTCTCTAGCTGCCAAGAGCACTTTTTACTATACACACCCAACCAGAGTGACGGGAGGAGCACATTCCAGAAAACGTGCTCAGCTCGTCGAGAAAATGCGATTTAAGCAATAAAATTAAAAATGCACCCAAAACCTAAACCAAACGTTGCAGATGGTCATTTCTTCATGTGCAGTGGTCAACGCGGCACTCTCTAGCTGCCAAGAGCACTTTTTACTATGCACACCCAACCAGAGTGACGGGAGGAGCGCATTTCAGAAAACGTGCTCAGCTCGTCGAGAAAATGCGATTTAAGCAATAAAATTAAAAATGCACCCAAAACCTAAACCAAACGTTGCAGGTGGTTATTTCTTCATGCGCAGTGGTCAACGCGGCACTCTCTAGCTGCCAAGAGCACTTTTTACTATGCGCACCCAACCAGAGTGACGGGAGGAGCACATTCCAGAAAACGTGCTCAGCTCGTCGAGAAAATGCGATTTAAGCAATAAATATAAAAATGCACCCAAAACCTAAACCAAACGTTGCAGATGGTCATTTCTTCATGCACAGTGGTCAACGCGGCACTCTCTAGCTGCCAAGAGCACTTTTTACTATGCACACCCAACCAGAGTGACGGGAGGAGCACATTTCAGAAAAGGTGCTCAGCTCGTCGAGAAAATGCGATTTAAGCAATAAAATTAAAAATGCACCCAAAACCTAAACCAAACGTTGCAGGTGGTTATTTCTTCATGCGCAGCAGTCAACGCAGCACTCTCTAGCTGCCAAGAGCACTTTTTACTATGCGCACCCAACCAGAGTAACGGGAGGAGCACATTTCAGAAAACGTGCTCAGCTCGACGAGAACATGCGATTTAAGCAATAAAATTAAAAATGCACCCAAAACCTAAACCAAACGTTGCAGGTGGTTATTTCTTCATGGGCAGTGTTCAACGCGGCACTCTCTAGCTGCCAAGAGCACTTTTTACTATGCGCACCCAACCAGAGTGACGGGAGGAGCACATTTCAGAAAACGTGCTCAGCTCGTCCAGAAAATGCGATTTAAGCAATAAAATAAAAAATGCACCTAAAACCTAAACCAAACGTTGCAGATCGTCATTTCTTCATGCGCAGTGGTCAATGCGGCACTCTCTAGCTGCCAAGAGCACTTTTTACTATGCGCACCCAACCAGAGTGACGTGAGGAGCACATTTCAGAAAACGTGCTCAGCTCGTCGAGAAAATGCGATTTAAGCAATAAAATTAAAACTGCACCCAAAACCTAAACCAAACGTTGCAGATGGTCATTTCTTCATGCGCAGTGGTCAACGCGGCACTCTCTAGCTGCCAAGAGCACTTTTTACTATGCGCAACCAACCAGAGTGACGGGAGGAGCACATTTCAGAAAACGTGCTCAGCTCGTCGAGAAAATGCGATTTAAGCAATAAAATTAAAAATGCACCCAAAACCTAAACCAAACGTTGCAGATGGTCATTTCTTCATGCGCAGTGGTCAACGCGGCACTCTCTAGCTGCCAAGAGCACTTTTTACTATGCGCACCCAACCAGAGTGACGGGAGGAGCACATTTCAGAAAACGTGCTCAGCTCGTCGAGAAAATGCGATTTAAGCAATAAAATTAAAAATGCACCTAAAACCCAAACCAAACGTTGCAGGTGGTTATTTCTTCATGCGCAGTGGTCAACGCGGCACTCTCTAGCTGCCAAGAGCACTTTTTACTATGCGCACCCAACCAGAGTGACGGGAGGAGCACATTTTAGAAAACGTTCTCAGCTCGTCGAGAAAATGCGATTTAAGCAATAAAATTAAAAATGCACCTAAAACCTAAACCAAACGTTGCAGGTGGTTATTTCTTCATGCGCAGTGGTCAACGCGGCACTCTCTAGCTGCCAAGAGCACTTTTTACTATGCGCACCCAACCAGAGTGACGGGGGAGCACATTTCAGAAAACGTGCTCAGCTCGTCGAGAAAATGCGATTTAAGCAATAAAATTAAAAATGCACCCAGAACCCAAACCAAACGTTGCAGATGGTCATTTCTTCATGCGCAGTGGTCAACGCGGCACTCTCTAGCTGCTAAGAGCACTTTTTCCTATGCGCACCCAACCAGAGTGACGGGAGGAGCACATTTCAGAAAACGTGCTCAGCTCGTCCAGAAAATGCGATTTAAGCAATAAAATTAAAAATGCACCTAAAACCTAAACCAAACGTTGCAGATGGTCGTTTCTTCTTGCGCAGTGGTCAACGCGGCACTCTCTAGCTGCCAAGAGCACTTTTTACAATGCGCACCCAACCAGAGTGACGGGAGGAGCACATTTCAGAAAACGTGCTCAGCTCGTCCAGAAAATGCGATTTAAGCAATAAAATTAAAAATGCACCTAAAACCTAAACCAAACGTTGCAGATGGCCATTTCTTCATGCGCAGTGGTCAACGCGGCACTCTCTAGCTGCCAAGAGCACTTTTTACTATGCACACCCAACCAGAGTGACGGGGGAAGCACATTTCAGAAAACGTGCTCAGCTCGTCCAGACAATGCGATTTAAGCAATAAAATTAAAAATGCACCCAAAACCTAAACCAAACGTTCCAGGTGGTTATTTCTTCATGCGCAGTGGTCGACGCGGCACTCTCTAGCTGCCAAGAGCACTTTTTACTATGCGCACCCAACCAGAGTGACGGGGGAAGCGCATCTCAGAAAACGTGCTCAGCTCGTCGAGAAAATGCGATTTAAGCAATAAAATTAAAAATGCACCTAAAACCTAAACCAAATGTTGAAGGTGGTAGTTTCTTCATGCGCAGCAGTCAACGCGGCACTCTATAGCTGCCAAGAGCACTTTTTACTATACGCACCCAACCAGAGTGACGGGAGGAGCACATTTCAGAAAACGTGCTGAGCTCGTCGAGAAAATGCGATTTAAGCAATAAAATTAAAAATGCACCCAAAACCTAAACCAAACGTTGCAGGTGGTTATTTCTTCATGCGCAGTGGTCAACGCGGCACTCTCTAGCTGCCAAGAGCACTTTTTACTATGCGCACCGAACCAGAGTGACGGGAGGAGCACATTTCAGAAAACGTGCTCAGCTCGTCGAGAAAATGCGATTTAAGCAATAAAATTAAAAATGCACCTAAAACCTAAACCAAACGCTGCAGATGGTCATTTCTTCATGCGCAGTGGTCAACGCGGCACTCTCTAGCTGCCAAGAGTACTTTTTACTATACACACCCAACCAGAGTGACGGGAGGAGCACATTCCAGAAAACGTGCTCAGCTCGTCGAGAAAATGCGATTTAAGCAATACAATTAAAAATGCACCCAAAACCTAAACCAAACGTTGCAGATGGTCATTTCTTCATGTGCAGTGGTCAACGCGGCACTCTCTAGCTGCCAAGAGCACTTTTTACTATGCACACCCAACCAGAGTGACGGGAGGAGCGCATTTCAGGAAACGTGCTCAGCTCGTCGAGAAAATGCGATTTAAGCAATAAAATTAAAAATGCACCCAAAACCTAAACCAAACGTTGCAGGTGGTTATTTCTTCATGCGCAGTGGTCAACGCGGCACTCTCTAGCTGCCAAGAGCACTTTTTACTATGCGCACCCAACCAGAGTGGCGGGAGGAGCACATTTCAGAAAACGTGCTCAGCTCGTCGAGAAAATGCGATTTAAGCAATAAAATTAAAAATGCACCCAAAACCTAAACCAAACGTTGCAGGTGGTTATTTCTTCATGCGCAGTGGTCAACGCGGCACTCTCTAGCTGCCAAGAGCACTTTTTACTATGCGCACCCAACCAGAGTGACGGGAGGAGCACATTTCAGAAAACGTGCTCAGCTCGTCGAGAAAATGCGATTTAAGCAATAAAATTAAAAATGCACCTACAACCTAAACCAAACGTTGCAGGTGGTTATTTCTTCATGCGCAGTGGTCAACGCGGCACTCTCTAGCTGTTAAGAGCACTTTTTACTATGCGCACCCAACCAGAGTGACGGGAGGAGCACATTTCAGAAAACGTGCTCAGCTCGTCGAGAAAATGCGATTTAAGCAATAAAATTAAAAATGCAACTAAAACCTAAACCAAACGTTGCAGGTGGTTATTTCTTCGTGCGCAGCAGTCAACGCGGCACTCTCTAGCTGCCAAGAGCACTTTTTACTATGCGCACCCAACCAGAGTGACGGGAGGAGCACATTTCAGAAAACGTTCTCAGCTCGTCGAGTAAATGCGATTTAAGCAATAAAATTAAAAATGCACCCAAAACCTAAACCAAACGTTGCAGGTGGTTATTTCTTCATGCGCAGTGGTCAACGCGGCACTCTCTAGGTGCCAAGAGCACTTTTTACTATGCGCACCCAACCAGAGTGA
The DNA here is from genome assembly GCF_024217435.2 of Syngnathus scovelli. Lineage (NCBI taxonomy): Eukaryota > Metazoa > Chordata > Actinopteri > Syngnathiformes > Syngnathidae > Syngnathus > Syngnathus scovelli. The sequence goes on along the minus strand of NC_090854.1, from coordinate 4,977,913 downwards.
CGGGAGGAGCACATTTCAGAAAACGTGCTCAGCTCGTCCAGAAAATGCGATTTAAGCAATAAAATAAAAAATGCACCCAAAACCTAAACCAAACGTTGCAGATGGTCATTTCTTCATGCGCAGTGGTCAACGCGGCACTCTCTAGCTGCCAAGAGCACTTTTTAATATGCACACCCAACAAGAGTGACGGGAGGAGCGCATTTCAGAAAACGTGCTCAGCTCGTCGAGAACATGCGATTTAAGCAATAAAATTAAAAATGCACCCAAGACCTAAACCAAACGTTGCAGGTGGTTATTTCTTCATGCGCAGTGGTCAACGCGGCACTCTCTAGCTGCCAAGAGCACTTTTTACTATGCGCACCCAACCAGAGTGACGGGAGGAGCACATTTCAGAAAACGTGCTCAGCTCGTCGAGAAAATGCGATTTAAGCAATAAAATTAAAAATGCACACAAAACCTAAACCAAACGTTGCAGGTGGTTATTTCTTCATGCGCAGCAGTCAAAGCGGCACTCTCTAGCTGCCAAGAGCACTTTTTACTATGTGCACCCAACCAGAGTGACGGGAGGAGCACATTTCAGAAAACGTGCTCAGCTCGTCGAGAAAATGCGATTTAAGCAATAAAATTAAAAATGCACCTAAAACCTAAACCAAACGTTGCAGGTGGTCATTTCTTCATGTGCAGTGGTCAACGCGGCACTCTCTAGCTGCCAAGAGCACTTTTTACTATGCACACCCAACCAGAGTGACGGGAGGAGCGCATTTCAGGAAACGTGCTCAGCTCGTCGAGAAAATGCGATTTAAGCAATAAAATTAAAAATGCACCCAAAACCTAAACCAAACGTTGCAGGTGGTTATTTCTTCATGCACAGTGGTCAACGCGGCACTCTCTAGCTGCCAAGAGCACTTTTTACTATGCGCACCCAACCAGAGTGACGGGACGAGCACATTTCAGAAAACGTGCTCAGCTCGCCGAGAAAATGCGATTTAAGCAATAAAATTAAAAATGCACTTAAAACCTAAACCAAACGTTGCAGGTGGTTTTTTCTTCATATGCAGCAGTCAACGCGGCACTCTCTAGCTGCCAAGAGCACTTTTTACTATGCGCACCCAACCAGAGTGACGGGAGGAGCACATTTCAGAAAACGTGCTCAGCTCGTCGAGAAAATGCGATTTAAGCAATAAAATTAAAAATGCACCTAAAAACCTAAACCAAACGTTGCAGGTGGTTATTTCTTCATGCGCATTGGTCAACGCGGCACTCTCTAGCTGCCAAGAGCACCTTTTACTATGTGCACCCAACCAGAGTGACGTGAGGAGCACATTTCAGAAAACGTGCTCAACTCGTCGAGAAAATGCGATTTAAGCAATAAAATTAAAAATGCACCCAAAACCGAAATCAAACGTTGCAGATGGTCATTTCTTCATGCGCAGTGGTCAACGCGGCACTCTCTAGCTGCCAAGAGCACTTTTTACTATGCACACCCAACCAGAGTGACGGGAGGAGCACATTTCAGAAAACGTGCTCAGCTCGTCGAGAAAATGCGATTTAAGCAATAAAATTAAAAATGCACCAAAAACATTAAACCAAACGTTGCAGGTGGTTATTTCTTCATGCGCAGTCTTCAACGCGGCACTCTCTAGCTGCCAAGAGCATTTTTTACTATGCGCACCCAACCAGAGTGACGGGAGGAGCACATTTCAGAAAACGTGCTCAGCTCGTCGAGAAAATGCGATTTAAGCAATAAAATTAAAAATGCACCTAAAACCTAAACCAAAAGTTGCAGGTGGTTATTTCTTCATGCGCAGCAGTCAACACGGCACTCTCTAGCTGCCAAGAGCACTTTTTACTATGCGCACCCAACCAGAGTGACGGGAGGAGCACATTTCAGAAAACGTGCTCAGCTCGTCGAGAAAATGCTATTTAAGCAATAAAATTAAAAATGCACCTAAAAACCTAAACCAAACGTTGCAGGTGGTTATTTCTTCATGCGCAGCAGTCAACACGGCACTCTCTAGCTGCCAAGAGCACTTTTTACTATGCGCACCCAACCAGAGTGACGGGAGGAGCACATTTCAGAAAACGTGCTCAGCTCGTCGAGAAAATGCTATTTAAGCAATAAAATTAAAAATGCACCTAAAAACCTAAACCAAACGTTGCAGGTGGTTATTTCTTCATGCGCATTGGTCAACGCGGCACTCTCTAGCTGCCAAGAGCACTTTTTACTATGTGCCCCCAACCAGAGTGACGTGAGGAGCACATTTCAGAAAACGTGCTCAACTCGTCGAGAAAATGCGATTTAAGCAATAAAATTAAAAATGCACCCAAAACCTAAACCAAACGTTGAAGGTGGTTATTTCTTCATGCGCAGTGGTCAACGCGGCACTCTCTAGCTGCCAAGAGCACTTTTTACTATGCGCACCCAACCAGAGTGACGGGAGGAGCACATTCCAGAAAACGTGCTCAGCTCGTCGATAAAATGCGATTTAAGCAATAAAATTAAAAATGCACCCAAAACCTAAACCAAACGTTGCAGATGGTCATTTCTTCATGCGCAGTGGTCAACGTGGCACTCTCTAGCTGCCAAGAGCACTTTTGACTATGCGCACCCAACCAGAGTGACGGGAGGAGCACATTTCAGAAAACGTGCTCAGCTCGTTGAGAAAATGGGATTTAAGCAATAAAATTAAAAATGCACCCAAAACCTAAACCAAACGTTGCAGGTGGTTATTTCTTCATGCGCAGTGGTCAACGCGGCACTCTCTAGCTGCCAAGAGCACTTTTTACTATGCACACCCAACCAGAGTGACGGGAGGAGCGCATTTCAGAAAACGTGCTCAGCTCGACGAGAAAATGCGATTTAAGCAATAAAATTAAAAATGCACCCAAAACCTATACCAAACGTTGCAGGTGGTTATTTCTTCATGCGCAGTGGTCAACGCGGCACTCTCTAGCTGCCAAGAGCACTTTTTACTATGCACACCCAACCAGAGTGACGGGAGGAGCGCATTTTAGAACACGTGCTCAGCTCGACGACAAAATGCAATTTAAGCAATAAAATTAAAAATGCACCCAAAACCTAAACCAAACGTTGCAGGTGGTTATTTCTTCATGCGCAGTGGTCAACGCGGCACTCTCTAGCTGCCAAGAGCACTTTTTACAATGCGCACCCAACCAGAGTGACGGGAGGAGCACATTTCAGAAAACGTGCTCAGCTCGTCGAGAAAATGCGATTTAAGCAATAAAATTAAAAATGCACCTAAAACCTAAACCAAACGTTGCAGGTGGTTATTTCTTCTTGCGCAGCAGTCAACGCGGCACTCTCTAGCGGCCAAGAGCACTTTTTACTATGCGCACCCAACCAGAATGACGGGAGGAGCACATTTCAGAAAACGTGCTCAGCTCGTCGAGAAAATGCGATTTAAGCAATAAAATTAAAAATGCACCTAAAACCTAAACCAAACGTTGCAGGGGGTTATTTCTTCATATGCAGCAGTCAACGCGGCACTCTCTAGCTGCCAAGAAAACTTTTTACTATGCGCACCCAACCAGAGTGACGGGAGGAGCACATTTCAGAAAACGTGCTCAGCTCGTCGAGAAAATGCGGATAAAGCAATAAAATTAAAAATGCACCTAAAACCTAAACCAAAAGTTGCAGGTGGTTATTTCTTCATGCGCAGCAGTCAACGCGGCACTCTCTAGCTGCCAAGAGCACTTTTTACAATGCGCACCCAACCAGAGTGACGGGAGGAGCACATTTCAGAAAACGTGCTCAGCTCGTCGAGAAAATGCGATTTAAGCAATAAAATTAAAAATGTACCTAAAACCTAAACCAAACGTTGCAGGTGGTTATTTCTTCATGCGCAGCAGTCAACGCGGCACTCTCTAGCGGCCAAGAGCACTTTTTACTATGCGCACCCAACCAGAGTGACGGGAGGAGCACATTTCAGAAAACGTGCTCAGCTCGTCCAGACAATGCGATTTAAGCAATAAAATTAAAAATGCACCCAAAACCTAAACCAAACGTTGCAAGTGGTTATTTCTTCATGTGCAGTGGTCAACGCGGCACTCTCTAGCTGCCAAGAGCACTTTTTACTATGCGCACCCAACCAGAGTGACGGGAGGAGCGCATTTCAGAAAACGTGCTCAGCTCGTCGAGAAAATGCGGATAAAGCAATAAAATTAAAAATGCACCTAAAACCTAAACCAAAAGTTGCAGGTGGTTATTTCTTCATGCGCAGCAGTCAACGCGGCACTCTCTAGCTGCCAAGAGCACTTTTTACTATGCGCACCCAACCAGAGTGACGGGAGGAGCATATTTCAGAAAACGTGCTCAGCTCGTCGAGAAAATGCGATTTAAGCAATAAAATTAAAAATGCACCTAAAACCTAAACCAAACGCTGCAGATGGTCATTTCTTCATGCGCAGTGGTCAACGCGGCACTCTCTAGCTGCCAAGAGCACTTTTTACTATACACACCCAACCAGAGTGACGGGAGGAGCACATTCCAGAAAACGTGCTCAGCTCGTCGAGAAAATGCGATTTAAGCAATAAAATTAAAAATGCACCCAAAACCTAAACCAAACGTTGCAGATGGTCATTTCTTCATGTGCAGTGGTCAACGCGGCACTCTCTAGCTGCCAAGAGCACTTTTTACTATGCGCACCCAACCAGAGTGACGGGAGGAGCACATTTCAGAAAACGTGCTCAGCTCGTCGAGAAAATGCGATTTAAGCAATAAAATTAAAAATGCACCCAAAACCTAAACCAAACGTTGCAGATGGTCATTTCTCCATGTGCAGTGGTCAACGCGGCACTCTCTAGCTGCCAAGAGCACTTTTTACTATGCACACCCAACCAGAGTGACGGGAGGAGCGCATTTCAGGAAACGTGCTCAGCTCGTCGAGAAAATGCGATTTAAGCAATAAAATTAAAAATGCACCCAAAACCTAAACCAAACGTTGCAGGTGGTTATTTCTTCATGCACAGTGGTCAACGCGGCACTCTCTAGCTGCCAAGAGCACTTTTTACTATGCACACCCAACCAGAGTGACGGGAGGAGCGCATTTCAGAAAACGTGCTCAGCTCGTCGAAAAAATGCGATTTAAGCAATAAAATTAAAAATGCACCCAAAACCTAAACCAAACGTTGCAGATGGTCATTTCTTCATGTGCAGTGGTCAACGCGGCACTCTCTAGCTGCCAAGAGCACTTTTTACTATGCACACCCAACCAGAGTGACGGGAGGAGCGCATTTCAGAAAACGTGCTCAGCTCGTCGAAAAAATGCGATTTAAGCAATAAAATTTCAAATGCACCCAAAACCTAAACAAAACGTTGCAGGTGGTTATTTCTTCATGCGCAGTGGTCAACGCGGCACTCTCTAGCTGCCAAGAGCACTTTTTACTATGCGCACCCAACCAGAGTGACGGGAGGAGCACATTTCAGAAAACGTGCTCAGCTCGTCGAGAAAATGCGATTTAAGCAATAAAATTAAAAATGCACCTAAAACCTAAACCAAACGCTGCAGATGGTCATTTCTTCATGCGCAGTGGTCAACGCGGCACTCTCTAGCTGCCAAGAGCACTTTTTACTATACACACCCAACCAGAGTGACGGGAGGAGCACATTCCAGAAAACGTGCTCAGCTCGTCGGGAAAATGCGATTTAAGCAATAAAATTAAAAAATGCACCCAAAACCTAAACCAAACGTTGCAGATGGTCATTTCTTCATGTGCAGTGGTCAACGCGGCACTCTCTAGCTGCCAAGAGCACTTTTTACTATGCACACCCAACCAGAGTGACGGGAGGAGCGCATTTCAGAAAACGTGCTCAGCTCGTCGAGAAAATGCGATTTAAGCAATAAAATTAAAAATGCACCCAAAACCTAAACCAAACGTTGCAGGTGGTTATTTCTTCATGCGCAGTGGTCAACGCGGCACTCTCTAGCTGCCAAGAGCACTTTTTACTTTGCGCACCCAACCAGAGTGACGGGAGGAGCACATTTCAGAAAACGTGCTCAGCTCGTCGAGAAAATGCGATTTAAGCAATAAAATTAAAAATGCACCTAAAAACCTAAACCAAACGTTGCAGGTGGTTATTTCTTCGTGCGCAGCAGTCAACGCGGCACTCTCTAGCTGCCAAGAGCACTTTTTACTATGCGCACCCAACCAGAGTGACGGGAGGAGCACATTTCAGAAAACGTGCTCAGCTCGTCCAGAAAATGCGATTTAAGCAATAAATTTAAAAATGCACCTAAAACCTAAACCAAACGTTGCAGATGGTCATTTCTTCATGCGCAGTGGTCAACGCGGCACTCTCTAGCTGCCAAGAGCATTTTTTACTATGCGCACCCAACCAGAGTGACGGGAGGAGCACATTCCAGAAAACGTGCTCAGCTCGTCGAGAAAATGCGATTTAAGCAATAAAATTAAAAATGCACCCAAAACCTAAACCAAACGTTGCAGATGGTCATTTCTTCATGCGCAGTGGTCAACGCGGCACTCTCTAGCTGCCAAGACCACTTTTTACTATGCGCACCCAACCAGAGTGACGGGAGGAGCACATTTCGGAAAACGTGCTCAGCTCGTTGAGAAAATGCGATTTAAGCAATAAAATTAAAAATGCACCCAAAACCTAAACCAAACGTTGCAGATGGTCATTTCTTCATGCGCAGTGGTCAACGCGGCACTCTCTAGCTGCCAAGAGCACTTTTTACTATGCACACCCAACCAGAGTGACGGGAGGAGCACATTTCAGAAAACGTGCTCAGCTCGTCGAGAAAATGCGATTTAAGCAATAAATTTAAAAATGCACCTAAAACCTAAACCAAACGTTGCAGGTGGTTATTTCTTCATGCGCAGCAGTCAACAAGGCACTCTCTAGCTGCCAAGAGCACTTTTTACTATGCGCACCCAACCAGAGTGACGGGAGGAGCACATTTCAGAAAACGTGCTCAGCTCGTCGAGAAAATGCGATTTAAGCAATAAAATTAAAAATGCACCCAAAACCTAAACCAAACGTTGCAGATGGTCATTTCTTCATGTGCAGTGGTCAACGCGGCACTCTCTAGCTGCCAAGAGCACTTTTTACTATGCACACCCAACCAGAGTGACGGGAGGAGCGCATTTCAGAAAACGTGCTCAGCTCGTCGAGAAAATGCGATTTAAGCAATAAAATTAAAAATGCACCCAAAACCTAAACCAAACGTTGCAGGTGGTTATTTCTTCATGCGCAGTGGTCAACGCGGCACTCTCTAGCTGCCAAGAGCACTTTTTACTATGCGCACCCAACCAGAGTGACGGGAGGAGCACATTCCAGAAAACGTGCTCAGCTCGTCGAGAAAATGCGATTTAAGCAATAAAATTAAAAATGCACCCAAAACCTAAACCAAACGTTGCAGATAGTCATTTCTTCATGCGCAGAGGTCAACGCGGCACTCTCTAGCTGCCAAGAGCACTTTTTACTATGCGCACCCAACCAGAGTGACGGGAGGAGCACATTTCAGAAAACGTGCTCAGCTCGTTGAGAAAATGCGATTTAAGCAATAAAATTAAAAATGCACCCAAAACCTAAACCAAACGTTGCAGGTGGTTATTTCTTCATGCGCAGTGGTCAACGCGGCACTCTCTAGCTGCCAAGAGCACTTTTTACTATGCACACCCAACCAGAGTGACGGGAGGAGCGCATTTCAGAAAACGTGCTCAGCTCGACGAGAAAATGCGATTTAAGCAATAAAATTAAAAATGCACCCAAAACCTAAACCAAACGTTGCAGGTGGTTATTTCTTCATGCGCAGTGGTCAACGCGGCACTCTCTAGCTGCCAAGAGCACTTTTTACGATGCACACCCAACCAGAGAGACGGGAGGAGCGCATTTCAGAAAACGTGCTCAGCTCGACGAGAAAATGCGATTTAAGCAATAAAATTAAAAATGCACCCAAAACCTAAACCAAACGTTGCAGGTGGTTATTTCTTAATGCGCAGTGGTCAACGCGGCACTCTCTAGCTGCCAAGAGCACTTTTTACTATTCGCACCCAACCAGAGTGACGGGAGGAGCACATTTCAGAAAACGTGCTCAGCTCGTCGAGAAAATGCGATTTAAGCAATAAAATTAAAAATGCACCCAAAACCTAAACCAAACGTTGCAGGTGGTTATTTCTTCATGCGCAGTGGTCAACGCGGCACTCTCTAGCTGCCAAGAGCACTTTTTACTATGCGCACCCAACCAGAGTGACGGGAGGAGCGCATTTCAGAAAACGTGCTCAGCTCGTCGAGAAAATGCGATTTAAGCAATAAAATTAAAAATGCACCTAAAACCTAAACCAAAAGTTGCAGGTGGTTATTTCTTCATGCGCAGCAGTCAACACGGCACTCTCTAGCTGCCAAGAGCACTTTTTACTATGCGCACCCAACCAGAGTGACGGGAGGAGCACATTTCAGAAAACGTGCTCAGCTCTTCGAGAAAATGCGATTTAAGCAATAAAATTAAAAATGCACCCAAAACCTAAACCAAACGTTGCAGATGGTCATTTCTTCATGTGCAGTGGTCAACGCGGCACTCTCTAGCTGCCAAGAGCACTTTTTACTATGCACACCCAACCAGAGTGACGGGAGAAGCGCATTTCAGAAAACGTGCTCAGCTCGTCGAGAAAATGCGATTTAAGCAATAAAATTAAAAATGCACCCAAAACCTAAACCAAACGTTGCAGGTGGTTATTTCTTCATGCGCAGTGGTCAACGCGGCACTCTCTAGCTGCCAAGAGCACTTTTTACTATGCGCACCCAACCAGAGTGACGGGAGGAGCACATTCCAGAAAACGTGCTCAGCTCGTCGAGAAAATGCGATTTAAGCAATAAAATTAAAAATGCACCCAAAACCTAAACCAAACGTTGCAGATGGTCATTTCTTCATGCGCAGTGGTCAACGCGGCACTCTCTAGCTGCCAAGAGCACTTTTTACTATGCGCACCCAACCAGAGTGACGGGAGGAGCACATTTCAGAAAACGTGCTCAGCTCGTCGAGAAAATGCGATTTAAGCAATAAAAGTAAAAATGGACGCAAAACATTAAACCAAACGTTGCATGTGGTTATTTCTTCATGCGCAGTGATCAACGCGGCACTCTCTAGCTGCCAAGAGCATTTTTTACTATGCGCACCCAACCAGAGTGACGGGAGGAGCACATTTCAGAAAACGTGCTCAGCTCGTCGAGAAAATGCGATTTAAGCAATAAAATTAAAAATGCACCTAAAACCTAAACCAAACGTTGCAGGTGGTTATTTCTTCATGCGCAGTGGTCAACGCGGCACTCTCTAGCTGCCAAGAGCACTTTTTACTATGCGCACCCAACCAGAGTGACGGGAGGAGCACATTTCAGAAAACGTGCTCAGCTCGTCGAGAAAATGCGATTTAAGCAATAAAATTAAAAATGCACCTAAAACCTAAACCAAACGTTGCAGGTGGTTATTTCTTCGTGCGCAGCAGTCAACGCGGCACTCTCTAGCTGCCAAGAGCACTTTTTACTATGCGCACCCAACCAGAGTGACGGGAGGAGCACATTTCAGAAAACGTGCTCAGCTCGTCGAGTAAATGCAATTTAAGCAATAAAATTAAAAATGCACCCAAAACCTAAACCAAACGTTGCATGTGGTTATTTCTTCATGCGCAGTGGTCAACGCGGCACTCTCTAGCTGCCAAGAGCACTTTTTACTATGCGCACCCAACCAGAGTGACGGGAGGAGCACATTTCAGAAAACGTGCTCAGCTCGTCGAGAAAATGCGATTTAAGCAATAAAATTAAAACTGCACCCAAAACCTAAACCAAACGTTGCAGATGGTCATTTCTTCATGCGCAGTGGTCAACGCGGCACTCTCTAGCTGCCAAGAGCACTTTTTACTATGCGCACCCAACCAGAGTGACGGGAGGACCACATTTCAGAAAACGTGCTCAGCTCGTCGAGAAAATGCGATTTAAGCAATAAAATTAAAAATGCACCCAAAACCTAAACCAAACGTTGCAGGTGGTTATTTCTTCATGCGCAGCAGTCAACGCGGCACTCTCTAGCTGCCAAGAGCACTTTTTACTATGCGCACCCAACCAGAGTGACGGGAGGAGCACATTTCAGAAAACGTGCTCAGCTCGTCGAGAAAATGCGATTTAAGCAATGAAATTAAAAATGCACCCAAAACCTAAACCAAACGTTGCAGGTGGTTATTTCTTCATGCGCAGTGGTCAACGCGGCACTCTCTAGCTGCCAAGAGCACTTTTTACTATGCGCACCCAACCAGAGTGACGGGAGGAGCACTTTTCAGAAAACGTGCTCAGCTCGTCGAGAAAATGCGAATTAAGCAATAAAATTAAAAATGCACCCAAAACCTAAACCAAACGTTGCAGATGGTCATTTCTTCATGCGCAGTGGTCAACGCGGCACTCTCTAGCTGCCAAGAGCACTTTTTACTATGCGCACCCAACCAGAGTGACGGGAGGAGCACATTTCAGAAAACGTGCTCAGCTCGTCGAGAAAATGCGATTTAAGCAATAAAATTAAAAATGCACCTAAAACCCAAACCAAACGTTGCAGGTGGTTATTTCTTCATGCGCAGTGGTCAACGCGGCACTCTCTAGCTGCCAAGAGCACTTTTTACTATGCGCACCCAACCAGAGTGACGGGAGGAGCACATTTCAGAAAACGTGCTCAGCTCGTCGAGAAAATGCAATTTAAGCAATAAAATTAAAAATGCACCTAAAACCTAAACCAAACGTTGCAGGTGGTTATTTATTCGTGCGCAGCAGTCAACGCGGCACTCTCTAGCTGCCAAGAGCACTTTTTACTATGCGCACCCAACCAGAGTGACGGGAGGAGCACATTTCAGAAAACGTGCTCAGCTCGTCGAGTAAATGTGATTTAAGCAATAAAATTAAAAATGCACCCAAAACCTAAACCAAACGTTGCAGGTGGTTATTTCTTCATGCGCAGTGGTCAACGCGGCACTCTCTAGCTGCCAAGAGCACTTTTTACTATGCGCACCCAACCAGAGTGACGGGAGGAGCACATTTCAGAAAACGTGCTCAGCTCGTCCAGAAAATGCGATTTAAGCAATAAAATTAAAAATGCACCTAAAACCTAAACCAAACGTTGCAAATGGTCATTTCTTCATGCGCAGTGGTCAACGCGGCACTCTCTAGCTGCCAAGAGCACTTTTTACTATGCACACCCAACCAGAGTGACGGGAGGAGCACATTTCAGAAAACGTGCTCAGCTCGTCCAGACAATGCGATTTAAGCAATAAAATTAAAAATGCATCCAAAACCTAAACCAAACGTTGCAGGTGGTTATTTCTTAATGCGCAGTGGTCAACGCGGCACTCTCTAGCTGCCAAGAGCACTTTTTACTATGCGCACCCAACCAGAGATACGGGAGGAGTGCATTTCAGAAAACGTGCTCAGCTCGTCGAGAAAATGCGATTTAAGCAATAAAATTAAAAATGCACCTAAAACCTAAACCAAACGTTGCAGGTGGTTATTTCTTCATGCGCAGCAGTCAACGCGGCACTCTCTAGCTGCCAAGAGCACTTTTTACTATGCGGACCCAACCAGAGTGACGGGAGGAGCACATTTCAGAAAACGTGCTCAGCTCGTCGAGAAAATGCGATTTAAGCAATAAAATAGAAAATGCACCTAAAACCTAAACCAAACGCTGCAGATGGTCATTTCTTCATGTGCAGTGGTCAACGCGGCACTCTCTAGCTGCCAAGAGCACTTTTTACTATGCGCACCCAACCAGACTGACGGGAGGAGCACATTTCAGAAAACGTGCTCAGTTCGTCGAGAAAATGCGATTTAAGCAACAAAATTAAAAATGCACCCAAAACCTAAACCAAACGTTGCAGGTGGTTATTTCTTCATGCGCAGCAGTCAACGCGGCACTCTCTAGCTGCCAAGAGCACTTTTTAATATGCACACCCAACAAGAGTGACGGGAGGAGTGCATTTCAGAAAACGTGCTCAGCTCGACGAGAACATGCGATTTAAGCAATAAAATTAAAAATGCACCCAAAACCTAAACCAAACGTTGCAGGTGGTTATTTCTTCATGCGCAGTGGTCAAGGCGGCACTCTCTAGCTGCCAAGAGCACTTTTTACTATGCGCACCCAACCAGAGTGACGGGAGGAGCACATTTCAGAAAACGTGCTCTGCTCGTCGAGAAAATGCGATTTAAGCAATAAAATTAAAAATGCACCCAAAACCTAAACCAAACGTTGCAGGTGGTTATTTCTTCATGCGCAGTGGTAAACGCGGCACTCTCTAGCTGCCAAGAGCACTTTTTACTATGCGCACCCAACCAGAGTGACGGGAGGAGCACATTTCATAAAACGTTCTCAGCTCGTCCAGAAAATGCTATTTAAGCAATAAAATTAAAAATGCACCTAAAACCTAAACCAAACGTTGCAGATGGTCATTTCTTCATGCGCAGTGGTCAACGCGGCACTCTCTAGCTGCCAAGAGCACTTTTTACTATGCACACCCAACCAGAGTGACGGGAGGAGCACATTTCAGAAAACGTGCTCAGCTCGTCCAGAAAATGCGATTTAAGCAATAAAATTAAAAATGCACCCAAAACCTAAACCAAACGTTGCAGGTGGTTATTTCTTCATGCGCAGTGGTCAACGCGGCACTCTCTAGCTGCCAAGAGCACTTTTTACTATGCGCACCCAACCAGAGTGACGGGAGGAGCACATTTCAGAAAACGTGCACAGCTCGTCGAGAAAATGCGATTTAAGCAATAAAATTAAAAATGCACCCAAAACCTAAACCAAACGTTGCAGGTGGTTATTTCTTCGTGCGCAGCAGTCAACGCGGCACTCTCTAGCTGCCAAGAACACTTTTTACTATGCGCACCCAACCAGAGTGACGGGAGGAGCACATTTCAGAAAACGTGCTCAGCTCGTCGAGAAAATGCGATTTAAGCAATAAAATTAAAAATGCACCTAAAACCTAAACCAAACGTTGCAGGTGGTTATTTCTTCATGCGCAGTGGTCAACGCGGCACTCTCTAGCTGCCAAGAGCACTTTTTACTATGCGCACCCAACCAGACTGACGGGAGGAGCACATTTCAGAAAACGTGCTCAGTTCGTCGAGAAAATGCGATTTAAGCAACAAAATTAAAAATGCACCCAAAACCTAAACCAAACGTTGCAGGTGGTTATTTCTTCATGCGCAGCAGTCAACGCGGCACTCTCTAGCTGCCAAGAGCACGTTTTAATATGCACACCCAACAAGAGTGACGGGAGGAGTGCATTTCAGAAAACGTGCTCAGCTCGACGAGAACATGCGATTTAAGCAATAAAATTAAAAATGCACCCAAAACCTAAACCAAACGTTGCAGGTGGTTATTTCTTCATGCGCAGTGGTCAAGGCGGCACTCTCTAGCTGCCAAGAGCACTTTTTACTATGCGCACCCAACCAGAGTGACGGGAGGAGCACATTTCAGAAAACGTGCTCTGCTCGTCGAGAAAATGCGATTTAAGCAATAAAATTAAAAATGCACCCAAAACCTAAACCAAACGTTGCAGGTGGTTATTTCTTCATGCGCAGTGGTAAACGCGGCACTCTCTAGCTGCCAAGAGCACTTTTTACTATGCGCACCCAACCAGAGTGACGGGAGGAGCACATTTCATAAAACGTTCTCAGCTCGTCCAGAAAATGCTATTTAAGCAATAAAATTAAAAATGCACCTAAAACCTAAACCAAACGTTGCAGATGGTCATTTCTTCATGCGCAGTGGTCAACGCGGCACTCTCTAGCTGCCAAGAGCACTTTTTACTATGCACACCCAACCAGAGTGACGGGAGGAGCACATTTCAGAAAACGTGCTCAGCTCGTCCAGAAAATGCGATTTAAGCAATAAAATTAAAAATGCACCCAAAACCTAAACCAAACGTTGCAGGTGGTTATTTCTTCATGCGCAGTGGTCAACGCGGCACTCTCTAGCTGCCAAGAGCACTTTTTACTATGCGCACCCAACCAGAGTGACGGGAGGAGCACATTTCAGAAAACGTGCACAGCTCGTCGAGAAAATGCGATTTAAGCAATAAAATTAAAAATGCACCCAAAACCTAAACCAAACGTTGCAGGTGGTTATTTCTTCGTGCGCAGCAGTCAACGCGGCACTCTCTAGCTGCCAAGAACACTTTTTACTATGCGCACCCAACCAGAGTGACGGGAGGAGCACATTTCAGAAAACGTGCTCAGCTCGTCGAGAAAATGCGATTTAAGCAATAAAATTAAAAATGCACCTAAAACCTAAACCAAACGTTGCAGGTGGTTATTTCTTCATGCGCAGTGGTCAACGCGGCACTCTCTAGCTGCCAAGAGCACTTTTTACTATGCGCACCAAACCAGAGTGACGGGAGGAGCACATTTCAGAAAACGTGCTCAGCTCGTCGAGAAAATGCGATTTAAGCAATAAAATTAAAACTGCACCCAAAACCTAAACCAAACGTTGCAGGTGGTTATTTCTTCATGCGCAGTGGTCAACGCGGCACTCTCTAGCTGCCAAGAGCACTTTTTACTATGCGCACTGAACCAGAGTGACGGGAGGAGCACTTTTCAGAAAACGTGCTCAGCTCGTCGAGAAAATGCGAATTAAGCAATAAAATTAAAAATGCACCCAAAACCTAAACCAAACGTTGCAGATGGTCATTTCTTCATGCGCAGTGGTCAACGCGGCACTCTCTAGCTGCCAAGAGCACTTTTTACTATGCGCACCCAAACAGAGTGACGGGAGGAGCACATTTCAGAAAACGTGCTCAGCTCGTCGAGAAAATGCGATTTAAGCAATAAAATTAAAAATGCACCTAAAACCCAAACCAAACGTTGCAGGTGGTTATTTCTTCATGCGCAGTGGTCAACGCGGCACTCTCTAGCTGCCAAGAGCACTTTTTACTATGCGCACCCAACCAGAGTGACGGGAGGAGCACATTTCAGAAAATGTGCTCAGCTCGTCGAGAAAATGCCATTTAAGCCGTACAATTAAAAATGCACCTAAAACCTAAACCAAACGTTGCAGGTGGTTGTTTCTTCATGCGCAGTGGTCAACGTGGCACTCTCTAGCTGCCAAGAGCACTTTTTACTATGCGCACCCAACCAGAGTGACGGGAGGAGCACATTTCAGAAAACGTGCTCAGCTCGTCCAGAAAATGCGATTCAAGCAATAAAATTTAAAATGCACCTAAAACCTAAACCAAACGTTGCAGGTGCTTATTTCTTCATGCGCATTGGTCAACGCGGCACTCTCTAGCTGCCAAGAGCACTTTTTCCTTTGCGCACCCAACCAGAGTGACGGGAGGAGCACATTTCAGAAAACGTGCTCAGCTCGTCGAGAAAATGCGATTTAAGCAATAAAATTAAAAATGCACCCAAAACCTAAACCAAACGTTGCAGGTGGTTATTTCTTCATGCGCATTGGTCAACGCGGCACTCTCTAGCTGCCAAGAGCACTTTTTACTTTGCGCACCCAACCAGAGTGACGGGAGGAGCACATTTCAGAAAACGTGCTCAGCTCGTCGAGAAAATGCGATTTAAGCAATAAAATTAAAAATGCACCCAAAACCTAAACCAAACGTTGCAGGTGGTTATTTCTTCATGCGCAGTGGTAAACGCGGAACTCTCTAGCTGCCAAGAGCACTTTTTACTATGCGCACCCAACCAGAGTGACGGGAGGAGCACATTTCAGAAAACGTGCTCAGCTCGTCCAGAAAAGGCTATTTAAGCAATAAAATAAAAAATGCACATAAAACCTAAACCAAACGTTGCAGATGGTCATTTCTTCATGCGCAGTGGTCAATGCGGCACTCTCTAGCTGCCAAGAGCACTTTTTACTATGCGCACCAAACCAGAGTGACGGGAGGACCACATTTCAGAAAACGTGCTCAGCTCGTCGAGAAAATGCGATTTAAGCAATAAAATTAAAACTGCACCCAAAACCTAAACCAAACGTTGCAGATGGTCATTTCTTCATGCGCAGTGGTCAACGCGGCACTCTCTAGCTGCCAAGAGCACTTTTTACTATGCACACCCAACCAGAGTGACGGGAGGAGCACATTTCAGAAAACGTGCTCAGCTCGTCGAGAAAATGCGATTTAAGCAATAAAATTAAAAATGCACCCAAAACCTAAACCAAACGTTGCAGGTGGTTATTTCTTCATGCGCAGCAGTCAACGCGGCACTCTCTAGCTGCCAAGAGCACTTTTTACTATGCGCACCCAACCAGAGTGACGGGAGGAGCACATTTCAGAAAACGTGCTCAGCTCGTCGAGAAAATGCGATTTAAGCAATAAAATTAAAAATGCACCCAAAACCTAAACCAAACGTTGCAGATGGTCATTTCTTCATGCGCAGTGGTCAACGCGGCACTCTCTAGCTGCCAAGAGCACTTTTTACTATGCGCACCCAACCAGAGTGACGGGAGGAGCACATTTCAGAAAACGTGCTCAGCTCGTCGAGAAAATGCGATTTAAGCAATAAAATTAAAAATGCACCCAAAACCTAAACCAAACGTTGCAGGTGGTTATTTCTTCATGCGCAGCAGTCAACGCGGCACTCTCTAGCTGCCAAGAGCACTTTTTACTATGCGCACCCAACCAGAGTGACGGGAGGAGCACATTTCAGAAAACGTGCTCAGCTCGTCGAGAAAATGCGATTTAAGCAATGAAATTAAAAATGCACCCAAAACCTAAACCAAACGTTGCAGGTGGTTATTTCTTCATGCGCAGTGGTCAACGCGGCACTCTCTAGCTACCAAGAGCACTTTTTACTATGCGCACCCAACCAGAGTGACGGGAGGAGCACTTTTCAGAAAACGTGCTCAGCTCGTCGAGAAAATGCGAATTAAGCAATAAAATTAAAAATGCACCCAAAACCTAAACCAAACGTTGCAGATGGTCATTTCTTCATGCGCAGTGGTCAACGCGGCACTCTCTAGCTGCCAAGAGCACTTTTTACTATGCACACCCAACCAGAGTGACGGGAGGAGCACATTTCAGAAAACGTGCTCAGCAGGTCGAGAAAATGCGATTTAAGCAATAAAATTAAAAATGCACCTAAAACCCAAACCAAACGTTGCAGGTTGTTATTTCTTCATGCGCAGTGGTCAACGCGGCACTCTCTAGCTGCCAAGAGCACTTTTTACTATGCGCACCCAACCAGAGTGACGGGAGGAGCACATTTCAGAAAACGTGCTCAGCTCGTCGAGAAAATGCCATTTAAGCCGTACAATTAAAAATGCACCTAAAACCTAAACCAAACGTTGCAGGTGGTTGTTTCTTCATGCGCAGTGGTCAACGTGGCACTCTCTAGCTCCCAAGAGCACTTTTTACTATGCGCACCCAACCAGAGTGACGGGAGGACCACATTTCAGAAAACGTGCTCAGCTCGTCGAGAAAATGCGATTTAAGCAATAAAATTAAAAATGCACCCAAAACCTAAACCAAACGTTGCAGGTGGTTATTTCTTCATGCGCAGCAGTCAACGTGGCACTCTCTAGCTGCCAAGAACACTTTTTACTATGCGCACCCAACCAGAGTGACGGGAGGAGCACATTTCAGAAAACGTGCTCAGCTCGTCGAGAAAATGCGATTTAAGCAATGAAATTAAAAATGCACCTAAAACCTAAACCAAACGTTGCAGGTGGTTATTTCTTCATGCGCAGTGGTCAACGCGGCACTCTCTAGCTGCCAAGAGCACTTTTTACTATGCGCACCCAACCAGAGTGACGGGAGGAGCACATTTCAGAAAACGTGCTCAGCTCGTCGAGAAAATGCGATTTAAGCAATAAAATTAAAAATGCACCCAAAACCTAAACCCAACGTTGCAGGTGGTTATTTCTTCATGCACAGCGGTCAACGCGGCACTCTCTAGCTGCCAAGAGCACTTTTTACTATGCGCACCCAACCAGAGTGACGGGAGGAGCACATTTCAGAAAACGTGGTCAGCTCGTCGAGAAAATGCGATTTAAGCAATAAAATTAAAAATGCACCTAAAACCTAAACCAAACGTTGCAGGTGGTTATTTCTTCATGCGCAGTGGTCAACGCGGCACTCTCTAGCTGCCAAGAGCACTTTTTACTATGCACACCCAACCAGAGTGACGGGAGGAGCACATTTCAGAAAACGTGCTCAGCTCGTCGAGAAAATGCGATTTACGCAATAAAATTAAAAATGCACCTAAAACCTAAACAAAACGTTGCAGGTGGTTATTTCTTCATGCGCAGTGGTTAACGCGGCACTCTCTAGCTGCCAAGAGCACTTTTTACTATGCGCACCCAACCAGAGTGACGGGAGGAGCACATTTCAGAAAACGTGCTCAGCTCGTCGAGAAAATGCGATTTAAGCAATAAAATTAAAAATGCACCCAAAACCTAAACCAAACGTTGCAGGTGGTTATTTCTTCATGCGCAGCAGTCAAAGCGGCACTCTCTGGCTGCCAAGAGCACTTTTTACTATGTGCACCCAACCAGAGTGACGGGAGGAGCACATTTCAGAAAACGTGCTCAGCTCGTCGAGAAAATGCGATTCAAGCAATACAATTTGAAATGCACCTAAAACCTAAACCAAACGTTGCAGGTGGTTATTTCTTCATGCGCATTGGTCAACGCGGCACTCTCTAGCTGCCAAGAGCACTTTTTACTTTGCGCACCCAACCAGAGTGACGGGAGGAGCACATTTCAGAAAACGTGCTCAGCTCGTCGAGAAAATGCGATTTAAGCAATAAAATTAAAAATGCACCCAAAACCTAAACCAAACGTTGCAGGTGGTTATTTCTTCATGCGCATTGGTCAACGCGGCACTCTCTAGCTGCCAAGAGCACTTTTTACTATGCGCACCCAACCAGAGTGACGGGAGGAGCACATTTCAGAAAACGTGCTCAGCTCGTCGAGAAAATGCGATTTAAGCAATAAAATTAAAAATGCACCCAAAACCTAAACCAAACGTTGCAGGTGGTTATTTATTCATGCGCAGTGGTCAACGCGGCACTCTCTAGCTGCCAAGAGCACTTTTTACTATGCGCACCCAACCAGAGTGACGGGAGGAGCACATTTCAGAAAACGTGCTCAGCTCGTCCAGAAAAGGCTATTTAAGCAATAAAATAAAAAATGCACATAAAACCTAAACCAAACGTTGCAGATGGTCATTTCTTCATGCGCAGTGGTCAATGCGGCACTCTCTAGCTGCCAAGAGCACTTTTTACTATGCGCACCAAACCAGAGTGACGGGAGGAGCACATTTCAGAAAACGTGCTCAGCTCGTCGAGAAAATGCGATTTAAGCAATAAAATTAAAACTGCACCCAAAACCTAAACCAAACGTTGCAGATGGTCATTTCTTCATGCGCAGTGGTCAACGCGGTACTCTCTAGCTGCCAAGAGCACTTTTTACTATGCACACCCAACCAGAGTGACGGGAGGAGCACATTTCAGAAAACGTGCTCAGCTCGTCGAGAAAATGCGATTTAAGCAATAAAATTAAAAATGCACCCAAAACCTAAACCAAACGTTGCAGGTGGTTATTTCTTCATGCGCAGCAGTCAACGCGGCACTCTCTAGCTGCCAAGAGCACTTTTTACTATGCGCACCCAACCAGAGTGACGGGAGGAGCACATTTCAGAAAACGTGCTCAGCTCGTCGAGAAAATGCGATTTAAGCAATAAAATTAAAAATGCACCCAAAACCTAAACCAAACGTTGCAGATGGTCATTTCTTCATGCGCAGTGGTCAACGCGGCACTCTCTAGCTGCCAAGAGCACTTTTTACTATGCGCACCCAACCAGAGTGACGGGAGGACCACATTTCAGAAAACGTGCTCAGCTCGTCGAGAAAATGCGATTTAAGCAATAAAATTAAAAATGCACCCAAAACTTAAACCAAACGTTGCAGGTGGTTATTTCTTCATGCGCAGCAGTCAACGCGGCACTCTCTAGCTGCCAAGAGCACTTTTTACTATGCGCACCCAACCAGAGTGACGGGAGGAGCACATTTCAGAAAACGTGCTCAGCTCGTCGAGAAAATGCGATTTAAGCAATGAAATTAAAAATGCACCCAAAACCTAAACCAAACGTTGCAGGTGGTTATTTCTTCATGCGCAGTGGTCAACGCGGCACTCTCTAGCTGCCAAGAGCACTTTTTACTATGCGCACCCAACCAGAGTGACGGGAGGAGCACTTTTCAGAAAACGTGCTCAGCTCGTCGAGAAATTGCGAATTAAGCAATAAAATTAAAAATGCACCCAAAACCTAAACCAAACGTTGCAGATGGTCATTTCTTCATGCGCAGTGGTCAACGCGGCACTCTCTAGCTGCCAAGAGCACTTTTTACTATGCGCACCCAACCAGAGTGACGGGAGGAGCACATTTCAGAAAACGTGCTCAGCTCGTCGAGAAAATGCGATTTAAGCAATAAAATTAAAAATGCACCTAAAACCCAAACCAAACGTTGCAGGTGGTTATTTCTTCATGCGCAGTGGTCAACGCGGCACTCTCTAGCTGCCAAGAGCACTTTTTACTATGCGCACCCAACCAGAGTGACGGGAGGAGCACATTTCAGAAAATGTGCTCAGCTCGTCGAGAAAATGCCATTTAAGCCGTACAATTAAAAATGCACCTACAACCTAAACCAAACGTTGCAGGTGGTTGTTTCTTCATGCGCAGTGGTCAACGTGGCACTCTCTAGCTGCCAAGAGCACTTTTTACTATGCGCACCCAACCAGAGTGACGGGAGGAGCACATTTCAGAAAACGTGCTCAGCTCGTCGAGAAAATGCGATTTAAGCAATAAAATTAAAAATGCACCTAAAACCTAAACCAAACGTTGCAGGTGGTTATTTCTTCATGCGCAGTGGTCAACGCGGCACTCTGTAGCTGCCAAGAGCACTTTTTACTATGCGCACCCACCCAGAGTGACGGGAGGAGCACATTTCAGAAAACGTGCTCACCTCGTCGAGAAAATGCGATTTAAGCAATAAAATTAAAAATGCACCTAAAACCTAAACCAAACGTTGCAGGTGGTTATTTCTTCATGCGCAGTGGTCAACGCGGCACTCTCTAGCTGCCAAGAGCACTTTTAACTATGCGCACCCAACCAGAGTGACGGGAGGAGCACATTTCAGAAAACGTGCTCAGCTCGTCGAGAAAATGCGATTTAAGCAATAAAATTAAAAATGCACCTAAAACCTAAACCAAACGTTGCAGGTGGTTATTTCTTCATGCGCAGTGGTCAACGCGGCACTCTCTAGCTGCCAAGAGCACTTTTTACTATGCGCACCCAACCAGAGTGACGGGAGGAGCACATTTCAGAAAACGTGCTCAGCTCGTCGAGAAAATGCGATTTAAGCAATAAAATTAAAAATGCACCTAAAACCTAAACCAAACGTTGCAGGTGGTTATTTCTTCATGCGCAGTGGTCAACGCGGCACTCTCCAACTGCCAAGAGCACTTTTTACTATGCACACCCAACCAGAGTGACGGGAGGAGCACATTTCAGAAAACGTGCTCAGCTCGTCCAGAAAATGCGATTTAAGCAATAAAATTAAAAATGCACCTAAAACCTAAACCAAACGTTGCAAGTGGTTATTTCTTCATATGCAGTGGTCAACGCGGAGCTCTCTAGCTGCCAAGAGCACTTTTTACTATGCGCACCCAACCAGAGTGACGGGAGGAGCACATTTCAGAAAACGTGCTCAGCTCGTCCAGAAAATGCGATTTAAGCAATAAAATTAAAAATGCACCTAAAACCTAAACCAAACGTTGCAGGTGGTTATTTCTTCATGCGCAGTGGTCAACGCGGCACTCTCTAGCTGCCAAGAGCAATTTTTACCACGCGCACCCAGCCAGAGTAACGGGAGGAGCACATTTCAGAAAACGTGCTCAGCTCGTCGAGAAAATGCGATTTAAGCAATAAAATTAAAAATGCACCCAAAACCTAAACCAAACGTTGCAGATGGTAATTTCTTCATGCGCAGTGGTCAACGCGGCACTCTCTAGCTGCCAAGAGCACTTTTTACTATGCACACCCAACAAGAGTGACGGGAGGAGCGCATTTCAGAAAACGTGCTCAGCTCGATGAGAACATGCGATTTAAGCAATAAAATTAAAAATGCACCCAAAACCTAAACCAAACGTTGCAGGTGGTTATTTCTTCATGCGCAGTGGTCAACGCGGCACTCTCTAGCTGCCAAGAGCACTTTTTACTATGCGCACCCAACCAGAGTGACGGGAGGAGCACATTTCAGAAAACGTGCTCAGCTCAACGAGAAAATGCGATTTAAGCAATAAAATTAAAAATGCACCTAAAACCTAAACCAAACGTTGCAGGTGGTTATTTCTTCATGCGCAGTGGTCAACGCGGCACTCTCTAGCTGCCAAGAACACTTTTTACTATGCGTACCCAACCAGAGTGACGGGAGGAGCACATTCCAGAAAACGTGCTCAGCTCGTCGAGAAAATGCGATTTAAGCAATAAATATAAAAATGCACCCAAAACCGAAACCAAACGTTGCAGGTGGTTATTTCTTCGTGCGCAGCAGTCAACGCGGCACTCTCTAGCTGCCAAGAGCACTTTTTACTATGCGCACCCAACCAGAGTGACGGGAGGAGCACATTTCAGAAAACGTGCTCAGCTCGTCGAGTAAATGCGATTTAAGCAATAAAATTAAAAATGCACCCAAAACCTAAACCAAACGTTGCAGGTGGTTATTTCTTCATGCGCAGTGGTCAACGCGGCACTCTCTAGCTGCCAAGAGCACTTTTTACTATGCGCACCCAACCAGAGTGACGGGAGGAGCACATTTCAGAAAACGTGCTTAGCTCGTCCAGAAAATGCGATTTAAGCAATAAAATTAAAAATGCACCTAAAACCTAAACCAAACGTTGCAGATGGCAATTTCTTCATGCGCAGTGGTCAACGCGGCACTCTCTAGCTGCCAAGAGCACTTTTTACTATGCGCACCCAACCAGAGTGACGGGAGGAGCGTATTTCAGAAAACGTGCTCAGCTCGTCGAGAAAATGCGATTTAAGCAATAAAATTAAAAATGCACCCAAAACCTATACCAAACGTTGCAGGTGGTTATTTCTTCATGCGCAGTGGTCAACGCGGCACTCTCTAGCTGCCATGAGCACTTTTTACTATGCACACCCAACCAGAGTGACGGGAGGAGCGCATTTTAGAACACGTGCTCAGCTCGACGACAAAATGCAATTTAAGCAATAAAATTAAAAATGCACCCAAAACCTAAACCAAACGTTGCAGGTGGTTATTTCTTCATGCGCAGTGGTCAACGCGGCACTCTCTAGCTGCCAAGAGCACTTTTTACAATGCGCACCCAACCAGAGTGACGGGAGGAGCACATTTCAGAAAACGTGCTCAGCTCGTCGAGAAAATGCGATTTAAGCAATAAAATTAAAAATGCACCTAAAACCTAAACCAAACGTTGCAGGTGGTTATTTCTTCATGCGCAGCAGTCAACGCGGCACTCTCTAGCGGCCAAGAGGACTTTTTACTATGCGCACCCAACCAGAGTGACGGGAGGAGCACATTTCAGAAAACGTGCTCAGCTCGTCGAGAAAATGCAATTTAAGCAATAAAATTAAAAATGCACCTAAAACCTAAACCAAACGTTGCAGGTGGTTATTTCTTCATATGCAGCAGTCAACGCGGCACTCTCTAGCTGCCAAGAGCACTTTTTATTATGCGCACCCAACCAGAGTGACGGGAGGAGCACATTTCAGAAAACGTGCTCAGCTCGTCGAGAAAATGCGATTTAAGCAATAAAATTAAAAATGCACCTAAAAACCTAAACCAAACGTTGCAGGTGGTTATTTCTTCATGCGCATTGGTCAACGCGGCACTCTCTAGCTGCCAAGAGCACTTTTTACTATGTGCACCCAACCAGAGTGACGTGAGGAGCACATTTCAAAAAACGTGCTCAACTCGTCGAGAAAATGCGATTTAAGCAATAAAATTAAAAATGCACCTAAAACCTAAACCAAACGTTGCAGGTGGTTATTTCTTCGTGCGCAGCAGTCAACGCGGCACTCTCTAGCTGCCAAGAGCACTTTTTACTATGCGCACCCAACCAGAGTGACGGGAGGAGCACATTTCAGAAAACGTGCTCAGCTCGTCGAGTAAATGCAATTTAAGCAATAAAATTAAAAATGCACCCAAAACCTAGACCAAACGTTGCAGGTGGTTATTTCTTCATGCGCAGTGGTCAACGCGGCACTCTCTAGCTGCCAAGAGCACTTTTTACTATGCACACCCAACCAGAGTGACGGGAGGAGCACATTTCAGAAAACGTGCTCAGCTCGTCCAGACAATGCGATTTAAGCAATAAAATTAAAAATGCACCCAAAACCTAAACCAAACGTTGCAGGTGGTTATTTCTTAATGCGCAGTGGTCAACGCGGCACTCTCTAGCTGCCAAGAGCACTTTTTACTATGCGCACCCAACCAGAGTGACGGGAGGAGCACATCTCAGAAAACGTGCTCAGCTCGTCGAGAAAATGCGATTTAAGCAATAAAATTAAAAATGCACCTAAAACCTAAACCAAACGTTGCAGGTGGTTAATTCTTCATGCGCAGCAGTCAACGCGGCACTCTCTAGCTGCCAAGAGCACTTTTTACTATGCGCACCCAACCAGAGTGACGGGAGGAGCACATTTCAGAAAACGTGCTCAGCTCGTCGAGAAAATGCGATTTAAGCAATAAAATTAAAAATGCACCTAAAACCTAAACCAAACGTTGCAGGTGGTTATTTCTTCATATGCAGCAGTCAACGCGGCACTCTCTAGCTGCCAAGAGCACTTTTTACTATGCGCACCCAACCAGAGTGACGGGAGGAGCACATTTCAGAAAACGTGCTCAGCTCGTCGAGAAAATGCGATTTAAGCAATAAAATTAAAAATGCACCTAAAAACCTAAACCAAACGTTGCAGGTGGTTATTTCTTCATGCGCATTGGTCAACGCGGCACTCTCTAGCTGCCAAGAGCACTTTTTACTATGCGCACCCAACCAGAGTGACGGGAGGAGCGCATTTCAGAAAACGTGCTCAGCTCGTCGAGAAAATGCGATTTAAGCAATAAAATTAAAAATGCACCTAAAACCTAAACCAAAAGCTGCAGGTGGTTATTTCTTCATGCGCAGCAGTCAACGCGGCACTCTCTAGCTGCCAAGAGCACTTTTTACTATGCGCACCCAACCAGAGTGACGGGAGGAGCACATTTCAGAAAACGTGCTCAGCTCGTCGAGAAAATGCGATTTAAGTAGTAAAATTAAAAATGCACCCAAAACCTAAACCAAACGTTGCAGATGGTCATTTCTTCATGCGCAGTGGTCAACGCGGCACTCTCTAGCTGCCAAGAGCACTTTTTACAATGCACACCCAACCAGAGTGACGTGAGGAGCGCATTTCAGAAAACGTGCTCAGCTCGTCGAGAAAATGCGATTTAAGCAATAAAATTAAAAATGCACCCAAAACCTGAACCAAACGTTGTAGGTGGTTATTTCTTCATGCGCAGTGGTCAACGCGGCACTCTCTAGCTGCCAAGAGCACTTTTTACTATGCGCACCCAACCAGAGTGACGGGAGGAGCACATTTCAGAAAACGTGCTAAGCTCGTCGAGAAAATGCGATTCAAGCAATAAAATTAAAAATGCACCTAAAACCTAAACCAAACGCTGCAGATGGTCATTTCTTCATGCGCAGTGGTCAACGCGGCACTCTCTAGCTGCCAAGAGCACTTTTTACTATACACACCCAACCAGAGTGACGGGAGGAGCACATTCCAGAAAACGTGCTCAGCTCGTCGAGAAAATGCGATTTAAGCAATAAAATTAAAAATGCACCCAAAACCTAAACCAAACGTTGCAGATGGTCATTTCTTCATGTGCAGTGGTCAACGCGGCACTCTCTAGCTGCCAAGAGCACTTTTTACTATGCACACCCAACCAGAGTGACGGGAGGAGCGCATTTCAGAAAACGTGCTCAGCTCGTCGAGAAAATGCGATTTAAGCAATAAAATTAAAAATGCACCCAAAACCTAAACCAAACGTTGCAGGTGGTTATTTCTTCATGCGCAGGGGTCAACGCGGCACTCTCTAGCTGCCAAGAGCACTTTTTACTATGCGCACCCAACCAGAGTGACGGGAGGAGCACATTTCAGAAAACGTGCTCAGCTCGTCGAGAAAATGCGATTTAAGCAATAAAATTAAAAATGCACCCAAAACCTAAACCAAACGTTGCAGGTGGTTATTTCTTCATGCGCAGTGGTCAACGCGGCACTCTCTAGCTGCCAAGAGCACTTTTTACTATGCACACCCAACCAGAGTGACGGGAGGAGCACATTTCAGAAAACGTGCTCAGCTCGCCGAGAAAATGCGATTTAAGCAATACAATTAAAAATGCACCTAAAACCTAAACCAAACGTTGCAGGTGGTTATTTCTTCATGTGCAGTGGTCAACGCGGCACTCTCTAGCTGCCAAGAGCACTTTTTACTATGCGCACCCACCCAGAGTGACTGGAGGAGCACATTTCAGAAAACGTGCTCAGCTCGTCGAGTAAATGCAATTTAAGCAATAAAATTAAAAATGCACCCAAAACCTAAACCAAACGTTGCAGGTGGTTATTTCTTCATGCGCAGTGGTCAACGCGGCACTCTCTAGCTGCCAAGAGCACTTTTTACTATGCACACCCAACCAGAGTGACGGGAGGAGCACATTTCAGAAAACGTGCTCAGCTCGTCCAGACAATGCGATTTAAGCAATAAAATTAAAAATGCACCCAAAACCTAAACCAAACGTTGCAGGTGGTTATTTCTTAATGCGCAGTGGTCAACGCGGCACTCTCTAGCTGCCAAGAGCACTTTTTACTATGCGCACCCAACCAGAGTGACGGGAGGAGCACATCTCAGAAAACGTGCTCAGCTCGTCGAGAAAATGCGATTTAAGCAATAAAATTAAAAATGCACCTAAAACCTAAACCAAACGTTGCAGGTGGTTAATTCTTCATGCGCAGCAGTCAACGCGGCACTCTCTAGCTGCCAAGAGCACTTTTTACTATGCGCACCCAACCAGAGTGACGGGAGGAGCACATTTCAGAAAACGTGCTCAGCTCGTCGAGAAAATGCGATTTAAGCAATAAAATTAAAAATGCACCTAAAACCTAAACCAAACGTTGCAGGTGGTTATTTCTTCATATGCAGCAGTCAACGCGGCACTCTCTAGCTGCCAAGAGCACTTTTTACTATGCGCACCCAACCAGAGTGACGGGAGGAGCACATTTCAGAAAACGTGCTCAGCTCGTCGAGAAAATGCGATTTAAGCAATAAAATTAAAAATGCACCTAAAAACCTAAACCAAACGTTGCAGGTGGTTATTTCTTCATGCGCATTGGTCAACGCGGCACTCTCTAGCTGCCAAGAGCACTTTTTACTATGTGCACCCAACCAGAGTGACGTGAGGAGCACATTTCAGAAAACGTGCTCAACTCGTCGAGAAAATGCGATTTAAGCAATAAAATTAAAAATGCACCCAAAACCGAAACCAAACGTTGCAGATGGTCATTTCTTCATGCGCAGTGGTCAACGCGGCACTCTCTAGCTGCCAAGAGCACTTTTTACTATGCACACCCAACCAGAGTGACGGGAGGAGCACATTTCAGAAAACGTGCTCAGCTCGTCGAGAAAATGCGATTTAAGCAATAAAATTAAAAACGCACCCAAAACCTAAACCAAACGTTGCAGGTGGTTATTTCTTCATGCGCAGTGGTCAACGCGGCACTCTCTAGCTGCCAAGAGCACTTTTTACTATGCGCACCCAACCAGAGTGACGGGAGGAGCACATTTCAGAAAACGTGCTCAGCTCGTCCAGAAAATGCTATTTAAGCAATAAAATAAAAAATGCACCTAAAACCTAAACCAAACGTTGCAGATGGTCATTTCTTCATGCGCAGTGGTCAATGTGGCACTCTCTAGCTGCCAAGAGCACTTTTTACTATGCGCACCCAACCAGAGTGACGGGAGGAGCACATTTCAGAAAACGTGCTCAGCTCGTCGAGAAAATGCGATTTAAGCAATAAAATTAAAAATGCACCTAAAACCTAAACTAAACGTTGCAGGTGGTTATTTCTTTATGCGCAGTGGTCCTCGCGGCACTCTCTAGCTGCCAAGAGCACTTTTTACTATGCGCACCCAACCAGAGTGACGGGAGGAGCACATTTCAGAAAACGTGCTCAGCTCGTCGAGAAAATGCGATTTAAGCAATAAAATTAAAAATGCACCCAAAACCTAAACCAAACGTTGCAGATGGTCATTTCTTCATGCGCAGTGGTCAACGCGGCACTCTCTAGCTGCCAAGAGCACTTTTTACTATGCACACCCAACCAGAGTGACGGGAGGAGCGCATTTCAGAAAACGTGCTCAGCTCGACGAGAAAATGCGATTTAAGCAATCAAATTAAAAATGCACCCAAAACCTAAATCAAACGTTGCAGGTGGTTATTTCTTCATGCGCAGTGGTCAACGTGGCACTCTCTAGCTGCCAAGAGCACTTTTTACTATGCGCACCCAACCAGAGTGACGGGAGGAGCACATTTCAGAAAACGTGCTCAGCTCGTCGAGAAAATGCGATTTAAGCAATAAAATTAAAAATGCACCTTAAACCTAAACCAAACGTTGCAGATGGTTATTTCTTCATGCGCAGTGGTCAACGCGGCACTCTCTAGCTGCCAAGAGCACTTTTTACTATGCGCACCCAACCAGAGTGACGGGAGGAGCACATTTCAGAAAACGTGCTCAGCTCGTCGAGAAAATGCGATTTAAGCAATAAAATTAAAAATGCACCCAAAACCTAAACCAAACGTTGCAGATGGTCATTTCTTCATGCGCAGTGGTCAACGCGGCACTCTCTAGCTGCCAAGAGCACTTTTTACTATGCACACCCAACCAGAGTGACGGGAGGAGCGCATTTCAGAAAACGTGCTCAGCTCGACGAGAAAATGCGATTTAAGCAATCAAATTAAAAATGCACCCAAAACCTAAATCAAACGTTGCAGGTGGTTATTTCTTCATGCGCAGTGGTCAACGTGGCACTCTCTAGCTGCCAAGAGCACTTTTTACTATGCGCACCCAACCAGAGTGACGGGAGGAGCACATTTCAGAAAACGTGCTCAGCTCGTCGAGAAAATGCGATTTAAGCAATAAAATTAAAAATGCACCTTAAACCTAAACCAAACGTTGCAGATGGTTATTTCTTCATGCGCAGTGGTCAACGCGGCACTCTCTAGCTGCCAAGAGCACTTTTTACTATGCGCACCCAACCAGAGTGACGGGAGGCGCGCATTTCAGAAAACGTGCTCAGCTCGTCGAGAAAATGCGATTTAAGCAATAAAATTAAAAATGCACCTAAAACCTAAACTAAACGTTGCAGGTGGTTATTTCTTCGTGCGCAGCAGTCAACGCGGCACTCTCTAGCTGCCAAGAGCACTTTTTACTATGCGCACCCAACCAGAGTGACGGGAGGAGCACATTTCAGAAAACGTGCTCAGCTCGTCGAGAAAATGCGATTTAAGCAATAAAATTAAAAATGCACCCAAAACCTAAACCAAACGTTGCAGATGGTCATTTCTTCATGTGCAGTGGTCAACGCGGCACTCTCTAGCTGCCAAGAGCACTTTTTACTATGCACACCCAACCAGAGTGACGGGAGGAGCGCATTTCAGAAAACGTGCTCAGCTCGTCGAGAAAAGGCGATTTAAGCAATAAAATTAAAAATGCACCCAAAACCTAAACCAAACGTTGCAGATGGTCATTTCTTCATGCGCAGTGGTCAACGCGGCACTCTCTAGCTGCCAAGAGCACTTTTTACTATGCGCACCCAGCCAGAGTGACGGGAGGAGCACATTTCAGAATACGTGCTCAGCTCGTTGAGAAAATGCGATTTAAGCAATAAAATTAAAAATGCACCCAAAACCTAAACCAAACGTTGCAGGTGGTTATTTCTTCATGCGCAGTGGTCAACGCGGCACTCTCTAGCTGCCAAGAGCACTTTTTACTATGCACACCCAACCAGAGTGACGGGAGGAGCGCATTTCAGAAAACGTGCTCAGCTCGACGAGAAAATGCGATTTAAGCAATAAAATTAAAAATGCACCCAAAACCTAAACCAAACGTTGCAGGTGGTTATTTCTTCATGCGCAGTGGTCAACGCGACACTCTCTAGCTGCCAAGAGCACTTTTTCGATGCACACCCAACCAGAGAGACGGGAGGAGCGCATTTCAGAAAACGTGCTCAGCTCGACGAGAAAACGCGATTTAAGCAATAAAATTAAAAATGCACCCAAAACCTCTAACCAAACGTTGCAGGTGGTTATTTCTTCATGCGCAGTGGTCAACGCGGCACTCTCTAGCTGCCAAGAGCACTTTTTACTATGCGCACCCAACCAGAGTGACGGGAGGAGCACATTTCAGAAAACGTGCTCAGCTCGTCGAGAAAATGCGATTTAAGCAATAAAATTAAAAATGCACCCAAAACCTAAACCAAACGTTGCAGGTGGTTATTTCTTCATGCGCAGTGGTCAACGCGGCACTCGCTAGCTGCCAAGAGCACTTTTTACTATGCGCACCCAAGCAGAGTGACGGGAGGAGCACATTTCAGAAAACGTGCTCAGCTCGTCCAGAAAATGCGATTTAAGCAATAAAATTAAAAATGCACCTAAAACCTAAACCAAACGTTGCAGATGGTCATTTCTTCATGCGCAGTGGTCAACGCGGCACTCTCTAGCTGCCAAGAGCACTTTTTACTATGCACACCCAACCAGATTGACGGGAGGAGCACATTTCAGAAAACGTGCTCAGCTCGTCCAGACAATGCGATTTAAGCAATAAAATTAAAAATGCACCCAAAACCTAAACCAAACGTTGCAGGTGGTTATTTCTTCATGCGCAGTGGTCAACGCGGCACTCTCTAGCTGCCAAGAGCACTTTTTACTATGCGCACCCAACCAGAGTGACGGGAGGAGCGCATTTCAGAAAACGTGCTCAGCTCGTCGAGAAAATGCTATTTAAGCAATAAAATGAAAAATGCACCTAAAATCTAAACCAAAAGTTGCAGGTGGTTATTTCTTCATGCGCAGCAGTCAACACGGCACTCTCTAGCTGCCAAGAGCACTTTTTACTATGCGCACCCAACCAGAGTGACGGGAGGAGCACATTTCAGAAAACGTGCTCAGCTCGTCGAGAAAATGCGATTTAAGCAATAAAATTAAAAATGCACCTAAAAACCTAAACCAAACGTTGCAGGTGGTTATTTCTTCATGCGCATTGGTCAACGCGGCACTCTCTAGCTGCCAAGAGCACTTTTTACTATGTGCACCCAACCAGAGTGACGTGAGGAGCACATTTCAGAAAACGTGCTCAACTCGTCGAGAAAATGCGATTTAAGCAATAAAATTAAAAATGCACCCAAAACCTAAACCAAACGTTGCAGGTGGTTATTTCTTCATGCGCAGTGGTCAACGCGGCACTCTCTAGCTGCCAAGCGCACTTTTTACTATGCGCACCCAACCAGAGTGACGGGAGGAGCACATTTCAGAAAACGTGCTCAGCTCGTCGAGAAAATGCGATTTAAGCAATAAAATTAAAAATGCACCTAAAAACCTAAACCAAACGTTGCAGGTGGTTATTTCTTCATGCGCAGCAGTCAAGGCGGCACTCTCTAGCTGCCAAGAGCACTTTTTACTATGCGCACCCAACCAGAGTGACGGGAGGAGCACATTTCAGAAAACGTGCTCAGCTCGTCGAGTAAATGCAATTTAAGCAATAAAATTAAAAATGCACCCAAAACCTAAACCAAACGTTGCAGGTGGTTATTTCTTCATGCGCAGTGGTCAACGCGGCACTCTCTAGCTGCCAAGAGCACTTTTTACTATGCGCACCCAACCAGAGTGACGGGAGGAGCACATTTCAGAAAACGTGCTCAGCTCGTCCAGAAAATGCGATTTAAGCAATAAAATTAAAAATGCACGTAAAACCTAAACCAAACGTTCCAGATGGTCATTTCTTCATGCGCAGTGGTCAACGCGGCACTCTCTAGCTGCCAAGAGCACTTTTTACTATGCACACCCAACCAGAGTGACGGGAGGAGCACATTTCAGAAAACGTGCTCAGCTCGTCCAGACAATGCGATTTAAGCAATAAAATTAAAAATGCACCCAAAACCTAAACCAAACGTTGCAGGTGGTTATTTCTTCATGCGCAGTGGTCAACGCGGCACTCTCTAGCTGCCAAGAGCACTTTTTACTATACACACCCAACCAGAGTGACGGGAGGAGCACATTCCAGAAAACGTGCTCAGCTCGTCGAGAAAATGCGATTTAAGCAATAAAATTAAAAAATGCACCCAAAACCTAAACCAAACTTTGCAGGTGGTTATTTCTTCATGTGCAGTGGTCAACGCGGCACTCTCTAGCTGCCAAGAGCATTTTTTACTATGCGCACACAACCAGAGTGACGGGAGGACCACATTTCAGGAAACGTGCTCAGCTTGTCGAGAAAATGCGATTTAAGCAATAAAATTAAAAATGCATCTAAAACCTAAACCAAACGTTGCAGGTGGTTATTTCTTCATGCGCAGTGGTCAACGCGGCACTCTTTAGCTGCCAAGAGCACTTTTTACTATGCGCACCCAACCAGCGTGACGGGAGGAGCACATTTCAGAAAACGTGCTCGGCTCGTCGAGAAATTGCGATTTAAGCAATAAAATTAAAAAATGCACCCAAAACCTAAACCAAACGTTGCAGGTGGTTATTTCTTCATGCGCAGTGGTCAACGCGGCACTCTCTAGCTGCCAAGAGCACTTTTTACTATGCGCACCCAACCAGAGTGACGGGAGGAGCACATTTCAGAGAACGTGCTCAGCTCTTCCAGAAAATGCTATTTAAGCAATAAAATAAAAAATGCACCTAAAACCTAAACCAAACGTTGCAGATGGTTATTTCTTCATATGCAGCAGTCAACGCGGCACTCTCTAGCTGCCAAGAGCACTTTTTACTATGCGCACCCAACCAGAGTGACGGGAGGAGCACATTTCAGAAAACGTGCTCAGCTCGTCGAGAAAATGCGATTTAAGCAATAAAATAAAAAATGCACCTAAAACCTAAACCAAATGTTGCAGGTGGTTATTTCTTCATGCGCAGTGGTCAACGCGGCACTCTCTAGCTGCCAAGAGCACTTTTTACTATGCACACCCACCCAGAGTGACGGGAGGAGCACATTTCAGAAAACGTGCTCAGCTCGTCGAGAAAATGCGATTTAAGCAATAAAATTAAAAATGCACCTAAAACCTATACCAAACGTTGCAGGTGGTTATTTCTTCATATGCAGTGGTCAACGCGGCACTCTCTAGCTGCCAAGAGCACTTTTTACTATGCGCACCCAACCAGAGTGACGGGAGGAGCACATTTTAGAAAACGTGCTCAGCTCGTCGAGAAAATGCGATTTAAGCAATAAAATTAAAAATGCACCCAAAACCTAAACCAAACGTTGCAGATGGTCATTTCTTCATGCGCAGTGGTCAACGCGGCACTCTCTAGCTGCCAAGAGCATTTTTTACTATGCGCACCCAACCAGAGTGACGGGAGGAGCACATTTCAGAAAACGTGCTCAGCTCGTCGAGAAAATGCGATTTAAGCAATAAAATTAAAAATGCACCCAAAACCTAAACCAAACGTTGCAGATGGTCATTTCTTCATGCGCAGTGGTCAACGCGGCACTCTCTAGCTGCCAAGAGCACTTTTTACTATGCGCACCCAACCAGAGTGACGGGAGGAGCGCATTTCAGAAAACGTGCTCAGCTCGTCGAGAAAATGCGATTTAAGCAATAAAATTAAAAATGCACCTAAAACCTAAACCAAAAGTTGCAGGTGGTTATTTCTTCATGCGCAGTGGTCAACGCGGCACTCTCTAGCTGCCAAGAGCACTTTTTACTATACACACCCAACCAGAGTGACGGGAGGAGCACATTCCAGAAAACGTGCTCAGCTCGTCGATAAAATGCGATTTAAGCAATAAAATTAAAAAATGCACCCAAAACCTAAACCAAACGTTGCAGATGGTCATTTCTTCATGTGCAGTGGTCAACGCGGCACTCTCTAGCTGCCAAGAGCACTTTTTACTATGCACACCCAACCAGAGTGACGGGAGGAGCGCATTTCAGAAAACGTGCTCAGCTCGTCGAGAAAATGCGATTTAAGCAATAAAATTAAAAATGCACCCAAAACCTAAACCAAACGTTGCAGGTGGTTATTTCTTCATGCGCAGTGGTCAACGCGGCACTCTCTAGCTGCCAAGAGCACTTTTTACTATGCGCACCCAACCAGAGTGACGGGAGGAGCACATTTCAGAAAACGTGCTCAGCTCGTCGAGAAAATGCGATTTAAGCAATCCAATTAAAAATGCACCTAAAACCTAAACCAAACGTTGCAGGTGGTTATTTCTTCATGCGCAGTGGTCAACGCGGCACTCTCTAGCTGCCAAGAGCACTTTTTACTATGCGCACCCAACCAGAGTGACGGGAGGAGCACATTTCAGAAAACCTGCTCAGCTCGTCGAGAAAATGCGATTTAAGCAATAAAATTAAAAATGCACCTAAAACCTAAACCAAACGTTGCAGGTGGTTATTTCTTCATGCGCAGTGGTCAACGCGGCACTCTCTAGCTGCCAAGAGCACTTTTTACTATGGGCACCCAACCAGAGTGACGGGAGGAGCACATTTCAGAAAACGTGCTCAGCTCGTCGAGAAAATGCGATTTAAGCAATAAAATTAAAAATGCACCTAAAACCTAAACCAAACGCTGCAGATGGTCATTTCTTCATGCGCAGTGGTCAACGCGGCAATCTCTAGCTGCCAAGAGCACTTTTTACTATACACACCCAACCAGAGTGACGGGAGGAGCACATTCCAGAAAACGTGCTCAGCTCGTCGGGAAAATGCGATTTAAGCAATAAAATTAAAAATGCACCCAAAACCTAAACCAAACGTTGCAGATGGTCATTTCTTCATGTGCAATGGTCAACGCGGCACTCTCTAGCTGCCAAGAGCACTTTTTACTATGCACACCCAACCAGACTGACGGGAGGAGCGCATTTCAGAAAACGTGCTCAGCTCGTCGAGAAAATGCGATTTAAGCAATAAAATTAAAAATGCACCCAAAACCTAAACCAAACGTTGCAGGTGGTTATTTCTTCATGCGCAGTGGTCAACGCGGCACTCTCTAGCTGCCAAGAGCACTTTTTACTATGCACACCCAACCAGAGTGACGGGAGGAGCACATTTCAGAAACGTGCTAAGCTCGTCGAGAAAATGCGATTTAAGCAATAAAATTAAAAATGCACCCAAAACCTAAACCAAACGTTGCAGGTGGTTATTTCTTCATATGCAGCAGTCAACGCGGCACTCTCTAGCTGCCAAGAGCACTTTTTACTATGCGCACCCAACCAGAGTGACGGGAGGAGCACATTTCAGAAAACGTGCTCAGCTCGTCGAGAAAATGCGATTTAAGCAATAAAATAAAAAATGCACCTAAAACCTCAACCAAACGTTGCAGGTGGATATTTCTTCATGCGCAGTGGTCAACGCGGCACTCTCTAGCTGCCAAGAGCACTTTTTACTATGCGCATCCAACCAGAGTGACGTGAGGAGCACATTTAAGAAAACGTGCTCAGCTCGTCGAGAAAATGCGATTTAAGCAATAACATTAAAAATGCATCTAAAACCTAAACCAAACGTTGCAGGTGGTTATTTCTTGATGCGCAGTGGTCAACGCGGCACTCTCTCGCTGCCAAGAGAACTTTTTACTATGCACACCCAACCAGAGTGACGGGAGGAGCACATTTCAGAAAACGTGCTCAGCTCGTCCAGAAAATGCGATTTAAGCAATAAAATTAAAAATGCACCCAAAACCTAAACCAAACGTTGCAGGTGGTTATTTCTTCATGCGCAGTGGTCAACGCGGCACTCTCTAGCTGCCAAGAGCACTTTTTACTATGCGCACCCAACCAGAGTGACGGGAGGAGCACATTTCAGAAAACGTGCTCAGCTCGTCGAGAAAATGCAATTTAAGCAATAAAATTAAAAATGCACCCAAAACCTAAACCAAACGTTGCAGGTGGTTATTTCTTCGTGCGCAGCAGTCAACGCGCCACTCTATAGCTGCCAAGAACACTTTTTACTATGCGCACCCAACCAGAGTGACGGGAGGAGCACATTTCAGAAAACGTGCTCAGCTCGTCGAGAAAATGCGATTTAAGCAATAAAATTAAAAATGCACCTAAAACCTAAACCAAACGTTGCAGGTGGTTATTTCTTCATGCGCAGTGGTCAACGCGGCACTCTCTAGCTGCCAAGAGCACTTTTTACTATGCGCACCCAACCAGAGTGACGGGAGGAGCACATTTCAGAAAACGTGCTCAGCTCGTCGAGAAAATGCGATTTAAGCAATAAAATTAAAAATGCACCCAAAACCTAAACCAAACGTTGCAGGTGGTTATTTCTTCATGCGCGGGTGGTCAACGCGGCACTCTCTAGCTGCCAAGAGCACTTTTTACTATGCGCACCCAACCAGAGTGACGGGAGGAGCACATTTCAGAAAACGTGCTCAGCTCGTCGAGAAAATGCGATTTAAGCAATAAAATTAAAAATGCACCCAAAACCTAAACCAAACGTTGCAGATGGTCATTTCTTCATGCGCAGTGGTCAACGCGGCACTCTCTAGCTGCCAAGAGCACTTTTTACTATGCACACCCAACCAGAGTGACTGGAGGAGCGCATTTCAGAAAACGTGCTCAGCTCGACGAGAAAATGCGATTTAAGCAATAAAATTAAAAATGCACCCAAAACCTAAACCAAACGTTGCAGGTGGTTATTTCTTCATGCGCAGTGGTCAACGCGGCACTCTCTAGCTGCCAAGAGCACTTTTTACTATACACACCCAACTAGAGTGACGGGAGGAGCACATTCCAGAAAACGTGCTCAGCTCGTCGAGAAAATGCGATTTAAGCAATAAAATTAAAAATGCACCTAAAACCTAAACCAAACGTTGCAGGTGGTTATTTCTTCATGCGCAGCAGTCAACGCGGCACTCTCTAGCTGCCAAGAGCACTTTTTACTATGCGCACCCAACCAGAGTGACGGGAGGAGCACATTTCAGAAAACGTGCTCAGCTCGTCGAGAAAATGCGATTTAAGCAATAAAATTAAAAATGCACCCAAAACCTAAACCAAACGTTGCAGGTGGTTATTTCTTCATGCGCAGTGGTCAACGCGGCACTCTCTAGCTGCCAAGAGCACTTTTTACTATGCGCACCCAACCAGAGTGACGGGAGGAGCACATTTCAGAAAAGGTGCTCAGCTCGTCGAGAAAATGCGATTTAAGCAATAAAATTAATAATGCACCCAAAACCTAAACCAAACGTTGCAGGTGGTTATTTCTTCATATGCAGCAGTCAACGCGGCACTCTCTAGCTGCCAAGAGCACTTTTTACTATGCGCAACCAACCAGAGTGACGGGAGGAGCACATTTCAGAAAACGTGCTCAGCTCGTCGAGAAAATGCGATTTAAGCAATAAAATAAAAAATGCACCTAAAACCTAAACCAAACGTTGCAGGTGGATATTTCTTCATGCGCAGTGGTCAACGCGGCACTCTCTAGCTGCCAAGAGCACTTTTTACTATGCACACCCAACCAGAGTGACGGGAGGAGCACATTTCAGAAAACGTGCTCAGCTCGTCCAGACAATGCGATTTAAGCAATAAAATTAAAATTGCACCCAAAACCTAAACCAAACGTTGCAGGTGGTTATTTCTTAATGTGCAGTGGTCAACGCGGCACTCTCTAGCTGCCAAGAGCACTTTTTACTATGCGCACCCAACCAGAGTGACGGGAGGAGCGCATTTCAGAAAACGTGCTCAGCTCGTCGAGAAAATGCGATTTAAGCAATAAAATTAAAAATGCACCCAAAACCTAAACCAAACGTTTCAGGTGGTTATTTCTTCATGCGCAGTGGTAAACGCGGCACTCTCTAGCTGCCAAGAGCACTTTTTACTATGCGCACCCAACCAGAGTGACGGGAGGAGCACATTTCATAAAACGTGCTCAGCTCGTCCAGAAAATGCTATTTAAGCAATAAAATTAAAAATGCACCTAAAACCTAAACCAAACGTTGCAGATGGTCATTTCTTCATGCGCAGTGGTCAACGCGGCACTCTCTAGCTGCCAAGAGCACTTTTTACTATGCACACCCAACCAGAGTGACGGGAGGAGCACATTTCAGAAAACGTGCTCAGCTCGTCGAGAAAATGCGATTTAAGCAATAAAATTAAAAATGCACCAAAAACCGAAACCAAACGTTGCAGATGGTCATTTCTTCATGCGCAGTGGTCAACGCGGCACTCTCTAGCTGCCAAGAGCACTTTTTACTATGCACACCCAACCAGAGTGACGGGAGGAGCACATTTCAGAAAACGTGCTCAGCTCGTCGAGAAAATGCGATTTAAGCAATAAAATTAAAAATGCACCCAAAACATTAAACCAAACGTTGCAGGTGGTTATTTCTTCATGCGCAGTGGTCAACGCGGCACTCTCTAGCTGCCAAGAGCATTTTTTACTATGCACACCCAACCAGAGTGACGGGAGGAGCACATTTCAGAAAACGTGCTCAGCTCGTCGAGAAAATGCGATTTAAGCAATAAAATTAAAAATGCACCTAAAACCTAAACCAAACGTTGCAGGTGGTTATTTCTTCATGCGCAGTGGTCAACGCGGCACTCTTTAGCTGCCAAGAGCACTTTTTACTATGCGCACCCAACCAGAGTGACGGGAGGAGCACATTTCAGAAAACGTGCTCAGCTCGTCGAGAAAATGCGATTTAAGCAATAAAATTAAAAATGCACCTAAAACCTATACCAAACGTTGCAGGTGGTTATTTCTTCATATGCAGTGGTCAACGCGGCACTCTCTAGCTGCCAAGAGCACTTTTTACTATGCGCACCCAACCAGAGTGACGGGAGGAGCACATTTCAGAAAACGTGCTCAGCTCGTCTAGAAAATGCGATTTAAGCAATAAAATTAAAAATGCACCCAAAACCTAAACCAAACGTTGCAGATGGTCATTTCTTCATGCGCAGTGGTCAACGCGGCACTCTCTAGCTGCCAAGAGCACTTTTTACTATGCACACCCAACCAGAGTGACGGGAGGAGCGCATTTCAGAAAACGTGCTCAGCTCGACGAGAAAATGCGATTTAAGCAATCAAATTAAAAATGCACCCAAAACCTAAATCAAACGTTGCAGGTGGTTATTTCTTCATGCGCAGTGGTCAACGTGGCACTCTCTAGCTGCCAAGAGCACTTTTTACTATGCGCACCCAACCAGAGTGACGGGAGGAGCACATTTCAGAAAACGTGCTCAGCTCGTCGAGAAAATGCGATTTAAGCAATAAAATTAAAAATGCACCCAAAACCTAAACCAAACGTTGCAGATGGTCATTTCTTCATGCGCAGTGGTCAACGCGGCACTCTCTAGCTGCCAAGAGCACTTTTTACTATGCACACCCAACCAGAGTGACGGGAGGAGCACATTTCAGAAAACGTGCTCAGCTCGTCGAGAAAATGCGATTTAAGCAATAAAATTAAAAATGCACCAAAAACCGAAACCAAACGTTGCAGATGGTCATTTCTTCATGCGCAGTGGTCAACGCGGCACTCTCTAGCTGCCAAGAGCACTTTTTACTATGCACACCCAACCAGAGTGACGGGAGGAGCACATTTCAGAAAACGTGCTCAGCTCGTCGAGAAAATGCGATTTAAGCAATAAAATTAAAAATGCACCCAAAACATTAAACCAAACGTTGCAGGTGGTTATTTCTTCATGCGCAGTGGTCAACGCGGCACTCTCTAGCTGCCAAGAGCATTTTTTACTATGCACACCCAACCAGAGTGACGGGAGGAGCACATTTCAGAAAACGTGCTCAGCTCGTCGAGAAAATGCGATTTAAGCAATAAAATTAAAAATGCACCTAAAACCTAAACCAAACGTTGCAGGTGGTTATTTCTTCATGCGCAGTGGTCAATGCGGCACTCTTTAGCTGCCAAGAGCACTTTTTACTATGCGCACCCAACCAGAGTGACGGGAGGAGCACATTTCAGAAAACGTGCTCAGCTCGTCGAGAAAATGCGATTTAAGCAATAAAATTAAAAATGCACCTAAAACCTATACCAAACGTTGCAGGTGGTTATTTCTTCATATGCAGTGGTCAACGCGGCACTCTCTAGCTGCCAAGAGCACTTTTTACTATGCGCACCCAACCAGAGTGACGGGAGGAGCACATTTCAGAAAACGTGCTCAGCTCGTCTAGAAAATGCGATTTAAGCAATAAAATTAAAAATGCACCCAAAACCTAAACCAAACGTTGCAGATGGTCATTTCTTCATGCGCAGTGGTCAACGCGGCACTCTCTAGCTGCCAAGAGCACTTTTTACTATGCACACCCAACCAGAGTGACGGGAGGAGCGCATTTCAGAAAACGTGCTCAGCTCGACGAGAAAATGCGATTTAAGCAATCAAATTAAAAATGCACCCAAAACCTAAATCAAACGTTGCAGGTGGTTATTTCTTCATGCGCAGTGGTCAACGTGGCACTCTCTAGCTGCCAAGAGCACTTTTTACTATGCGCACCCAACCAGAGTGACTGGAGGAGCACATTTCAGAAAACGTGCTCAGCTCGTCGAGAAAATGCGATTTAAGCAATAAAATTAAAAATGCACCTTAAACCTAAACCAAACGTTGCAGATGGTCATTTCTTCATGCGCAGTGGTCAACGAGGCACACTCTAGCTGCCAAGAGCACTTTTTACTATGCACACCCAACCAGAGTGACGGGAGGAGCGCATTTCAGAAAACGTGCTCAGCTCGTCGAGAAAATGCGATTTAAGCAATAAAATTAAAAATGCACCCAAAACCTAAACCAAACGTTGCAGGTGGTTATTTCTTCATGCGCAGTGGTCAACGCGGCACTCTCTAGCTGCCAAGAGCACTTTTTACTATGCGCACCCAACCAGAGTGACAGGAGGAGCACATTTCAGAAAACGTGCTCAGCTCGTCGAGAAAATGCGATTTAAGCAATAAAATTAAAAATGCACCTAAAACCTAAACCAAACGTTGCAGGTGGTTATTTCTTCATGCGCAGTGGTCAACGCGGCACTCTCTCGCTGCCAAGAGCACTTTTTACGATGCACACCCAACCAGAGAGACGGGAGGAGCGCATTTCAGAAAACGTGTTCAGCTCGACGAGAAAATGCGATTTAAGCAATAAAATTAAAAATGCACCCAAAACCTAAACCAAACGTTGCAGGTGGTTATTTCTTCATGCGCAGTGGTCAACGCGGCACTCTCTAGCTGCCAAGAGCACTTTTTACTATGCGCACCCAACCAGAGTGACGGGAGGAGCACATTTCAGAAAACGTGTTCAGCTCGTCCAGACAATGCGATTTAAGCAATAAAATTAAAAATGCACCCAAAACCTAAACCAAACGTTGCAGGTGGTTATTTCTTCATGCGCAGTGGTCAACGCGGCACTCTCTAGCTGCCAAGAGCACTTTTTACTATGCGCACCCAACCAGAGTGACGGGAGGAGCGCATTTCAGAAAACGTGCTCAGCTCGTCGAGAAAATGCGATTTAAGCAATAAAATTAAAAATGCACCTAAAACCTAAACCAAAAGTTGCAGGTGGTTATTTCTTCATGCGCAGCAGTCAACGCGGCACTCTCTAGCTGCGAAGAGCACTTTTTAATATGCACACCCAACAAGAGTGACGGGAGGAGCGCATTTCAGAAAACGTGCTCAGCTCGACGAGAACATGCGATTTAAGCAATAAAATTAAAAATGCACCCAAAACCTAAACCAAACGTTGC
Source organism: Syngnathus scovelli (assembly GCF_024217435.2). Lineage (NCBI taxonomy): Eukaryota > Metazoa > Chordata > Actinopteri > Syngnathiformes > Syngnathidae > Syngnathus > Syngnathus scovelli. Next base: position 4,935,909 of record NC_090854.1, on the reverse strand, counting down.
AGGTGGTTATTTCTTCATGCGCAGTGGTCAACGCGGCACTCTCTAGCTGCCAAGAGCACTTTTTACTATGCGCACCCAACCAGAGTGACGGGAGGAGCACATTTCAGAAAAAGTGCTCAGCTCGTCGAGAAAATGCGATTTAAGCAATACAATTAAAAATGCAACTAAAACCTAAACCAAACGTTGCAGGTGGTTATTTCTTCGTGCGCAGCAGTCAACGCGGCACTCTCTAGCGGCCAAGAGCACTTTTTACTATGCACACCCAACCAGAGTGACGGGAGGAGCACATTTCAGAAAACGGGCTCAGCTCGTCCAGAAAATGCGATTTAAGCAATAAAATTAAAAATGCACCCAAAACCTAAACCAAACGTTGCAGGTGGTTATTTCTTCATGCGCAGTGGTCAACGCGGCACTCTCTAGCTGCCAAGAGCACTTTTTACTATGCGCACCCAACCAGAGTGACGGGAGGAGCGCATTTCAGAAAACGTGCTCAGCTCGTCGAGAAAATGCGATTTAAGCAATAAAATTAAAAATGCACCCAAAACCTAAACCAAACGTTGCAGGTGGTTATTTCTTCGTGCGCAGCAGTCAACGCGGCACTCTCTAGCTGCCAAGAACACTTTTTATTATGCGCACCCAACCAGAGTGACGGGAGGAGCACATTTCAGAAAACGTGCTCAGCTCGTCGAGAAAATGCGATTTAAGCAATAAAATTAAAAATGCACCTAAAACCTAAACCAAACGTTGCAGGTGGTTATTTCTACATGCGCAGTGGTCAACGCGGCACTCTCTAGCTGCCAAGAGCACTTTTTACTATGCGCACCCAACCAGAGTGACGGGAGGAGCACATTTCAGAAAACGTGCTCAGCTCGTCCAGAAAATGCGATTTAAGCAATAAAATTAAAAATGCACCTAAAACCTAAACCAAACGTTGCAGGTGGTTATTTCTTCATGCGCAGTGGTCAACGCGGCACTCTCCAGCTGCCAAGAGCACTTTTTACTATGCGCACCCAACAAGAGTGACGGGAGGAGCACATTTCAGAAAACGTGCTCAGCTCGTCGAGAAAATGCGATTTAAGCAATAAAATTAAAAATGCACCCAAAACCTAAACCAAACGTTGCAGATGGTCATTTCTTCATGCGCAGTGGTCAACGCGGCACTCTCTAGCTGCCAAGAGCACTTTTTAATATGCACACCCAACAAGAGTGACGGGAGGAGCGCATTTCAGAAAACGTGCTCAGCTCGACGAGAACATGCGATTTAAGCAATAAAATTAAAAATGCACCCAAAACCTAAACCAAACGTTGCAGGTGGTTATTTCTTCATGCGCAGTGGTCAACGCGGCACTCTCTAGCTGCCAAGAGCACTTTTTACTATGCGCACCCAACCAGAGTGACGGGAGGAGCACATTTCAGAAAACGTTCTCAGCTCGTCGAGAAAATGCGATTTAAGCAATAAAATTAAAAATGCACCCAAAACCTAAACCAAACGTTGCAGGTGGTTATTTCTTCATGCGCAGCAGTCAACGCGGCACTCTCTAGCTGCCAAGAGCACTTTTTACTATGTGCACCCAACCAGAGTGACGGGAGGAGCACATTTCAGAAAACGTGCTCAGCTCGTCGAGAAAATGCGATTTAAGCAATAAAATTAAAAATGCACCTAAAAACCTAAACCAAACGTTGCAGATGGTCATTTCTTCATGCGCAGTGGTCAACGCGGCACTCTCTAGCTGCCAAGAGCACTTTTTACTATGCACACCCAACCAGAGTGACGGGAGGAGCGCATTTCAGAAAACGTGCTCAGCTCGACGAGAAAATGCGATTTAAGCAATAAAATTAAAAATGCACCCAAAACCTAAACCAAACGTTGCAGATGGTCATTTCTTCATGCGCAGTGGTCAACGCGGCACTCTCTAGCTGCCAAGAGCACTTTTTACTATGCACACCCAACCAGAGTGACTGGAGGAGCGCATTTCAGAAAACGTGCTCAGCTCGACGAGAAAATGCGATTTAAGCAATAAAATTAAAAATGCACCCAAAACCTAAACCAAACGTTGCAGGTGGTTATTTCTTCATGCGCAGTGGTCAACGCGGCACTCTCTAGCTGCCAAGAGCACTTTTTACTATACACACCCAACTAGAGTGACGGGAGGAGCACATTCCAGAAAACGTGCTCAGCTCGTCGAGAAAATGCGATTTAAGCAATAAAATTAAAAATGCACCTAAAACCTAAACCAAACGTTGCAGGTGGTTATTTCTTCATGCGCAGCAGTCAACGCGGCACTCTCTAGCTGCCAAGAGCACTTTTTACTATGCGCACCCAACCAGAGTGACGGGAGGAGCACATTTCAGAAAACGTGCTCAGCTCGTCGAGAAAATGCGATTTAAGCAATAAAATTAAAAATGCACCCAAAACCTAAACCAAATGTTGCAGGTGGTTATTTCTTCATGCGCAGTGGTCAACGCGGCACTCTCTAGCTTCCAAGAGCACTTTTTACTATGCGCACCCAACCAGAGTGACGGGAGGAGCACATTTCAGAAAACGTGCTTAGCTCGTCCAGAAAATGCGATTTAAGCAATAAAATTAAAAATGCACCTAAAACCTAAACCAAACGTTGCAGATGGTCATTTCTTCATGCGCAGTGGTCAACGCGGCACTCTCTAGCTGCCAAGAGCACTTTTTACTATGCACACCCAACCAGAGTGACGGGAGGAGCACATTTCAGAAAAGGTGCTCAGCTCGTCGAGAAAATGCGATTTAAGCAATAAAATTAAAAATGCACCCAAAACCTAAACCAAACGTTGCAGGTGGTTATTTCTTCATGCGCAGCAGTCAACGCGGCACTCTCTAGCTGCCAAGAGCACTTTTTACTATGCGCACCCAACCAGAGTGACGGGAGGAGCACATTTCAGAAAACGTGCTCAGCTCGACGAGAACATGCGATTTAAGCAATAAAATTAAAAATGCACCCAAAACCTAAACCAAACGTTGCAGGTGGTTATTTCTTCATGCGCAGTGGTCAACGCGGCACTCTCTAGCTGCCAAGAGCACTTTTTACTATGCGCACCCAACCAGAGTGACGGGAGGAGCACATTTCAGAAAACGTGCTCAGCTCGTCGAGAAAATGCGATTTAAGCAATAAAATTAAAAATGCACCCAAAACCTAAACCAAACGTTGCAGGTGGTTATTTCTTCATGCGCAGCAGTCAACGCGGCACTCTCTAGCTGCCAAGAGCACTTTTTACTATGTGCACCCAACCAGAGTGACGGGAGGAGCACATTTCAGAAAACGTGCTCAGCTCGTCGAGAAAATGCGATTTAAGCAATAAAATTAAAAATGCACCCAAAACCTAAACCAAACGTTGCAGGTGGTTATTTCTTCATGCGCAGTGGTGAACGCGGCACTCTCTAGCTGCCAAGAGCACTTTTTACTATGCGCACCCAACCAGAGTGACGGGAGGAGCACTTTTCAGAAAACGTGCTCAGCTCGTCGAGAAAATGCGAATTAAGCAATAAAATTAAAAATGCACCCAAAACCTAAACCAAACGTTGCAGGTGGTTATTTCTTCATGCGCAGTGGTCAACGCGGCACTCTCTAGCTGCCAAGAGCACTTTTTACTATGCACACCCAACCAGAGTGACGGGAGGAGCGCATTTCAGAAAACGTGCTCAGCTCGTCGAGAAAGTGCGATTTAAGCAATAAAATTAAAAATGCACCCAAAACCTAAACCAAATGTTGCAGGTGGTTATTTCTTCATGCGCAGTGGTCAACGCGGCACTCTCTAGCTTCCAAGAGCACTTTTTACTATGCGCACCCAACCAGAGTGACGGGAGGAGCACATTTCAGAAAACGTGCTTAGCTCGTCCAGAAAATGCGATTTAAGCAATAAAATTAAAAATGCACCTAAAACCTAAACCAAACGTTGCAGATGGTCATTTCTTCATGCGCAGTGGTCAACGCGGCACACTCTAGCTGCCAAGAGCACTTTTTACTATGCACACCCAACCAGAGTGACGGGAGGAGCGCATTTCAGAAAACGTGCTCAGCTCGTCGAGAAAATGCGATTTAAGCAATAAAATTAAAAATGCACCTAAAACCTAAACCAAAACTTGCAGGTGGTCATTTCTTCATGCGCAGTGGTCAACGCGGCACTCTCTAGCTGCCAAGAGCACTTTTTACTATGCGCACCCAACCAGAGTGACGGGAGGAGCACATTTCAGAAAACGTGCTCAGCTCGACGAGAACATGCGATTTAAGCAATAAAATTAAAAATGCACCCAAAACCTAAACCAAACGTTGCAGGTGGTTATTTCTTCATGCGCAGTGGTCAACGCGGCACTCTCTAGCTGCCAAGAGCACTTTTTACTATGCGCACCCAACCAGAGTGACGGGAGGAGCACATTTCAGAAAACGTGCTCAGCTCGTCGAGAAAATGCGATTTAAGCAATAAAATTAAAAATGCACCCAAAACCTAAACCAAACGTTGCAGGTGGTTATTTCTTCATGCGCAGCAGTCAACGCGGCACTCTCTAGCTGCCAAGAGCACTTTTTACTATGTGCACCCAACCAGAGTGACGGGAGGAGCACATTTCAGAAAACGTGCTCAGCTCGTCGAGAAAATGCGATTTAAGCAATAAAATTAAAAATGCACCCAAAACCTAAACCAAACGTTGCAGGTGGTTATTTCTTCATGCGCAGTGGTCAACGCGGCACTCTCTAGCTGCCAAGAGCACTTTTTACTATGCGCACCCAACCAGAGTGACGGGAGGAGCACTTTTCAGAAAACGTGCTCAGCTCGTCGAGAAAATGCGAATTAAGCAATAAAATTAAAAATGCACCCAAAACCTAAACCAAACGTTGCAGATGGTCATTTCTCCATGCGCAGTGGTCAACGCGGCACTCTCTAGCTGCCAAGAGCACTTTTTACTATGCGCATCCAACCAGAGTGACGGGAGGAGCACATTTCAGAAAACGTGCTCAGCTCGTCGAGAAAATGCGATTTAAGCAATAAAATTAAAAATGCACCTAAAACCCAAACCAAACGTTGCAGGTGGTTATTTCTTCATGCGCAGTGGTCAACGCGGCACTCTCTAGCTGCCAAGAGCACTTTTTACTATGCGCACCCAACCAGAGTGACGGGAGGAGCACATTTCAGAAAATGTGCTCAGCTCGTCGAGAAAATGCCATTTAAGCCGTACAATTAAAAATGCACCTAAAACCTAAACCAAACGTTGCAGGTGGTTATTTCTTCATGCGCAGTGGTCAACGTGGCACTCTCTAGCTGCCAAGAGCACTTTTTACTATGCGCACCCAACCAGAGTGACGGGAGGAGCACATTTCAGAAAACGTGCTCAGCTCGTCGAGAAAATGCGATTTAAGCAATAAAATTAAAAATGCACCTAAAACCTAAACCAAACGTTGCAGGTGGTTATTTCTTCATGCGCAGTGGTCAACGCGGCACTCTGTAGCTGCCAAGAGCACTTTTTACTATGCGCACCCACCCAGAGTGACGGGAGGAGCACATTTCAGAAAACGTGCTCACCTCGTCGAGAAAATGCGATTTAAGCAATAAAATTAAAAATGCACCTAAAACCTAAACCAAACGTTGCAGGTGGTTATTTCTTGATGCGCAGTGGTCAACGCGGCACTCTCTAGCTGCCAAGAGCACTTTTTACTATGCGCACCCAACCAGAGTGACGGGAGGAGCACATTTCAGAAAACGTGCTCAGCTCGTCGAGAAAATGCGATTTAAGCAATAAAATAAAAAACGCACCTAAAACCTAAACCGAACGTTGCAGATGGTCATTTCTTCATGCGCAGTGGTCAACGCGGCACTCTCTAGCTGCCAAGAGCACTTTTTACTATGCACACCCAACCAGAGTGACGGGAGGAGCACATTTCAGAAGACGTGCTCAGCTCGTCGAGAAAATGCGATTTAAGCAATAAAATTAAAAATGCACCCAAAACCTAAACCAAACGTTGCAGGTGGTTATTTCTTCATGCGCAGTGGTCAACGCGGCACTCTCTAGCTGCCAAGAGCACTTTTTACTATGCGCACCCAACCAGAGTGACGGGAGGAGCGCATTTCAGAAAACGTGCTCAGCTCGTCGAGAAAATGCGATTTAAGCAATAAAATTAAAAATGCACCTAAAACCTAAACCAAAAGTTGCAGGTGGTTATTTCTTCATGCGCAGCAGTCAACGCGGCACTCTCTAGCTGCGAAGAGCACTTTTTAATATGCACACCCAACAAGAGTGACGGGAGGAGCGCATTTCAGAAAACGTGCTCAGCTCTACGAGAACATGCGATTTAAGCAATAAAATTAAAAATGCACCCAAAACCTAAACCAAACGTTGCAGGTGGTTATTTCTTCATGCGCAGTGGTCAACGCGGCACTCTCTAGCTGCCAAGAGCACTTTTTACTATGCGCACCCAACCAGAGTGACGGGAGGAGCACATTTCAGAAAACGTGCTCAGCTCGTCGAGAAAATGCGATTTAAGCAATAAAATTAAAAATGCAACTAAAACCTAAACCAAACGTTGCAGGTGGTTATTTCTTCGTGCTCAGCAGTCAACGCGGCACTCTCTAGCTGCCAAGAGCACTTTTTACTATGCACACCCAACCAGAGTGACGGGAGGAGCACATTTCAGAAAACGGGCTCAGCTCGTCCAGAAAATGCGATTTAAGCAATAAAATTAAAAATGCACCCAAAACCTAAACCAAACGTTGCAGGTGGTTATTTCTTCATGCGCAGTGGTCAACGCGGCACTCTCTAGCTGCCAAGAGCACTTTTTACTATGCGCACCCAACCAGAGTGACGGGAGGAGCACATTTCAGAAAACGTGCTCAGCTCGTCGAGAAAATGCGATTTAAGCAATAAAATTAAAAATGCACCCAAAACCTAAACCAAACGTTGCAGGTGGTTATTTCTTCGTGCGCAGCAGTCAACGCGGCACTCTCTAGCTGCCAAGAACACTTTTTATTATGCGCACCCAACCAGAGTGACGGGAGGAGCACATTTCAGAAAACGTGCTCAGCTCGTCGAGAAAATGCGATTTAAGCAATAAAATTAAAAATGCACCTAAAACCTAAACCAAACGTTGCAGGTGGTTATTTCTACATGCGCAGTGGTCAACGCGGCACTCTCTAGCTGCCAAGAGCACTTTTTACTATGCGCACCCAACCAGAGTGACGGGAGGAGCACATTTCAGAAAACGTGCTCAGCTCGTCCAGAAAATGCGATTGAAGCAATAAAATTAAAAATGCACCTAAAACCTAAACCAAACGTTGCAGGTGGTTATTTCTTCATGCGCAGTGGTCAACGCGGCACTCTCTAGCTGCCAAGAGCACTTTTTACTATGCGCACCCAACCAGAGTGACGGGAGGAGCACATTTCAGAAAATGTGCTCAGCTCGTCGAGAAAATGCCATTTAAGCCGTACAATTAAAAATGCACCTAAAACCTAAACCAAACGTTGCAGGTGGTTATTTCTTCATGCGCAGTGGTCAACGTGGCACTCTCTAGCTGCCAAGAGCACTTTTTACTATGCGCACCCAACCAGAGTGACGGGAGGAGCACATTTCAGAAAACGTGCTCAGCTCGTCGAGAAAATGCGATTTAAGCAATAAAATTAAAAATGCACCTAAAACCTAAACCAAAAGTTGCAGGTGGTTATTTCTTCATGCGCAGCAGTCAACGCGGCACTCTCTAGCTGCGAAGAGCACTTTTTAATATGCACACCCAACAAGAGTGACGGGAGGAGCGCATTTCAGAAAACGTGCTCAGCTCGACGAGAACATGCGATTTAAGCAATAAAATTAAAAATGCACCCAAAACCTAAACCAAACGTTGCAGGTGGTTATTTCTTCATGCGCAGTGGTCAACGCGGCACTCTCTAGCTGCCAAGAGCACTTTTTACTATGCGCACCCAACCAGAGTGACGGGAGGAGCACATTTCAGAAAAAGTGCTCAGCTCGTCGAGAAAATGCGATTTAAGCAATAAAATTAAAAATGCAACTAAAACCTAAACCAAACGTTGCAGGTGGTTATTTCTTCGTGCGCAGCAGTCAACGCGGCACTCTCTAGCGGCCAAGAGCACTTTTTACTATGCACACCCAACCAGAGTGACGGGAGGAGCACATTTCAGAAAACGGGCTCAGCTCGTCCAGAAAATGCGATTTAAGCAATAAAATTAAAAATGCACCCAAAACCTAAACCAAACGTTGCAGGTGGTTATTTCTTCATGCGCAGTGGTCAACGCGGCACTCTCTAGCTGCCAAGAGCACTTTTTACTATGCGCACCCAACCAGAGTGACGGGAGGAGCGCATTTCAGAAAACGTGCTCAGCTCGTCGAGAAAATGCGATTTAAGCAATAAAATTAAAAATGCACCCAAAACCTGAACCAAACGTTGCAGGTGGTTATTTCTTCGTGCGCAGCAGTCAACGCGGCACTCTCTAGCTGCCAAGAACACTTTTTATTATGCGCACCCAACCAGAGTGACGGGAGGAGCACATTTCAGAAAACGTGCTCAGCTCGTCGAGAAAATGCGATTTAAGCAATAAAATTAAAAATGCACCTAAAACCTAAACCAAACGTTGCAGGTGGTTATTTCTACATGCGCAGTGGTCAACGCGGCACTCTCTAGCTGCCAAGAGCACTTTTTACTATGCGCACCCAACCAGAGTGACGGGAGGAGCACATTTCAGAAAACGTGCTCAGCTCGTCCAGAAAATGCGATTTAAGCAATAAAATTAAAAATGCACCTAAAACCTAAACCAAACGTTGCAGGTGGTTATTTCTTCATGCGCAGTGGTCAACGCGGCACTCTCCAGCTGCCAAGAGCACTTTTTACTATGCGCACCCAACAAGAGTGACGGGAGGAGCACATTTCAGAAAACGTGCTCAGCTCGTCGAGAAAATGCGATTTAAGCAATAAAATTAAAAATGCACCCAAAACCTAAACCAAACGTTGCAGATGGTCATTTCTTCATGCGCAGTGGTCAACGCGGCACTCTCTAGCTGCCAAGAGCACTTTTTAATATGCACACCCAACAAGAGTGACGGGAGGAGCGCATTTCAGAAAACGTGCTCAGCTCGACGAGAACATGCGATTTAAGCAATAAAATTAAAAATGCACCCAAAACCTAAACCAAACGTTGCAGGTGGTTATTTCTTCATGCGCAGTGGTCAACGCGGCACTCTCTAGCTGCCAAGAGCACTTTTTACTATGCGCACCCAACCAGAGTGACGGGAGGAGCACATTTCAGAAAACGTGCTCAGCTCGTCGAGAAAATGCGATTTAAGCAATAAAATTAAAAATGCACCTAAAACCTAAACCAAACGTTGCAGGTGGTTATTTTTTCATGCGCAGTGGTCAACGCGGCACTCTCTAGCTGCCAAGAGCACTTTTTACTATGCGCACCCAACCAGAGTGACGGGAGGAGCACATTTCAGAAAACGTGCTCAGCTCGTCGAGAAAATGCGATTTAAGCAATAAAATTAAAAATGCACCTAAAAACCTAAACCAAACGTTGCAGATGGTCATTTCTTCATGCGCAGTGGTCAACGCGGCACTCTCTAGCTGCCAAGAGCACTTTTTACTATGCACACCCAACCAGAGTGACGGGAGGAGCGCATTTCAGAAAACGTGCTCAGCTCGACGAGAAAATGCGATTTAAGCAATAAAATTAAAAATGCACCCAAAACCTAAACCAAACGTTGCAGATGGTCATTTCTTCATGCGCAGTGGTCAACGCGGCACTCTCTAGCTGCCAAGAGCACTTTTTACTATGCACACCCAACCAGAGTGACTGGAGGAGCGCATTTCAGAAAACGTGCTCAGCTCGACGAGAAAATGCGATTTAAGCAATAAAATTAAAAATGCACCCAAAACCTAAACCAAACGTTGCAGGTGGTTATTTCTTCATGCGCAGTGGTCAACGCGGCACTCTCTAGCTGCCAAGAGCACTTTTTACTATACACACCCAACTAGAGTGACGGGAGGAGCACATTCCAGAAAACGTGCTCAGCTCGTCGAGAAAATGCGATTTAAGCAATAAAATTAAAAATGCACCTAAAACCTAAACCAAACGTTGCAGGTGGTTATTTCTTCATGCGCAGCAGTCAACGCGGCACTCTCTAGCTGCCAAGAGCACTTTTTACTATGCGCACCCAACCAGAGTGACGGGAGGAGCACATTTCAGAAAACGTGCTCAGCTCGTCGAGAAAATGCGATTTAAGCAATAAAATTAAAAATGCACCCAAAACCTAAACCAAATGTTGCAGGTGGTTATTTCTTCATGCGCAGTGGTCAACGCGGCACTCTCTAGCTTCCAAGAGCACTTTTTACTATGCGCACCCAACCAGAGTGACGGGAGGAGCACATTTCAGAAAACGTGCTTAGCTCGTCCAGAAAATGCGATTTAAGCAATAAAATTAAAAATGCACCTAAAACCTAAACCAAACGTTGCAGATGGTCATTTCTTCATGCGCAGTGGTCAACGCGGCACTCTCTAGCTGCCAAGAGCACTTTTTACTATGCACACCCAACCAGAGTGACGGGAGGAGCACATTTCAGAAAAGGTGCTCAGCTCGTCGAGAAAATGCGATTTAAGCAATAAAATTAAAAATGCACCCAAAACCTAAACCAAACGTTGCAGGTGGTTATTTCTTCATGCGCAGCAGTCAACGCGGCACTCTCTAGCTGCCAAGAGCACTTTTTACTATGCGCACCCAACCAGAGTGACGGGAGGAGCACATTTCAGAAAACGTGCTCAGCTCGACGAGAACATGCGATTTAAGCAATAAAATTAAAAATGCACCCAAAACCTAAACCAAACGTTGCAGGTGGTTATTTCTTCATGCGCAGTGGTCAACGCGGCACTCTCTAGCTGCCAAGAGCACTTTTTACTATACACACCCAACTAGAGTGACGGGAGGAGCACATTCCAGAAAACGTGCTCAGCTCGTCGAGAAAATGCGATTTAAGCAATAAAATTAAAAATGCACCTAAAACCTAAACCAAACGTTGCAGGTGGTTATTTCTTCATGCGCAGCAGTCAACGCGGCACTCTCTAGCTGCCAAGAGCACTTTTTACTATGCGCACCCAACCAGAGTGACGGGAGGAGCACATTTCAGAAAACGTGCTCAGCTCGTCGAGAAAATGCGATTTAAGCAATAAAATTAAAAATGCACCCAAAACCTAAACCAAATGTTGCAGGTGGTTATTTCTTCATGCGCAGTGGTCAACGCGGCACTCTCTAGCTTCCAAGAGCACTTTTTACTATGCGCACCCAACCAGAGTGACGGGAGGAGCACATTTCAGAAAACGTGCTTAGCTCGTCCAGAAAATGCGATTTAAGCAATAAAATTAAAAATGCACCTAAAACCTAAACCAAACGTTGCAGATGGTCATTTCTTCATGCGCAGTGGTCAACGCGGCACTCTCTAGCTGCCAAGAGCACTTTTTACTATGCACACCCAACCAGAGTGACGGGAGGAGCACATTTCAGAAAAGGTGCTCAGCTCGTCGAGAAAATGCGATTTAAGCAATAAAATTAAAAATGCACCCAAAACCTAAACCAAACGTTGCAGGTGGTTATTTCTTCATGCGCAGCAGTCAACGCGGCACTCTCTAGCTGCCAAGAGCACTTTTTACTATGCGCACCCAACCAGAGTGACGGGAGGAGCACATTTCAGAAAACGTGCTCAGCTCGACGAGAACATGCGATTTAAGCAATAAAATTAAAAATGCACCCAAAACCTAAACCAAACGTTGCAGGTGGTTATTTCTTCATGCGCAGTGGTCAACGCGGCACTCTCTAGCTGCCAAGAGCACTTTTTACTATGCGCACCCAACCAGAGTGACGGGAGGAGCACATTTCAGAAAACGTGCTCAGCTCGTCGAGAAAATGCGATTTAAGCAATAAAATTAAAAATGCACCCAAAACCTAAACCAAACGTTGCAGGTGGTTATTTCTTCATGCGCAGCAGTCAACGCGGCACTCTCTAGCTGCCAAGAGCACTTTTTACTATGTGCACCCAACCAGAGTGACGGGAGGAGCACATTTCAGAAAACGTGCTCAGCTCGTCGAGAAAATGCGATTTAAGCAATAAAATTAAAAATGCACCCAAAACCTAAACCAAACGTTGCAGGTGGTTATTTCTTCATGCGCAGTGGTGAACGCGGCACTCTCTAGCTGCCAAGAGCACTTTTTACTATGCGCACCCAACCAGAGTGACGGGAGGAGCACTTTTCAGAAAACGTGCTCAGCTCGTCGAGAAAATGCGAATTAAGCAATAAAATTAAAAATGCACCCAAAACCTAAACCAAACGTTGCAGGTGGTTATTTCTTCATGCGCAGTGGTCAACGCGGCACTCTCTAGCTGCCAAGAGCACTTTTTACTATGCACACCCAACCAGAGTGACGGGAGGAGCGCATTTCAGAAAACGTGCTCAGCTCGTCGAGAAAATGCGATTTAAGCAATAAAATTAAAAATGCACCCAAAACCTAAACCAAATGTTGCAGGTGGTTATTTCTTCATGCGCAGTGGTCAACGCGGCACTCTCTAGCTTCCAAGAGCACTTTTTACTATGCGCACCCAACCAGAGTGACGGGAGGAGCACATTTCAGAAAACGTGCTTAGCTCGTCCAGAAAATGCGATTTAAGCAATAAAATTAAAAATGCACCTAAAACCTAAACCAAACGTTGCAGATGGTCATTTCTTCATGCGCAGTGGTCAACGCGGCACTCTCTAGCTGCCAAGAGCACTTTTTACTATGCACACCCAACCAGAGTGACGGGAGGAGCACATTTCAGAAAAGGTGCTCAGCTCGTCGAGAAAATGCGATTTAAGCAATAAAATTAAAAATGCACCCAAAACCTAAACCAAACGTTGCAGGTGGTTATTTCTTCATGCGCAGCAGTCAACGCGGCACTCTCTAGCTGCCAAGAGCACTTTTTACTATGCGCACCCAACCAGAGTGACGGGAGGAGCACATTTCAGAAAACGTGCTCAGCTCGACGAGAACATGCGATTTAAGCAATAAAATTAAAAATGCACCCAAAACCTAAACCAAACGTTGCAGGTGGTTATTTCTTCATGCGCAGTGGTCAACGCGGCACTCTCTAGCTGCCAAGAGCACTTTTTACTATGCGCACCCAACCAGAGTGACGGGAGGAGCACATTTCAGAAAACGTGCTCAGCTCGTCGAGAAAATGCGATTTAAGCAATAAAATTAAAAATGCACCCAAAACCTAAACCAAACGTTGCAGGTGGTTATTTCTTCATGCGCAGCAGTCAACGCGGCACTCTCTAGCTGCCAAGAGCACTTTTTACTATGTGCACCCAACCAGAGTGACGGGAGGAGCACATTTCAGAAAACGTGCTCAGCTCGTCGAGAAAATGCGATTTAAGCAATAAAATTAAAAATGCACCCAAAACCTAAACCAAACGTTGCAGGTGGTTATTTCTTCATGCGCAGTGGTGAACGCGGCACTCTCTAGCTGCCAAGAGCACTTTTTACTATGCGCACCCAACCAGAGTGACGGGAGGAGCACTTTTCAGAAAACGTGCTCAGCTCGTCGAGAAAATGCGAATTAAGCAATAAAATTAAAAATGCACCCAAAACCTAAACCAAACGTTGCAGGTGGTTATTTCTTCATGCGCAGTGGTCAACGCGGCACTCTCAAGCTGCCAAGAGCACTTTTTACTATGCACACCCAACCAGAGTGACGGGAGGAGCGCATTTCAGAAAACGTGCTCAGCTCGTCGAGAAAATGCGATTTAAGCAATAAAATTAAAAATGCACCCAAAACCTAAACCAAATGTTGCAGGTGGTTATTTCTTCATGCGCAGTGGTCAACGCGGCACTCTCTAGCTTCCAAGAGCACTTTTTACTATGCGCACCCAACCAGAGTGACGGGAGGAGCACATTTCAGAAAACGTGCTTAGCTCGTCCAGAAAATGCGATTTAAGCAATAAAATTAAAAATGCACCTAAAACCTAAACCAAACGTTGCAGATGGTCATTTCTTCATGCGCAGTGGTCAACGCGGCACACTCTAGCTGCCAAGAGCACTTTTTACTATGCACACCCAACCAGAGTGACGGGAGGAGCGCATTTCAGAAAACGTGCTCAGCTCGTCGAGAAAATGCGATTTAAGCAATAAAATTAAAAATGCACCTAAAACCTAAACCAAAACTTGCAGGTGGTCATTTCTTCATGCGCAGTGGTCAACGCGGCACTCTCTAGCTGCCAAGAGCACTTTTTACTATGCGCACCCAACCAGAGTGACGGGAGGAGCACATTTCAGAAAACGTGCTCAGCTCGACGAGAACATGCGATTTAAGCAATAAAATTAAAAATGCACCCAAAACCTAAACCAAACGTTGCAGGTGGTTATTTCTTCATGCGCAGTGGTCAACGCGGCACTCTCTAGCTGCCAAGAGCACTTTTTACTATGCGCACCCAACCAGAGTGACGGGAGGAGCACATTTCAGAAAACGTGCTCAGCTCGTCGAGAAAATGCGATTTAAGCAATAAAATTAAAAATGCACCCAAAACCTAAACCAAACGTTGCAGGTGGTTATTTCTTCATGCGCAGCAGTCAACGCGGCACTCTCTAGCTGCCAAGAGCACTTTTTACTATGTGCACCCAACCAGAGTGACGGGAGGAGCACATTTCAGAAAACGTGCTCAGCTCGTCGAGAAAATGCGATTTAAGCAATAAAATTAAAAATGCACCCAAAACCTAAACCAAACGTTGCAGGTGGTTATTTCTTCATGCGCAGTGGTCAACGCGGCACTCTCTAGCTGCCAAGAGCACTTTTTACTATGCGCACCCAACCAGAGTGACGGGAGGAGCACTTTTCAGAAAACGTGCTCAGCTCGTCGAGAAAATGCGAATTAAGCAATAAAATTAAAAATGCACCCAAAACCTAAACCAAACGTTGCAGATGGTCATTTCTCCATGCGCAGTGGTCAACGCGGCACTCTCTAGCTGCCAAGAGCACTTTTTACTATGCGCATCCAACCAGAGTGACGGGAGGAGCACATTTCAGAAAACGTGCTCAGCTCGTCGAGAAAATGCGATTTAAGCAATAAAATTAAAAATGCACCTAAAACCCAAACCAAACGTTGCAGGTGGTTATTTCTTCATGCGCAGTGGTCAACGCGGCACTCTCTAGCTGCCAAGAGCACTTTTTACTATGCGCACCCAACCAGAGTGACGGGAGGAGCACATTTCAGAAAATGTGCTCAGCTCGTCGAGAAAATGCCATTTAAGCCGTACAATTAAAAATGCACCTAAAACCTAAACCAAACGTTGCAGGTGGTTATTTCTTCATGCGCAGTGGTCAACGTGGCACTCTCTAGCTGCCAAGAGCACTTTTTACTATGCGCACCCAACCAGAGTGACGGGAGGAGCACATTTCAGAAAACGTGCTCAGCTCGTCGAGAAAATGCGATTTAAGCAATAAAATTAAAAATGCACCTAAAACCTAAACCAAACGTTGCAGGTGGTTATTTCTTCATGCGCAGTGGTCAACGCGGCACTCTGTAGCTGCCAAGAGCACTTTTTACTATGCGCACCCACCCAGAGTGACGGGAGGAGCACATTTCAGAAAACGTGCTCACCTCGTCGAGAAAATGCGATTTAAGCAATAAAATTAAAAATGCACCTAAAACCTAAACCAAACGTTGCAGGTGGTTATTTCTTGATGCGCAGTGGTCAACGCGGCACTCTCTAGCTGCCAAGAGCACTTTTTACTATGCGCACCCAACCAGAGTGACGGGAGGAGCACATTTCAGAAAACGTGCTCAGCTCGTCGAGAAAATGCGATTTAAGCAATAAAATAAAAAACGCACCTAAAACCTAAACCGAACGTTGCAGATGGTCATTTCTTCATGCGCAGTGGTCAACGCGGCACTCTCTAGCTGCCAAGAGCACTTTTTACTATGCACACCCAACCAGAGTGACGGGAGGAGCACATTTCAGAAGACGTGCTCAGCTCGTCGAGAAAATGCGATTTAAGCAATAAAATTAAAAATGCACCCAAAACCTAAACCAAACGTTGCAGGTGGTTATTTCTTCATGCGCAGTGGTCAACGCGGCACTCTCTAGCTGCCAAGAGCACTTTTTACTATGCGCACCCAACCAGAGTGACGGGAGGAGCGCATTTCAGAAAACGTGCTCAGCTCGTCGAGAAAATGCGATTTAAGCAATAAAATTAAAAATGCACCTAAAACCTAAACCAAAAGTTGCAGGTGGTTATTTCTTCATGCGCAGCAGTCAACGCGGCACTCTCTAGCTGCGAAGAGCACTTTTTAATATGCACACCCAACAAGAGTGACGGGAGGAGCGCATTTCAGAAAACGTGCTCAGCTCGACGAGAACATGCGATTTAAGCAATAAAATTAAAAATGCACCCAAAACCTAAACCAAACGTTGCAGGTGGTTATTTCTTCATGCGCAGTGGTCAACGCGGCACTCTCTAGCTGCCAAGAGCACTTTTTACTATGCGCACCCAACCAGAGTGACGGGAGGAGCACATTTCAGAAAACGTGCTCAGCTCGTCGAGAAAATGCGATTTAAGCAATAAAATTAAAAATGCAACTAAAACCTAAACCAAACGTTGCAGGTGGTTATTTCTTCGTGCGCAGCAGTCAACGCGGCACTCTCTAGCTGCCAAGAGCACTTTTTACTATGCACACCCAACCAGAGTGACGGGAGAAGCACATTTCAGAAAACGGGCTCAGCTCGTCCAGAAAATGCGATTTAAGCAATAAAATTAAAAATGCACCCAAAACCTAAACCAAACGTTGCAGGTGGTTATTTCTTCATGCGCAGTGGTCAACGCGGCACTCTCTAGCTGCCAAGAGCACTTTTTACTATGCGCACCCAACCAGAGTGACGGGAGGAGCACATTTCAGAAAACGTGCTCAGCTCGTCGAGAAAATGCGATTTAAGCAATAAAATTAAAAATGCACCCAAAACCTAAACCAAACGTTGCAGGTGGTTATTTCTTCGTGCGCAGCAGTCAACGCGGCACTCTCTAGCTGCCAAGAACACTTTTTATTATGCGCACCCAACCAGAGTGACGGGAGGAGCACATTTCAGAAAACGTGCTCAGCTCGTCGAGAAAATGCGATTTAAGCAATAAAATTAAAAATGCACCTAAAACCTAAACCAAACGTTGCAGGTGGTTATTTCTACATGCGCAGTGGTCAACGCGGCACTCTCTAGCTGCCAAGAGCACTTTTTACTATGCGCACCCAACCAGAGTGACGGGAGGAGCACATTTCAGAAAACGTGCTCAGCTCGTCCAGAAAATGCGATTGAAGCAATAAAATTAAAAATGCACCTAAAACCTAAACCAAACGTTGCAGGTGGTTATTTCTTCATGCGCAGTGGTCAACGCGGCACTCTCTAGCTGCCAAGAGCACTTTTTACTATGCGCACCCAACCAGAGTGACGGGAGGAGCACATTTCAGAAAACGTGCTCAGCTCGTCGAGAAAATGCCATTTAAGCCGTACAATTAAAAATGCACCTAAAACCTAAACCAAACGTTGCAGGTGGTTATTTCTTCATGCGCAGTGGTCAACGTGGCACTCTCTAGCTGCCAAGAGCACTTTTTACTATGCGCACCCAACCAGAGTGACGGGAGGAGCACATTTCAGAAAACGTGCTCAGCTCGTCGAGAAAATGCGATTTAAGCAATAAAATTAAAAATGCACCTAAAACCTAAACCAAACGTTGCAGGTGGTTATTTCTTCATGCGCAGTGGTCAACGCGGCACTCTGTAGCTGCCAAGAGCACTTTTTACTATGCGCACCCACCCAGAGTGACGGGAGGAGCACATTTCAGAAAACGTGCTCACCTCGTCGAGAAAATGCGATTTAAGCAATAAAATTAAAAATGCACCTAAAACCTAAACCAAACGTTGCAGGTGGTTATTTCTTCATGCGCAGTGGTCAACGCGGCACTCTCTAGCTGCCAAGAGCACTTTTTACTATGCGCACCCAACCAGAGTGACGGGAGGAGCACATTTCAGAAAACGTGCTCAGCTCGTCGAGAAAGTGCGATTTAAGCAATAAAATAAAAAACGCACCTAAAACCTAAACCGAACGTTGCAGATGGTCATTTCTTCATGCGCAGTGGTCAACGCGGCACTCTCTAGCTGCCAAGAGCACTTTTTACTATGCACACCCAACCAGAGTGACGGGAGGAGCACATTTCAGAAGACGTGCTCAGCTCGTCGAGAAAATGCGATTTAAGCAATAAAATTAAAAATGCACCCAAAACCTAAACCAAACGTTGCAGGTAGTTATTTCTTCATGCGCAGCAGTCAACGCGGCACTCTCTAGCTGCCAAGAGCACTTTTTACTATGCACACCCAACCAGAGTGACGGGAGGAGCACATTTCAGAAAACGTGCTCAGCTCGACGAGAAAATGCGATTTAAGCAATAAAATTAGAAATGCACCCAAAACCTAAACCAAACGTTGCAGGTGGTTATTTCTTCATGCGCAGTGGTAAACGCGGCACTCTCTAGCTGCCAAGAGCACTTTTTACTATGCGCACCCAACCAGAGTGACGGGAGGAGCACATTTCACAAAACGTGCTCAGCTCGTCCAGAAAATGCTATTTAAGCAATAAAATTAAAAATGCACCTAAAACCTAAACCAAACGTTGCAGATGGTCATTTCTTCATGCGCAGTGGTCAACGCGGCACTCTCTAGCTGCCAAGAGCACTTTTTACTATGCACACCCAACGAGAGTGACGGGAGGAGCACATTTCAGAAAACGTGCTCAGCTCGTCCAGAAAATGCGATTTAAGCAATAAAATTAATAATGCACCCAAAACCTAAACCAAACGTTGCAGGTGGTTATTTCTTCATGCGCAGTGGTCAACGCGGCACTCTCTAGCTGCCAAGAGCACTTTTTACTATGCGCACCCAACCAGAGTGACGGGAGGAGCACATTTCAGAAAACGTGCTCAGCTCGTCGAGAAAATGCGATTTAAGCAATAAAATTAAAAATGCACCCAAAACCTAAACCAAACGTTGCAGGTGGTTATTTCTTCATGCGCAGTGGTAAACGCGGCACTCTCTAGCTGCCAAGAGCACTTTTTACTATGCGCACCCAACCAGAGTGACGGGAGGAGCACATTTCATAAAACGTGCTCAGCTCGTCCAGAAAATGCTATTTAAGCAATAAAATTAAAAATGCACCTAAAACCTAAACCAAACGTTGCAGATGGTCATTTCTTCATGCGCAGTGGTCAACGCGGCACTCTCTAGCTGCCAAGAGCACTTTTTACTATGCACACCCAACCAGAGTGACGGGAGGAGCACATTTCAGAAAACGTGCTCAGCTCGTCCAGAAAATTCGATTTAACCAATAAAATTAAAAATGCACCCAAAACCTAAACCAAACGTTGCAGGTGGTTATTTCTTCATGCGCAGTTGTCAACGCGGCACTCTCTAGCTGCCAAGAGCACTTTTTACTATGCGCACCCAACCAGAGTGACGGGAGGAGCACATTTCAGAAAACGTGCTCAGCTCGTCGAGAAAATGCGATTTAAGCAATAAAATTAAAAATGCACCCAAAACCTAAACCAAACGTTGCAGGTGGTTATTTCTTCATGCGCAGTGGTCAACGCGGCACTCTCTAGCTGCCAAGCGCACTTTTTACTATGCGCACCCAACCAGAGTGACGGGAGGAGCACATTTCAGAAAACGTGCTCAGCTCGTCGAGAAAATGCGATTTAAGCAATAAAATTAAAAATGCACCTAAAAACCTAAACCAAACGTTGCAGGTGGTTATTTCTTCATGCGCAGTGGTCAACGTGGCACTCTCTAGCTGCCAAGAGCATTTTTTACTATGCGCACCCAACCAGAGTGACGGGAGGAGCACATTTCAGAAAACGTGCTCAGCTCGTCCAGAAAATGTTATTTAAGCAATAAAATAAAAAATGCACCTAACACCTAAACCAAACGTTGCAGATGGTCATTTCTTCATGCGCAGTGGTCAATGCGGCACTCTCTAGCTGCCAAGAGCACTTTTTACTATGCGCACCCAACCAGAGTGACGGGAGGAGCACATTTCAGAAAACGTGCTCAGCTCGTCGAGAAAATGCGATTTAAGCAATAAAATTAAAAATGCACCTAAAACCTAAACCAAACGTTGCAGGTGGTTATTTCTTTATGCGCAGTGGTCCTCGCGGCACTCTCTAGCTGCCAAGAGCACTTTTTACTATGCGCACCCAACCAGAGTGACGGGAGGAGCACATTTCAGAAAACGTGCTCAGCTCGTCGAGAAAATGCGATTTAAGCAATAAAATTAAAAATGCACCTAAAACCTAAACCAAACGCTGCAGATGGTCATTTCTTCATGCGCAGTGATCAACGCGGCACTCTCTAGCTGCCAAGAGCACTTTTTACTATGCACACCCAACAAGAGTGACGGGAGGAGCGCATTTCAGAAAACGTGCTCAGCTCGACGAGAAAATGCGATTTAAGCAATAAAATTAAAAATGCACCCAAAACCGAAACCAAACGTTGCAGGTGGTTATTTCTTCATGCGCAGTGGTCAACGCGGCACTCTCTAGCTGCCAAGAGTACTTTTTACTAAGCGCACCCAACCAGAGTGACGGGAGGAGCACATTTCAGAAAACGTGCTCAGCTCGTCGAGAAAATGAGATTTAAGCAATAAAATTAAAAATGCACGTAAAACCTAAACCAAACGTTTCAGGTGGTTATTTCTTCATGCGCAGTGGTCAACGCGGCACTCTCTAGCTGCCAAGAGCACTTTTTACTATGCGCACCCAACCAGAGTGACGGGAGGAGCACATTTCAGAAAACGTGCTCAGCTCGTCGAGAAAATGCGATTTAAGCAATAAAATTAAAAATGCACCCAAAACCTAAACCAAACGTTGCAGGTGGTTATTTCTTCATGCGCAGTGGTCAACGCGGCACTCTCTAGCTGCCAAGAGCACTTTTTACTATGCGCACCCAACCAGAGTAACAGGAGGAGCACATTTCAGAAAACGTGCTCAGCTCGTCGAGAAAATGCGATTTAAGCAATAAAATTAAAAATGCACCTAAAACCTAAACCAAACGTTGCAGGTGCTTATTTCTTCATGCGCAGTGGTCAACGCGGCACTCTCTCGCTGCCAAGAGCACTTTTTACTATGCGCACCCAACCAGAGTGACGGGAGGAGCACATTTCAGAAAACGTGTTCAGCTCGTCCAGACAATGCGATTTAAGCAATAAAATTAAAAATGCACCCAAAACCTAAACCAAACGTTGCAGGTGGTTATTTCTTCATGCGCAGTGGTCAACGCGGCACTCTCTAGCTGCCAAGAGCACTTTTTACTATGCGCACCAAAGCAGAGTGACGGGAGGAGCGCATTTCAGAAAACGTGCTCAGCTCGTCGAGAAAATGCGATTTAAGCAATAAAATTAAAAATGCACCTAAAACCTAAACCAAAAGTTGCAGGTGGTTATTTCTTCATGCGCAGCAGTCAACGCGGCACTCTCTAGCTGCGAAGAGCACTTTTTAATATGCACACCCAACAAGAGTGACGGGAGGAGCGCATTTCAGAAAACGTGCTCAGCTCGACGAGAACATGCGATTTAAGCAATAAAATTAAAAATGCACCCAAAACCTAAACCAAACGTTGCAGGTGGTTATTTCTTCATGCGCAGTGGTCAACGCGGAACTCTCTAGCTGCCAAGAGCACTTTTTACTATGCGCACTCAATAAGAGTGACGGGAGGAGCACATTTCAGAAAACGTGCTCAGCTCGTCGAGAAAATGCGATTTAAGCAATAAAATTAAAAATGCAACTAAAACCTAAACCAAACGTTGCAGGTGGTTATTTCTTCGTGCGCAGCAGTCAACGCAGCACTCTCTAGCTGCCAAGAGCACTTTTTACTATGCACACCCAACCAGAGTGACGGGAGGAGCACATTTCAGAAAACGTGCTCAGCTCGTCCAGAAAATGCGATTTAAGCAATAAAATTAAAAATGCACCCAAAACCTAAACCAAACGTTGCAGGTGGTTATTTCTTCATGCGCAGTGGTCAACGCGGCACTCTCTAGCTGCCAAGAGCACTTTTTACTATGCGCACCCAACCAGAGTGACGGGAGGAGCACATTTCAGAAAACGTGCTCAGCTCGTCGAGAAAATGCGATTTAAGCAATAAAATTAAAAATGCACCCAAAACCTAAACCAAACGTTGCAGGTGGTTATTTCTTCGTGCGCAGCAGTCAACGCGGCACTCTCTAGCTGCCAAGAACACTTTTTATTATGCGCACCCAACCAGAGTGACGGGAGGAGCACATTTCAGAAAACGTGCTCAGCTCGTCGAGAAAATGCGATTTAAGCAATAAAATTAAAAATGCACCTAAAACCTAAACCAAACGTTGCAGGTGGTTATTTCTTCATGCGCAGTGGTCAACGCGGCACTCTCTAGCTGCCAAGAGCACTTTTTACTATGCGCACCCAACCAGAGTGACGGGAGGAGCACATTTCAGAAAACGTGCTCATTTCGTCCAGAAAATGCGATTTAAGCAATAAAATTAAAAATGCACCTAAAACCTAAACCAAACGTTGCAGGTGGTTATTTCTTCATGCGCAGTGGTCAACGCGGCACTCTCCAGCTGCCAAGAGCACTTTTTACTATGCGCACCCAACAAGAGTGACGGGAGGAGCACATTTCAGAAAACTTGCTCAGCTCGTCGAGAAAATGCGAATTAAGCAATAAAATTAAAAATGCACCCAAAACCTAAACCAAACGTTGCAGATGGTCATTTCTCCATGCGCAGTGGTCAACGCGGCACTCTCTAGCTGCCAAGAGCACTTTTTACTATGCGCACCCAACCAGAGTGACGGGAGGAGCACATTTCAGAAAACGTGCTCAGCTCGACGAGAACATGCGATTTAAGCAATAAAATTAAAAATGCACCCAAAACCTAAACCAAACGTTGCAGGTGGTTATTTCTTCATGCGCAGTGGTCAACGCGGCACTCTCTAGCTGCCAAGAGCACTTTTTACTATGCGCACCCAACCAGAGTGACGGGAGGAGCACATTTCAGAAAACGTGCTCAGCTCGTCGAGAAAATGCGATTTAAGCAATAAAATTAAAAATGCACCCAAAACCTAAACCAAACGTTGCAGGTGGTTATTTCTTCATGCGCAGCAGTCAACGCGGCACTCTCTAGCTGCCAAGAGCACTTTTTACTATGTGCACCCAACCAGAGTGACGGGAGGAGCACATTTCAGAAAACGTGCTCAGCTCGTCGAGAAAATGCGATTTAAGCAATAAAATTAAAAATGCACCCAAAACCTAAACCAAACGTTGCAGGTGGTTATTTCTTCATGCGCAGTGGTCAA